>NW_024070191.1:5927616-6095890 GCF_014754425.2 Oryx dammah
GCGGAGGGGGCTCCTGGTGGGAGGGTGAGAGGTACAGGCAGGACTTAACTTGGGTTTTACTCCGAGATGGGAGGACAGTTGACCTTTGAACAACACAGGTTTGAACTGCAAGGGTCCAGTTATTCCTGGATTGTTTTCAATGGTAAATACTATAGTACACGAGGAAGCACCTTTAAATACTCCAATTTTCGATAACGTGGCGCCCCAGTGCCCCTAACTCCCAGAGTTCTCCAAGGGTCAACCACCTCAAGCAGAGAGCTGATGGAAGGATCACCTCGGCTGCTGTATTCATTCACTCGGGCTGCTGTATTCATTCACTCGGGCTGCTGCAACACAGCTCCACAGACAGGGCTTATTATTGTTGTTCAGTTGCTCAGTCGTGTCTGACTCTTTGTGACCCCATGGACTGCAGCACACCAGGCTTCCCTGTCCTTCACCATCTCCTGGAATTTGCTCAGACTCATGTCTACTGAGTTGGTGATGCCATCCAACCATCTCATCCCCTGTAGTCCCTTTCTCCTGCCCTCAATCTCTCCCAGTGTCAGGGTCTTTTCCAATGAGTTGGCTCTTTGCATCATTGTAACAAATCTCCACAGACCAAGGGCTTAAAGAACAGACACTCTGCCACAGTTCTGAGCGCTAGAAAATCAAAGCCAAGGTGCTGGTAGAGTTGGTTCCTCCCAAGGGTGGCGAGGAAGGCCCTGTCCCAGCCCTCTCTCCTTGGCCTGGAGATGGCCGTCGCCTCCCTGTGTTTCTTTCCATCATCACCTTTTTCTGGTGTGTCTGTGTTGCAATTTCCTTCTTATAAGGACGCCGGTCCTTTTGCATTTAAGTCCACCCTCAGGACCTCATTTTACCGCACCCACCACCTCTAAGACCTGTCTGCAAATACAGTCACATCCTGAGATGCTGGGGGTAGGACTCCACCATGTGGAGGTTGAAGGGGCTGGGGCTGACCCACGGCAGCTGCTGTGCAGGAGATGCAGTGACTAGGGAGAGGAGGGCCTGGCGGGTGGAAATCTGGAGGCTGCAATGCTGACCTGGGTGAGCCAGGACCACACGTGGATGAGGTGGGCAGAGGGGGCTGGGTTCTGGGGGCACCAAGACAGTGAAATGATAGTTTACTGAAGGGTTGGATGTGGGGCAGGCTGGAGCAGAGTCGAGAATGACTCTCACACTGTTGGCGGGAATGCAAACCGATGCAACCACTACGGAGAACAGTACAGAGATTCTTTGAAAAACCAGGAATAAAACTACCATACAACCCAGCAATCTCACTACTGGGCATATATCTTGAGGAAACCATAACTGAAAAAGACACAGGTACCCCAATATTCATTGTAGAGCTATTTACGATAACTAGGACGACAGAGGATGAGATGCTTGGTTGGCATTACTGACTCAATGGACATGAGTTTTGAGTAAGCTCTGGGAGTTGGTGATGGACAGGGAGGGCTGGCATGCTGCAGTTCATGGGGTCACAAAGAGTTGGACACGACTGAGTGACTGAACTGAACTGAGGACATGGAAGCAACCTAGGTGTCCATCGTCAGACGAATAGATAAGGAAGTTGTCATGCATATACACGATGGAATTTTACTCAGCTGTATAAAGGAATGAGTCAGTTCTAATGAGGTGGATGAACCTAGAGCCTATTCTACAGTGAAGTAAGTCTGAAAGACATATATCATTTACTAATGCATATAAATAGAAAGAGAGTATTGATGAATTTACGTGCAGGGCAGCAAAGGAAATAGACATAAGGAACAGACTTTTGGACACAGTGGGAGGAGACGGTGGGATGATTTGAGAGAATACCATTGAATTACCACAGATAAAATAGACAACCAGTGGGGTTTGCCATATGACGCAGGACACCCAAAGTTGCTGCTCTGTGACGACCTGGAGGGGTGGTGTTAGGAGGTGGGAGGGCAGTTTGGGAGGGAGGAGACACACGTGGCCTACAGCCGATTCATGTTGACAGATTTGCCGTCTGTCAGTACTGTAAACAAATTACCCTCCAACTAAAATAACTAAATTTGAAGGAAAAAAAAAAACAAAGTTTAAAAAAAAAAAGAATGACTATGAGGATTTTAGCCACTGGTCAATTAGAGCTGCTGCTCATTGACCTCCTTCCTTCGGTCCAGCCTCAGGATCTTGGTACTTGTTTTCTCAGCTTGAAAGGCTCTCCTTTTCCTTTTGCTCCTAGTTCCATTTTTTAATGTCAGTGTCCCTGCAGGAGAGAGGCAGTTCCTGACCTTGTGATTTAAAGGGGCGGCTGCCCAACCCTCTATCCCGTCACCCTGTCTGAAGTCACTGTGTGTCCTGGTAACTCGATCCGTCTCTCACTACTGACATGGCAGAGACACAGCACAGGGGCCTGCCTGTGTTCAGTTCAGTTCAGTTCAGTTGCTCAGTCATCTCCGACTCTTTGCGACCCCATGAATCGCAGCACGCCAGGCCTCCCTGTCCATCACCATCTCCTGGAGTTCACTCAGACACACGTCCATCGAGTCAGTGATGCCATCCAGCCATCTCATCCTCGGTCGTCCCCTTCTCCTCCTGCCCCCAATCCCTCCCAGCATCAGAGTCTTTTCCAATGAGTCAACTGTTCACATGAGGTGGCCAAAGTACTGGAGTTTCAGCTTTAGCATCATTCCTTCCAAAGAAATCCCAGGGCTGATCTCCTTCAGAATGGACTGGATCTCGTTGCAGTCCAAGGAACTCTCAAGAGTATCTCCAACACCACAGTTCAAAAGCATCAATTCTTTGGCACTCTGTCTTCTTCACAGGCCAACTCTCACATCCATACATGACCACAGGAAAAACCACAGCCTTGACTAGACAGACTTTAGTCGGCAAAGTAATGTCTCTGCTTTTGAATATGCTGTCTAGGTTGGTCATAACTTTTCTTCCAAGGAGTAAGCGTCTTTTAATTTCATGGCTGCAGTCACTATCTGCAGTGATTTTGGAGCTGGAAAAAAAAAAAAGTCTGACACAGTTTCCACTGTTTCCCCATCTATTTCCCATGAAGTGATGGGACCAGATGCCATGATCTTCGTTTTCTGAATCTTGAGCTTTAAGCCAACTTCTTCACTCTCCTCTTTCACTTTCATCAAGAGGCTTTTTAGTTCCTCTTCACTTTCTGCCATAAGGGTGGTGTCATCTGCATATCTGAGGTTATTGATATTTCTCCCGGCAATCTTGATTCCAGCTTCTGTTTCTTCCAGCCCAGCGTTTCTCATGATGTACTCTGCATAGAAGTTAAATAAACAGGGTGACAATATACAGCCTTGACATACTCCTTTCTCTATTTGGAACCAGTCTGTTGTTCCACTTCCAGTTCTAACTGTTGCTTCCTGACCTGCATACAGATTTCTCAAGAGGCAGGTCAGGGGGTCTGGTATTCCCATCTCTCTCAGAATCTTTCAGTTTATTGTGATCCACACAGTCAAAGGCTTTGGCATAGTCAATAAAGCAGAAATAGATGTTTTCCTGGAACTCTCTTGCTTTTTCCATGATCCAGCGGATGCTGGCAATTTGATCTCTGGTTCCTCTGCCTTTTCTAAAACCAGCTTGAACATCAGGGAGTTCACGGTTCACGTATTGCTGAAGCCTGGCTTGGAGAATTTTGAGCATTACTTTACTAGCATGTGAGATGAGTGCAATTTTGCAGTAGTTTGAACATTCTTTGGCATTGCCTTTCTTTGGGATTGGGAATGAAAACTGACCTTTTCCAGTCCTGTGGCCACTGCTGTTTTTTCCAGATTTGCTGGCATATTGAGTGCAGCACTTTCACAGCATCATCTTTCAGGATTTGAAATAGCTCAACTGGAATTCCATCACCTCCACTAGCTTTGTTCGTAGTGATGCTTTCTAAGGCCCACTTGACTTCACATTCTGAGATGTCTGGCTCTAGATGAGTGATCACACCATCGTGATTATCCAGGTCATGAAGATCTTTTTTGTACAGTTCTTCCGTGTATTCTTGCCACCTCTTCTTAACATCTTCTGCTTCTGTTAGGTCCAGACCATTTCTGTCCTTTATCGAGCCCATCTTTGCCTGAAATGTTCCCTTAGTATCTCTAATTTTCTTGAAGAGATCTCTAGTCTTTCCCATTCTGTTGTTTTCCTCTATTTCTTTGCATTGATCGCTGAAGAAAGCTTTCTTATCTCTTCTTGCTATTCTTTGGAACTCTGCATTCAGATGTTTATATCTTTCCTTTTCTCCTTTGCTTTTCACTTCTCTTCTTTTCACAGCTATTTGTAAGGCCTCCCCAGACAGCCATTTTGCTTTTTTGCATTTCTTTTCCATGGGGATGGTCTTTATCCCTGTCTCCTGTACAATGTCACGAACCTCATTCCATAGTTCATCAGGCACTCTATCAGATCTAGGCCCTTAAATCTATTTGTCACTTCCAATGTATAATCAGAAGGGATTTGATTTTGGTCATACCTGAATGGTCTAGCGGTTTTCCCTACTTTCTTCAATTTAAGTCTGAATTTGGTAATAAGGAGTTCATGATCTGAGCCACAGTCAGCTCCCGGTCTTGTTTTTGTTGACTGTATAGAGCTTCTCCATCTTTGGCTGCAAACAATATAATCAATCTGATTTTTGTGTTGACCATCTGGTGATGTCCATGTGTAGAGTCTTCTCTTGTGTTGTTGGAAGAGGGTGTTTGCTATGACCAGTGCATTTTCTTGGCAAAACTCTATTAGTCTTTGCCCTGCTTCATTCAGCATTCCAAGGCCAAATTTTCCTGTTACTCCAGGTGTTTCTTGACTTCCTACTTTTGCATTCCAGTCCCCTATAATGAAAAGGACATCTTTTTTGGGTGTTAGTTCTAAACGGTCTTGTAGGTCTTCATGGAACCGTTCAACTTCAGCTTCTTCAGCGTTACTGGTTGGGGCATAGACTTGGATAACTGTGATATTGAATGGTTTGCCTTGGAGATGAACAGAGATCATTGTGTCGTTTTTGAGATTGCATCCAAGTACTGCATTTCGGACTCTTTTGTTGACCACGATGGCTACTCCATTTCTTCTGAGGGTTCCTGCCTGCAGTAGCAGATATAATGGTCATCTGAGTTATAGACCCTAGATCAGGGCACTCAAAAATGTGACTGAATGAGCGAGTGAGCAAGTGAATGAATGGTGTAGTGCCAGTGGACGTAGCGGGTGAGGAGCAGGGACACAGACGAGGTTTGCAGCATGGAGGACTGGGGGGATGAGAGAAACCCAGCTCAACGTGGCTTTAATAGAAGCTCATTCGCTCATTAACAAGAAGGTTGAGAAATGATCTGCTGAATCAAACCTGCTGTGAAATACATCCTGAGGATTACATCAAAGGCTCTTGTCCTATTTCGACTCTGTCTTCAGGTGGAAGCAGACTTTCTACAGAGTTCCAAGTTTCACCCCAATATTAATTCATCAGCCCAAAGACAGGAAGGAGCATTTCTGGTAGTATCATTGGCAGAGTCAACAAGTTTCATTTCGAGAACCCCCAATAACCTCCACTTGAGTCTCAGGAGCCCCAAGGCGGCTAGTTCATCCCTAAACCAAATTATGGTTTGGTTTGTCCTACAGCCACTTGTCCTAGAGCAGGCATCCCCAGCCTCTGGGATCTATGCCTGATGATCTGAAGTGGAGCTGATGTAATAATAAGAAATAAAGTCCACGATAAATGGTAATGCACTTGAATCATCCCCAAACCATCCCTCACTCCATCTCCCCAGTCTGTGGAAAAATTTATTCCGTGAAACCAGTCCCTGCTGCCAAAAGTTGGGGACTGCTATCCTAGATCAGTGGGGGTTCAGGAGCCCTTTACACAAGTTTTTTTTTTTTTAAACCTAAGTTATACCGATTGCTATTTACTATATTGGAAATTAAAGTGAGAAGTTTAAAATATTTGGTAACTCTTTTTAGGAAACAGTAATAAGCCCTTTATATGTTAATATATTTAATAGGAAAAAATTTCAAAACGAATTTAGAAGAGCAACACTTAAAAATTTTTAAGTCTCTTTAATGTCTGGCTTGGTTGAATACAGCTGGATTCTCCACATTCAATCTGTTGCCGTAGTTTGTTTGTTTGTTTGTTTTGGCTGAGGTATCTGAAGAAAATCCAGGCTTAGATGTGATTGGAAGAGGGAAGGAGTTTAATAGCCTCCAGATAATATTATTTCATATTATACTAAAACACAGGAACTGGTCATTTCTTAAATGTTGTTAGCAATGTAGAGTTTGACACATCAAATTTTTGAACGCTGTTACATTGAAATCCACTGGTCTGCCTTGCACTTTGAAATTTACCCATGCAAGAGTTTTAGACCCCAAGAACTGATGTATAAAAAAATGCTTCACTGAGTTATGCTGGCCTTCTAAATATTGATGTGATACTGAAAACACAAGAATTATCGCCACAGAAGTAAAAATCAATCCAATTATTGGGGACATGTCAAGTTCACGAGAGCAAAAGTAGGTTTTTCAAGATTCTAATTTTCATGTAAAAGCTCAAGTTTTATTATTATCAGCAATACAGTCAGTTCTTCCTTGAAGTGACAGCATCATTTTGTTCACTTTTGATTAAAAAAACAAACAAACCTATGGTTATTCTGGCAGGCATACCTGTTACTCGAGTAAAAATTCTGTTCTATGAAAATACTAGTTAGTTGAGCTCACAAATCAAACTTTTTTCTCTGAAGAACTATGGTACATCAGACGGGGTGCATCAAATGGGCTTCACACAAATGTATCATTTACTCACATAATGTGATTGATAAAAGGAAGTGTACTCAAGGTCATAATTTAACATAATTAATGTTTGTTGTCTCATCGAGGGTATTCTTAAGTGGAATGAATGGTTTTTCATGAGAGTCCATGGTGACCACCACATGGCCACTATGCACTCTGGTATTGATGCCAACTTGGCCTTGATGCCAAGCTGCTAGTGGGTTTATCCACCAACAGTACTCCAAGTTCAACACAAATAATGTTTCAGTGTCATTAGGAGTATATTTTTTACTTTGGACCATCTGTAAAGGTTTTGAGGAGCTTCAAGGGTTCAATGTCCACAGAAACGAAAACAAGGCAACCCATGAGAAATCACTGCCCGTCCTGGGACAGGGGATGGGGTCAACTTTCCCCAAAGCACGTGAGCTGTATCGGGGAGCAGCAGACATCCTATCTAAATGGGAATCTGAGGGCTCTCAAGAGGCAAACAGGACAGGCGGCTCACGCTCCTCCACTAACAGCAGCAGGAGACAATACCTAGAATTGTTAATTACAACCGTGAGCAGGTCGGATTCGAGACAGCCGTGAGGACAATTTCATTTCATTCAGAACTTCAGTGTTTAAGCCTTTTAGAACCACAGTGCCCTCTCATTTCAGTTTTACAGGTAAAAATAAATGAAAACTCAAGTGGAGGCGGAGTGCTGGACCATATTCTAAGTTGCTAGTGAGGAGACGTCATTCTTTTTCCTCATCTTAAGGGAAGTGAAGACGAGCTTCCCTTTGCTTCTGTGGGTGCTACTGTTCAGATCACACCCTTCTGTTACCATTAAGTCGTAGTCAATTTACAGTACAACTGATCAGCTTGCAGCTTTCTTTAATTACATTCCACATCTGAGTTCAGGTGGCATCAGCCAGGGTGGCCCAGGGCCCTCAGACCTCACAGCATTCAGCGTGTCCGTTCTGTGGCTTGTCACACAGACACAGCCAAGTTTATTCAACTCTGCTCTCTGATTGCTCCGTGGAGACGCCAAGACCTTTGGAGAATCAATACTTAGTCTTAGTATCACGCCAAGTAAAATCTCCCTTATGTGAAGACTGCAGAATGATTACCCTGTATTTTTTTCTAGTATGCTTTTTTACTTTTTAGGTTAACTGTTATGTGTAAATTCCCTCATTGTCTGGCTTTTATTTTCATGTAGGTTGTCATGTTTATAACCTTTCCCCAAAATACACAGAGGTAGTGACATTTTTTTACTAATTCATTCGTTCCCCTCTGATTTTAAATGCCACTTTCGTGAGGCCCGACACAAAAGGCACAGACACAGCAGTTCTGGAGAAAGACTTGCTTTTGCCCTCCTGAGCCATCCACCTCCTCGCTCGCAACATAATATCACGGTCACATTACAATACTTGTAGTGCCTACTGGGAAGATTCCTCAGGCTACAAATTGTTGCTACAAAAAAATCACCACATAGTTAGAAAGTTAAATAAAACTAGCTTATCTTACAGTTCTGAGGTCAGAAATTTGGAATGGGCCCCACTGGGGTCGTGAAGGTCCTGAGCAGGGCTGTGTCCTTCTGGGGCTCCGGGGGATGGTCTACGCCCTCATCTTGCCTTCTCCCCGGCCCCAGCCTGTCCTCCATCCTGCAAGCCTAACCACCCCCCCCCACCCCCCACCCCCGCTCCCGCCCCGCGCATCTCTCCAAGCTCCTTTCCTGGCCCCTCCTTACACATTAAGGTGCCTCGTGATTCTATGGGGAACACCTGACTAACCAAGGACTGCCTCCTTCAGGTCATGGGACTGGCAATCCTGATTCTGTCTGTGCTCTAAATTATTCACCAGCTCCAGAAACTACGCGGATGTTTTCGGATGGCCATCACTGCACTGTTTCCCTATGAGAAGATTACAATGCTTTCTTTCTTTCTTTTTATTTGGAGGCACAGGGTGAAGTGTCAGGACTGGAAAAGACACCAGACAGGGGTGGAACCGCACCACCAGCAGTGGAATTGTGGAGTCCTAACTGCTGGACTCCCAGGGAAGTCCCTACAGCGTAGTTTTCTTGTTTTTGTTCAGTCGCTTAGACGTGTCCAACTCTTTGCAACCCCATGGACTGCAGCACGCCAGGCTTCCCTGTCCTTCACTGTCTCCCCAGGTTTGCTCAAACTCATGTCCACTTAGTCAATGATGCCATCCAACCATCTCATCCTCTGTTGTCCCCTTCTCCTTCTGCCTTCAATCTTTCCCAGCATCAGGGTCTTTTCCAATGAGTCAGATCTTCCCATCAGGTGGCCAAAGTATTGGAGCGTCAGCTTCAGTCCTTCCAATGAATATTCAGGGTTGATTTCCTTTAGGATGGACTGGTTTGATCTCGTTGCAGTCCAAAGAACTCCCAAGAGTCTTCTCCAACACCACAGTTCAAAAGCATCAATTCTTTGGTGCTCAGCCTTCTTTATGGTCCAACTCTCACATCTATACATGACTACTGGAAAAACCAGAGCTTTGACTAGATGGACCTTTGTTGGCAAAGTAATGTCTCTACTTTTTAATATGCTGTCTAGGTTTGTCATAACTTTCTTCCAAAGAGCAAGCGTCTTTGAATTTCATGGCTGCAGTCACCATCTGCAGTGATTTTGGAGCCCCGCCAAAAAATAAAGTCTGTCACTGTTTCCATTGTTTCCCCATCTATTTGCCATGTAGTGAACAGACCAGATGCCATGATCTTAGTTTTCTGAATGTTGAGTTTTAAGCCAGTTTTTTCACTCTTGTCTTTCACCTACATCAAGCAGCTATTTACTTCCTCTTCACTTGGTGCCATAAGGTTGGTGTCAACTGCATATCTGAGGTTACTGATACGTCTCCTGGCAATCTTCATTCCAGCTTGTGCTTCATCTAGCCTGCCATTTGAATGCTGTACTCTGCATATAAGTTAAATAAGCAAGGTGACAATATACAGCCTTGGCATATTCCTTTACCACTTTAGAACCAATCTGTTATTCCATGTCTGGTTCTAACTATTGCTTCCTGACCTGCATACAGGTTTCTCAGGAGGCAGGCAAGGTGGTCTGTTATTCCCAACTCTTTTTCACAGTTTGCTGTGATCTATACAGTCAAAGGCTTTAGTGTTGCCTATGAAACAGACGTTTTTCTGAAATTCTCTTGCTTTTTCTATGATCCAACGACTGCATTCGTGCTAAGTTACTTCAGTAATGTCCGACTCTGTGACCTTATGTACTGTAACCCACCAGGCTCCTCTGTCCAAGGGGTTCTCCAGGCAAGAATACTGGAGAGGGTTGCCATGCCCTCCTCCAGGGGATCTTCCTGACCCATGGTTCAAATCCGCATCTCTTACATCTTCTGCATTGGCAGGTGGGTTCTTTACCACTTGTGCTACCTGGGAAGCCCAAAGGCAGAGGAACCAGAGATCAAATTGCTATGATCCAATGAATGTTGGCGATTTGATCTCTGGTTCCTCTGCCTTTTCTAAATCCAGCTTGAACATCTGGGATTTCTCGGTTCATGTACTGTTGGAAGCCTAGCTTGGAGACTGTTGAACATTACTTTGATAGCATGTGAAATTGTGCAGTAGTTTGAACTTTCTTTGGCACTGCCCTTCTTTGGGATTGGAATGAAAACTGATCTTTTGCAGTCCTGTGGCCACTGCTGAGTTTTCCAAATTTGCTGGCATATTGAGTGCAGCACTTTAACAGCATCATTTTTAGGATTTGAACTAATGCAGCTGGAATTCCATCACCTCCACTAGCTTTTTGTTCCTAGTGATGTTTCGTAAGGCCCACTTGACTTCACACTCCAAGATGTCTGGTTCTAGGTGAGTGATCACACCATTGTGGTTATCTGGGTCACTGAGATCTTTTTGGTACAGTTCTGTGTATTCTTACCTCCTCTTCTTAATATCTCTTGCTTCTGTTAGCTCCATACTGTTTCTGTCCTTTATTGTGCCCCTTGTAAAGGACATTTGTTCCCTTGGTATCTCTAGTCTTTCCCATTCTATTGTTCTAAGTCTCACTACGTTCTTTTCCTTTGCATCTCTTGCCCCCACAAAATAAAACCAGTTTGGTGGACAGCAAGATCAAACCAGTCAATCCTAAAGGAAATTGGTCCTGAATATTCATTGGAAGGACTGATGCTGAGGCTGAACCTCCATTATTTTGGCCACCTGATGCGAAGAGCTGACTCATTGGAAAAGACCCTGATGCTGGGAAAGATTGAGGGCAGCAGAAGAAGAGGGTGACAGGGGATGAGATGGTTGGATGGCATCACCGTCTCAATGGACATGAGTTTGAGCAAGCTCTGGGAGTTGGTGATGGACAGGGAAGCATGGTGTGCTGCGGTCCATGGGGTCTCAAAGAGTTGTGGACATGACTGAGTGACTGAACTGAACTTTGAGGCTGAATATCATGAATCCTAATAATCAAGGATAAAAACCAAGTTTACATTTACCATGCTGGAAAGGTGAGTACTTTCCTGTACATAAAATATAAAATGTTTTTCATAATCAAAAGAAAGTTACACTTTATCACCAATCTGTGATACAGCTGGTCTTCCTGGATGGGACTTCCAATGCAGGAGATATAAGTACATGGGTTTGATCCCCTGGAGGGCATGGCAACCCACTGCAGTATTCTTGCCTGGAGAATCCCATGGACAGAGGAGCCTGGTGGGCTACAGGGTCACAAAGAGATGGACACAGCTAAAACAACTTAGCATGCAGGCATACACATGATACAGTTATATAATAAAACATTTTTCTGAGTATTCTATTTTTGTGGTACATCAGCCTGTAAACATTTATTTTCTCATTCTAAATAAATATCCATATTAAAATCCAATTTTGTATTTGTAAAGTTATATTCTTTTATTTTTTTTCCCCTCCCTAAACTTATGTTCTTAAAGTGCTCTCCTTTGTCCCAACTAAGGAAGTTCCATGCCCCACAGAACCTGTTTCCACCCTTCAAGGATGAAACCAAACTCCACCTGGTTTACTCAAGCCTGAAACTGGAGAGGCATCCTTCACTCTTCCCTCCCCATCCTTATCACTAAGGTCAAGTAACTCCCTCAGATCACACCTTCTGGCTATCTCTTGCCAAAGTCACCTCTTGGCTTGTTTTTCTGAATTATTTTTATTTGCCTCTGTAACAAGTTAATCCCATTATCCCACCCCAGACCAGCAAAGGTCATGGCCTCAGGGTCTTTATCTGTTCTCTCTTTATCTCTGACACCCAGAAAGAAGTGGAATGTGGAATGCTGGATACATATTTGCTAAATCAATATTTCTTTGTTAAAACTTGAAATGATACAGGAAGTCCAGCTGACCTTCATTTAATCTTACTTCCTCTCCCCTGAGAAAACCACTGTCTTCAGTAGTTTTTGGACTTTTACATCTAGAAATATAGATTTTTGTTCTTTTTTTTTTTTTACAGAAATGGGATAATAGTGCATATATTATCTAGCAGGCTTCCCATATGGCTCAGTGGTAAAGAATCTGCTTGACAAGCAGGAGACACAGGAGGCTCGGATTTGATTCCTGGGTCCAGAAGATCCCCTGGAGGAGGAAATGGCAACTCATTCCAGTATTTTTGTCTGAAAAACCCCAGCGACAGAGGAGCCTGGCAGGCTATAGTCCATAGCGTTGCAAAGAGTCAGACTCTACTGAGCATGCATTATTCAACAACTTGCTTTTTTCACCTAACATGCAGATCTATGATGATACATTTGGGTCTACTTTTTTTTTTTTAACTGCTGTGTACATTTCATTTCTTGTGTCATCTTGGTGTATTCATGTAACCACTCTGCTACTGACTGTTCATTTAACTAGATTTATTGAGTCAATGATATCTGTCCATTTGATCTGCCTGAGAAGATTCCAGGAGTCCAGAACACCTTGTATTTCACAATGTCCCATTCACTTGCCCCTTCTCCATCTTCCATATGATTCTGCACTCAGATGGGAGCCCTGATAGGCTTCCCTGGGTTCAGAGGATGAAGCGTCTGCCTGCAATGCAGGAGACCGGGGTTCGATCCCTGGGTTGGGAAGATCCCCTGGAGAAGGAAATGGCAACCCACTCCAGTATTCTTGCCTGGAGAATCCCAAGGACATAGGAGCCTGGCGGGCTACAGTCCACGGGGTTGCAAAGAGTCGGACACGATTGAGCGAGTTCACACACATACCCTGAAAACAGTCTGATCAATAAAAAAGACTTGGAAGCATAAAATATATTCTGTGAAGATAAAATGATGTGGCAGAAGTGGAATGAAAATGTTTTCAAGGAGATAAAGGATCAGTGTAAAATTCTAATTGGGAAAAATCTTGTTGATGTTCAGTCACTAAGTCGTGTCCAACTGTTCGTGACCCCATGGACAGCAGCACTCTAGGCTTCCATGTCCATGAGATTTTTCAGGCAAGAATACTGAAGTGGATTGTCATTTAATTCTCCAGGGGCTCTTCTTGACCCTGGAACCAAACCTGAGTTTCCTGTGTCTCCCACATTGCAAGCAGATTCTTTACCCACTGAGCCAACCCATGGGCTCCACTTAAAAGATCTCTGTAATCACTTAATTTAAAATTTTATTCACAACTCATGGGAACTTACTTCTTTAACTGATTAAACTTATGATAAAAATAAGTGTAGATATTAGCTTAAAAACAAGTGACGGAAATACACAACATACTTCTGGGGGGCATCTGAATTTAAAAAAAAAGGACACGTTACTTGCGGCACACAGTTTTCCTCAGCCTTGAGAACCTGTGAGCTCTTAACTTCAGTCCTTCAGACATGCTGTTCTCACTTGGAAGGTGCTTCCTCTTCCTTCTCATCCCTAGTTTTACCCTAGCAAGCTCACACTCGAGTTTCATGTCAACTCTCTACCTGAGAAGCCTTCTATGTGCCCAGCCTAAATGAGATCTTGTTATTATATGTCCGTATGGTACCATGAATTCCCCCTTTACATAAAACTCACCCCACTGCAAAGGGTTAAAATATGTACAAGGTAAGAAAGTAAAGGCAGAAGGTGTGGCCTGAGTACAGCCTAAGAGGTGGGCAGGAGAGTAAATTTGTGTCTGGGAGTCTGCAGATAAGGAGGCTGCAGGGCACAGGGGATAATCGAGTGGGAAGGGGCCGAGTTTGGCTATAAATAGAGGACAAGGGCAGCTCAAGATCTCAGTGTCCCCATGCCAGAACCTGGCACAAAACTTTACAACCTGCTGACCAACAGTAATACAGGGCTGCTGCTGCTGCTGCTAAGTCACTTCAGTCCTGTCCGACTCGGTGCGACCCTATGGACAGCCCACCAGGCTCCTCTGTCCACAGGATCCTCTAGGCAAGAATAGTGGAGCGGGTTGCCATTTCCTTCTCCAATACAGGGATAATCCACAAGAAGTAACATATTTACACATATCACACACATTTACTGACTTCATGTGTACAGACTGTAATGTTAACATTGAACCAGTTTTATCCCTTCATGCCTGTGTGCTTAGTCACTCAGTCCTGTCCAACTCTGTGACCCCACGGACTGTAGCCCGCCAGGCTCCCCTGTTCATGGGATTTCTCCAGGCAAGAACACTGGAGTGCATTGCCATTTCTTTCTCCAGGCAATCTTCCCAACCCAGGGACTGGGAAGATTTCTTTCTGTTCCTTTCCTCCATTGCAGGTGGGTTCTTTGCCTTCTGAATCACCAGAGAATCTTATCCCTTCATACATTTCCCTAATTGTACAGATGTCTGGTCTCATTTAAGTCAAGGAAGCATGGGGACACTGATTGTACACATTATCCATATCCATGACTTTCCCCCTCCAGTATGAATCTAGTTCTCACTGGGCATTGCTTTCCACATAAAAAGGGGCGTGCTTGCTTTGGCAGCACATATACTAAAATTGGAATGATACAGAAAAGATTTGCATGTCCTTGTGCAAGAATGACATGCAAATTCAGGAAGTGTTCCATATTAAAAAAAAAAAGACCGAAAATCCTGTTGAAAATATCTCTACTGTGAATGCTTACCTGCTGGCAATATACCTGTGCAAACACTTGTTCCTTGAGCAATTTCCATTCATCTGGCTTTGTCTCTCAGGGTGACCATTTACCAGTCATGTTACATGTCAACTATGTACAGACAGTCAAATTAGGTAGCCACTGTTCTGGACCTGATTTCAATTTTCTACAAAATGCCACTAAATGCGTTTGGCTGGGCTTCCTTGGGTTCAATCACTGCGTCAGGAAGATCCCCTGTTGAAGGAAATGGCAACCCACTCCAATATTCTTGCCTAGAGAATTCCATGGACAGAGGAGCCTGGTGGGCTACATACAGTCTTTCGGGTTGCAAAGAGTCAGACAGACACTTTCACAGGGTTGAATTCAGAAAAAAAATTTTTTCTTCTTTTTTCACTTAAAGGATTACACAGTAAACCACACTCAGTAGTCAAAGGATGGTAGAAGAATCCAGAAGGCCTCGGAATCTGTTTTCATAACAATAAAACAGCTGCCCTGATGTCTTAGATTTCTGTGAAGGTCACAGAAGTATGTCAGTACTTTATTCCCCATGTCCATGCAGACATGGCAACCCACTCCTGTGGGTCGGAGGGAGAATCCCATGTACAGAGGAGCCTGGTGGGCTACAGTCCGAGGGGTCACAAAGAGTCAGACATGACTGAAGTGACTGAACCACCACCACCACTGTGCAAGTACCTTCAAGAACTACACAAAAAAAATGAGGCTAAGCATAAGCTATCAGGAAGACATTAAACAGCCAGGCCTGCGGAAGTGAAGCAAGAGTGAATCTGATAAGCCTGGAAGGGGAGGGAGTTTGGGTGAGAATGGACCCATGTATATGCATGGTTGAGTCCCTCTGTTGTCCATCTGAAACTATCACAACATTGTTAATCTGCTATGCGCTGTGCTGTGCTTATCAGTCCTGTCCGAGTCTTTGGACCCATGGACTCCCAGGCAGGAATACTGGAGTGGGTTGCCATGCCCTCCTCCAGCGGATCTTCCTAACCTAGGGATCAGAGCCCAGGTCTCCCCACATTGCAGGCGGATTCTTTACCATCTAAGCCACCAGGGAAGCCCATTCATCTGCTATACCGCAATATAAAATAAAAAGTTAAAAAAAATAAAATTTGGCATCCAACAATTAAAAAAATAAGAGTGAATCTGATAAATTAAACAACCTTGTAAAAAAAGGCTCTCCAGCTACGCGTGAACGTACAGTGATGAGAAAGAAGGGACCTGATTCAGACACAAGCTAGAGGGCGAGTGAAGGGCAGGAAGCGGGGTCCTGGGCACCCGGCGGGGAGCAGAGGCAGGAGCCGAGGCGAGCGGGTGGGCGCCGCCGTGAAGAGGAAGGGCAGCCTGATTGTAGAACCCAGGGCGAGAGCCCCGAGAGCCTCTGTGGCTCTTCTGTAACTGCCCCGATTGTCTCCTGCTGGCCTTGACCCAGGCGGCCTGACGAATCTGTCAGCCGGGCAGCCAGGGTCTGCAGCACCTTCTAGGTGCCGAGCTCCACCTGTGCGCACCACGGGAAGGAGACGACTCGGCTCGAGGGCGCATCCCGGCGTCCAGGAGCCTTCGGTCGTACAAGCAGGTGGTGGGGCGTCCCCTCAAGTCCACCTGTGCTCAGAGCCCGACCACGGGGTGCCCGGCCACCTCGATCCCCTCGCCGACCCGCACCCACAGGACCACAGCCCTACAGCCAGTTACCGCGTCGCTCACGCGCGCGCGCCCCCGGAGGGGGGCGGGGCTGAGAGACCTTTGGAGCATGCGCAGTTGCCCGAACGGGGGCAGTCCACGCGGCTGGGCAGCAGCTGCGTTTCAACCGTCTACAGCGCTCAACCAATCAGGAGGCGAATTCTTGCCGCGGGGCCCCGCCCCCGGCGGGGGACTATAGCAACGGGCGGCCTATCGCGAGGCGTGTTGTTGGTGTGGCGCCCCGCCCCCGGCCGGGGCAGAGGGTCATGGGGTGTGAGCGGTCTTGAGCTCCCCAGTCCTTGAGGGCCGCGGCGTCCCTTGCCCCGGGCCGCGATCAGCGCGCCCCGCCCTTCGCTCGCCAGCGCGCCCGTCCTCCGGCGGCGGCCCGGCCCATGCGGCTGGGGGCGGAGGCCCGAGCGGGCGCGGGCCGGGCGTCTCAGGTGCGGCGGGCGACCGGGCGCGGTGAGGGGGCGGCGGCGGGGCCGGGCGCGGCCAGCTGATTGGCCCGCGAGCAAGGGCCTCGCGGAGGCGGGAGGCGGCGGAGCGGTGCAGGGCCGGCGGAGCGCCGGGCGCGCGGAGACGGGAGGATGCTGCTGTCCCTGGTGCTCCACATGCACTCGGTGCGCTGCGTGCTGCCGGCCGCCGTGCTCCTGGGCGCGGCGCCCACCTACGTGC
Source organism: Oryx dammah (assembly GCF_014754425.2). NCBI lineage: Eukaryota > Metazoa > Chordata > Mammalia > Artiodactyla > Bovidae > Oryx > Oryx dammah. Next base: position 5,944,724 of record NW_024070191.1, read on the forward strand.
TGGCCTGGGGCGCCTGGCGGCTGCTCTCCGCCCTGCTGCCCTCGCGCTTCTACCAGGCGGTGGACGACCGGCTCTACTGCGTCTATCAGAGCATGGTGCTCTTCTTCTTCGAGAACTACACCGGGGTGCAGGTGAGGCCCCCGCGCGCGGGCCGCCGCCCCTGCCGCTGTCGGGGGACCCGGCGGCGGGGTCGGGGGTCGCGGGCGCATTTCCCAGCTTCGACCCGCCGCGTGTCCCCCGGCCGGTCCAGGTCCGGCCCTGCGAACACGTGCCGCCACCGCATCCTCGCCCTGCGGGCCATGTTCACGGTCGCGCTCCGGGGTTTGGCCCGATGCTTCGGTGCGGGCACCCCGAGTCTCTGGGTATAGCTGCAGGAACGCTGTTCTGAGGCCACAAGTGGGATCAACCGCTCCCTGTCCCCGCTTCTGTAACTGTCTGTCTCGTGCTTGGCGAAGTCGGTGCAGATGGACATTTAAGTAGGGCAGGCAGTTGACAGTTTCTGGCGCTTGGTCTGAGAGGAGATGGTCATGCTGGAACTCGAAAGTGCGCTCTTAGAAATCGGAGACCTTCTCTGCAGACAGATTGGTGTTACTCTTTGGACAGGCAATGCAACTTTGTGTTTCACGTTCTTCCCCAGGATGATTGAAAGCTGGGCATGAAAATTAATACATTTGTTACTGTAGAAGCCTTACCGGAGATAACATTCTTGCCAACTTTGACTAGGCTTAAGTGTGTGGCTAATCTTTTTTGTTTTTCTTTCTGTTCCTTCTCTGTAGAGAATGGATTATGTGTAGATTAAATTTGTAAAACAAAATTAGAAGGCCTTCTTTATTTAATTTTTTGAAGTCTTACACAAAAATAGCAACTATGGGGAAAAATTGTGAATTTTCCATTTTTCTCCAATTTGGGGAGAAAAATAGAGCTTAATTCTTGGTTTTCCTTATACTCAGCCCTCTTTTCTTGTTGCGGGTGGATTGGAGTGAATGGCATGGCATTATTATTATTATTATTTTTTTTTTTGTCTTTTCTCCCCCCTAGTGCTCTTGCTTACACCCTCTTGTCCACCAGCTACTATTTTGAATTTGCGGTTGCATTACTGTTAATGCCTGATGACTCTGAACTTGCCCCGGTTGGAGGTTTGAGGGGTGGGAACTAGAAGCCAGGGCCTCTGTTTAAATCAGTATTTGTCTTTCCTAGAAAAGAAAGAAAGACTGCTTTTCCAGATAACGATTTCCTGATCTTTGACTTTTACAATGGGCTTCATTTAAAATTTTCACTAATTCAGAACAGTCATTTTCCCACTGTGTTCTTCCTTCACCGCAGTTGTCCAAACGTGAGGTTTTGTCATGGTACGCATTTAACTTTACATCATAAGTCAGTTGGTGCAGGCTAGGAAACAGAACATATAACACAGTCATTTACCTCTTCGAAAAATAATTCTACCTACAGTGTTGTTGTTGTTTTTAAATTTTAGTTAAAAGCCTGTAACATGTCCCGTGCTATACAACATATACGGCTGAAATAATTTGTGTAATAAGTTTCTTATTCTAAAAAATGTGTCTGAACTTTCCGGTGTTTCTGAACTTGTATATCTCACCTTATATCTGTTCAGTATAGACCTCAGCATGTGGATTTTTAAAAGTTTAGTCTGTTGATGATCAGTTCTGTTCAATTCAAGGATTCCTAACAGACTTCATCAAGGACCAACGCTAAATAAAATTTTGAATTATACTTGAGACCATCAGACATCCTTTTATAAATACGTGAAGAACCAATATATCTAGTGATAATCTTCTAAATGTCAGGATTCATTTTTCTTGTGTATTTAAAAAAATGTTGCACTTTCTCCTCCTCCTATTGGAATATAGGAAAAACTGATCATTGATATTTGCAGACCAAAATTTATAGTGATACACAACATGCCTTCTCATTAAAACCTAAGTATTTTAGTTACCATATTCTTCCTGCTTAAATCAGTTAGTAACAACTGGTTTACTTTAAAATAGATTTTAAATTAATGACTGCTAATCCCTACCTCCCTAAATGCTAACATGATACATTGTAACAGTCAAATATGAAATTCTGTATGAAATAAATTTAGTTTTTCAATTGACCTGTTTCAAATATAAAATAGTTTAAATAACACTAGAAGTAAGACAGAATTAAGTCCAAGATTTTAATGTTTATATAATGTGTTGAATTAGAATAGTCTAATAATTTATACATTTACTTGAAAGGTTGTTTCAAGTTCCTCAGAAACCCTCAAGGCCTTCATATCTGGAGGCCATTTATAACTACTTCCTTATTTTGGTAGCACTATGTCCTCAAAAGTAGTGCTAAACTCTTAATGAGATAAATTTGTATTCCGTATCCTGTAAAAAGCGGGCTTCCCAGGTGGCGCAGTGGTCAAGAGTCCTCCTGCCAACGCAAGAGACTTGGGTTCCATCCCTGGTTCAGGAAGATCTGGAGAAAGGAAACGGCAACCTACTCCAGTATTCTTGCCTGGAATATCCCATGGACAGAGGATCCTGGCGGGCTCCAGTCCATGAAGTCTCAGAGTGAGGCATGACTGAGCATGCGTCTTGTGAAAGCAGCTAAGCTATCAGAATGAAAGGTGTATTTAGAATCGGAGAAGGGACCGCACAAGTCCAAGCCCTTTATCACGCACATTTGGATTATTTCTTCATTTCTGCCAAAATGTTGACCAGATTCTTCTCAAATATTAGTAGTTCTATGTAGAATATAAATATTTCCTTGTTTCCTTTTATTTTCTCCTTCTACTTATTTATCATTCTCGTGAAGACTTTTATTAAAGACCTTAGAATACTACCTTCAGTTTAGCTAGGAGGCACAGAACCCAGAAGATGCTTAAGCAGAATGACACAACTTTTGAAAGAGGAAATTAAACATTTCTCAATCAAATATGATTCCAATCTAACACAGTTTAAGTCTGGCCGGGGAACAGACTTATAAGAAAATCTTAGAGAAATTTAATTAGAACCTTGTTTTTATACTGTCTAGAAATATCAATCCTGGATTATAAGCAACACAGTTATTTTGGGTTGCATCCATATAAAAAATTTTTAATTACCATATTTTTCTAAGTTACAGGTGCAATAAAATATTAAAACACTGCAAAAAGATTTTGAGACAGTTAAAGTTCCCTTATCTACACACCCTCTCCCAGCCTGCAACAGTGTGATGTATAACTTTGATTTCTACCAGGAGCTTTTAAATAAATGTATGAATTGTGGAGAGACTCCTCCATTTTATATTAAGTTCTTGGATGGGTTTTATGGGTTTTATAGTAGCATTAAATGTAATCTAACCTATGGGGATACCTCTGTGCCATTATGATGGGAAACAAAAGAAAAGAGGGCTCTCTGTATATAAAGTTTACTTTCCCTCTTTCCTAAATGGGTCTAGTTTTATAGACTTTATAGAGTCTTTTATAGACATTTATAGAGTCTTTGTGACTCTGCTAGATTATTCAAGAAGGCTGTATCAATTGTTATGAACCACTCTGAGCTTGTATACTTCAAGCGGGAGTAACATGATGTGTTTCATTCAGGTGATAACCGAGTAAAAATGAAGACTCCTAAGCGTGGCCTTCAAGGCTGTCACAGTTCCGCCCTGGCCAGCTTTTCCATTCGCTGATTTCACTTTTGTGCAACTGCTGCTTCCTTCCCAGTCCCTGCTCCCCTATTCCCAGTGCATTCGCAAGAATGCGCCCTTGCACTGCTCTTCTCAGGATGCTTTCTTCCAGCTCAGGCACTTTCCCTCTTCACCTGTCACGATCTCATCTCATCTCAATGTCAGGATCATTTATATGTAACATTAACATGTAATATTAACATAGCAGGAGCATATTTTAATATATATATATAGTGTCGCCTCTGCATGATTGTAGCTCCTTGGAGGTGGCAGTAGTGACTTGACTCGATGGTTCCCTTTCAACCAAAGGGCAGAGCACTCTGCACGGGATGCTGATCTGTGTTCCTTTGGAAATGTGGGCACATCTCACTTGTAATCCGTGGGGGCTCTTGAATGGCCCTAATAGTTGACCGAAGACTGAGAATAAGGTCAGAGATCTTACAAAAGGAGTTCTGAAACGGCTGGCAATATGGAGAGGCTTCCGTGTACTTGTCAGTAAACCTGCACTTTTTTGCAGTTTTTAAGGATAAGCAGTTCTGTCAGGTTTGTTTTGTTTACTCTGCTTCTTTCCATGAATCAGCGATGAGAACCCCAAATAAATAAGTGTTGCCTGTGGGTTTAGAGGGCTGTGTGTGTGTGTGAGTGTATGTGATAGAAGCAGAGAGAAATGAGGGGGGGGATCCTGGGAAACGGGGTCATATTAAGTGCTAACCACATGCGAGGCACCAGTGTTTCCATTGATAAAATAACCTCTGCTCCCAGCATACAATTTAGCAGTTAGAAAGAAGTCAGTTGTTTTTTTTAAACTGAATGTATAATGGGATGTTATAAAATGACAAAATGAGCAAAGAGTGGAGGAAACACTGGAGTATAACTGAATACAAGTGGTCACTTCACTGGGGGAAGGTGATTCTTCTGTGTTACATGCTATGTGGTGAAGCCAGCTCCTCATGTGTGGACATGTTGCTTTGCTCCCATTCTTAATTTGTGTTTCTGTAGGAAAACATTTTGGAGAAGGCAATGGCACCCCACTCCAGTACTCTTGCCTGGAAAATCCCATGGATGGAGGAGGCTGGCAGGCTGTAGTCCATGGGGTCGCTAAGAGTAGGACACGACTGAGCAACTTCACTTTCACTTTTCACTTTCATGCATTGGAGAAGGAACTGGCAACCCACTCCAGTGTTCTTGCCTAGAGAATCCCAGGGATGGGGGACCCTGGTGGGTTGCCATCTGTGGGGTCACACAGAGTTGGACATGACTGAAGTGACTTAGCAGCAGCAGCAGGAAAACGTTAATGTCAGTTTTTAAATTTTTACTCAAGGCTTTCTTACCTCCTTGTGGTTAATGTTCAAAGTGAAAAAAAAAATTACATAAGCTTCTAATACATGGGACTCCTTCTCATTTGACAATTTTTATTTGGAATTTTTGCAGGTAATTTGTTATATTCAAAAGATTTTGGATGTTGGGTGAGATTCCTAGTTCTTTGCCATTCTCTGTTAGCTTGAGTAAATCAACTTTTCAACTCAATATTCTCATTCTTAAATGGAATACTTATTTTCCTGTTATTTTGAAGACTGAGATAATATGTGAAGCTGTTTAGCTCAATGACAGAGCCATCACAGATACTCAGGAAAAACACAATCTGTAAATGAAGACAGTATCAAGTGATACATATGACAAATATATTTTATAAAGAGAGCTTTGTGATTTGTAAGGTTCCACTTAAATGTTGCATAATAATTTTTATACTGATTATTAGATAAATGACTATGTTTATATTTTAACCTTGTTTCAGAAGGGCATCATACTTTTCCTGTTCAGGGAAATGTTTCAAACTGGGCAGAAAAAGACCATCGTTCCGTGTGTATTACAGTAGAAATCTTGTATGTGATCTTGAAAGAATGTATTTCGTTGACATAGAAATACATTTAAAAATTCACTTTAAATAATTATAAACAATTACAGTGTGCAAACTTATTTATGCTGAAATTATAGCTGCATTTCTACATAATCAGACTTTTTTTTTTTTTTATGGAAGATAAACTAGATATCTGTTTCTCTTATCCGTTCATCATTTAACACAGTTTTGAGTGAACAGTTTCACCTTATTGTATAGTAATAATAGCACCATGAGCTTCCCCTGTGGCTCAGATGGTAAAGAATCTGCTTGCAATGCAGGAGACCCAGGTTCTATCCCTGGGTCTGGAAAATCCCTTGGAGAAGGGAATGGCAACCCACTCCAGTATTCTTGCCATGGACAGAAGAACCTGGAGCGCTACAGTGCATGGGGTCTCAAAGATTCAGACACGACTGAGCATCTAATACCACTGCTAATAGCAACAGTTAACGTTTTGGGGGGAATCGTTACTAGGAATCATGTGAAGTAGTTCTCATGGTCTCAATTATTTCACCACAACCTGTGGGGAGTATTACATTCATTTTACAGATTACCAAAAAAAGGCATGGAGAGGTTAGGTACTTGTGCTGAAGTTCATAAAGTTGGTAAGGTGATGGAATCTATGTCTTTATTTGAATTGAACATTTCTGCCTGTGTCTTAATGATGATTATATTGCAGCATAGAGGAGGCAAAATGTTCTGTAGCTGGGCCTGCAAATCGACAGAAGTCAGAACAGAAGAAAAGGCATACAAATTCCATTGATGTCAGTATTTTTTTAAAAATTTAGTATTTTACACGTTACATAAGTGTGTTTTTATTGGAGCATCACAGAAAAGAAGTGAAAACCAAAAGAGGTGGTTAGACTCAGCCCAGGGATGTGTATGTGTTAGGCGCCGAGTCCGACTCTTTGTGACCCCATGGACTGTAGCCTGCAGGCTTCTCTGTCCATGGAATTCTTCAGCCCAGGGATGTATATATCATTTTATTAATAACAAAGGACAATAGACTGTGGAGACACAGCTAGATAGAGGAGAAGTGTGTTGGGTTCTTGGGGCTGGTAAATGGTGGTACAGTCCCCGGAAAGTGGATAAGAGTGTTTAGTAAGGTTTGCTGACTCATTGATGAGTGGAGTTTAATGGCACCTTTACAAAAGGAAGTTTAGGGGGAGGACAGCTGTATGTGCTGTTTCTCAGTTGCCTTCAGCTCAAAATAATCCTCATGTCAAAGTGGCATAATTTGGGGTGGATATTCTGAGCCCTTTCTACAGCACCATGTATATTGAAGGACAGTGAAGGAAGTAAAAATTCTTATTTCAGTTTACATGCTGAAAGAAAATAGATGTTGCTGAGATCAGTTCAGTCGCTCAGTTGTGTCCAACTCTTTGCAAACCCATGCACTGAAGTCGGTGATGCCATCCAACCATCTCATCCTCTGTTGCCCTCTTCCCCTCCTGCCCTCAATCTTTCCCAGCATCAGGGTCTTTTCCAGTGAGTCAGTTCTTCCCATCAGGTGGCCAAAGTATTGGAGCTTCAGCTTCAGCATCAGTCCTTCCAATGAACAACCAGGACTGATTGCCTTTAGGATGGACTGGTTGGATCTCCTTGCAGTCTCAAGAGTCTTCTCCAACACCACAGTTCAAAAGCATCAATTCTTCAGTGCTCAGCCTTCTTTATAGTCCAACTCTCACATCCATACATGACCACTGGAAAAACCATAGCTTTGACTAGATGTTGGTAAAGTAGTGTCTCTGCTTTTTAATGTTGAGATAAATGAAGAATTTTGTTTGTTTGTTGAAAAGAAAGTACGCTGTGTTTTATGTCCCCAAGGCATTGTTGAGTGGGTATTCCACTGTGTGAGATATGTGATTACTTTAGATTCCATTCTGCCATCCCCTTTTAGGATACAAAAGAGGGAGTCTTCAAGTAGTTTACAAATTATGAGAACAAACCAAAAGAAGGGTTAAGGTGAGATCCCAGTGAGAGGACAGTGTTACATCAAACCCAGGTCTGCTGAAAGCTTTCTTTGTGCAACCTAAACGAGCTTGTTTGACTGGAGCAGAGCTGTAACCAGTGTGTTTCAATCACAATGAAGATAATCAAAGAGCATTTTTATCGTCTGTTAAGTTAATAAAATTAAGAAAACATTGTTATTTTTCTCTGGAGGGATTTTACATGAGTTTTTTTAAAATGGATGAACCCCAAATTGAACAATTGTGATGAACCTAAAATTACTCATAAACTTCGGAAGAACCAAAACAGCCATGTTTTCCACATGCCTTGTGTGAACAAATTACCTGCCAGTGAAGTGATTGTAATTTGAAATACACGTACTAGAAGAGTCACAGAAGGATGCCTTAAGTCAGTCACTGGTGTATTTAAAGTATTTGTTTATACCCCAGCTCTTCACCGTTAAAAGTGAGGCGTAGCTTTATCCACTTGTGAGAAATACAGGTGCAGCGTATTGATTCAGTGAACATCTGTTGAAAAGCATCTGGGTGCTGGGCTCTGGGCAGAGAGATGAGGCTCTGAACAGGGATGAGGTCCCTGCCCCGAGGAGCTTGTGGGCCTCAAGGGGAATGAGATGTGAGCTAGAAATAGGGGTACACAGGAGACAGGGTTTACTGTGATGCAAAAGGGGGAGTGATGAATCTTGGGGTCCAGCTTATTAGAAGGCAGGAGGGCTTCCTTGAGAAGGTGAATAAATGGTGTGAAAAAGCTGATCTAAGATGACTGCAATGAGAGCGTGCAGGTGGCCTTTAGGTAATCATAGAGTCGTTTAACAATGTATATGTATGGGTATTTTGTAAGTTATTATGAATTTTTTAAATTTGGGAAACGCTTTTTGTTGTTTTAGTTGCTAAGTTGTGTCTGACTCTCTGTGACCCCCATGGGCCGCAGCATGCCAGGCTTCCCTGTCCTTCACTATCTCCCAGAGTTTGCTCAGAGTCATGTTCATTGAGTTGGTGATGCTGTCTATCCATCTCATCCTCTGCTGCCCCCTTCTCTTGCCTTCAATCTTTCCCAGCATCAGGGTGTTTTCAAATGTCAGCCCCCATCACTTCAGGTGGCCAAAGGGAATTGGAGCTTCACTGTCAGTCCTTGTAATGAATATTCAATGTTGATTTCCTTTAGGATTGACTGGTTTGATCTTGTAGTCAGAGGGACTCTCAAGAGCCTTGGGTACACATACACATATATGTGGTACATAAACTTTACAATCATGTATCCTTTTCCTTGGCTAATCAATATTTACTTGAAGTACTTAGTAATCGGCATCTATTGCAGTAAGGTTTGCAGTTCATCATTTCACTTACTTTGCTTTTAGAGCTTTTAAATTTTCAAATATTAAGGGCAATTCTTTGTAACTCTCATTTCTGTTGAATTCCAAACAAGTTATAGTGACAAATTAAAAAAAAAAAAAGGCAATCCAAATACCTACTTTGAGATCCTAACTCATGTCAGAGGCTTACCATCTTCTTTTACGTCTCAACTGGAAATAGCTTTTATTTCAGTAAGATGCATATTGAAGAATAATCTTTAAAAGTATGAACTATGCATTTATTTTCCCTTTAGTGGCTTTGAATTAAGATTTTGTTCCTTTCACATTTTGCCCATCTGTTTTGCCCACCAGGATTTGTTACTTATCTTACTTTTTCTAGATACCACTGAAGATCTGTTTTTAAACACTGGACCTGTTGAACTTTAACAAACTACATTTTGAAAATGCCAGTTGTTTGGAAGCTATTTAAGGATGGGGGAAATTAGTGAGCCTCGGGGAAAGCAGAGGTGGCTTTCCTGCAAAGCTTTTGGGCTAATAGTTGTGTCTATAAACAAAAGTAGGAAACTGATGTTTTAAGGCCAGTGTGGTATATAGTATGTGGACTGAGCCCAAGTAGTGAAGGTGTGGGATCTTCTTAAGTGGTGCTGTTGACTCATCACGGGTCCCTGCGCAAGGCAGCATGGTTGGCCTGTGCTCGGCCCGCTGCCGTGCGAGGCTGTGGCGCTGGACCAGATGACGGCCAGACGCCACTCTGCTGCCACTGCGCGTAGTAGCCGTTTGCCCTTCTGGAGATGGTTTGTCAGGAGATTAGGTGGCTGTGCTTCTGTTTGTGGTTTTCTTTTCATCCTCACCATGCTTGTTTTATTTTAAAGTGGAATATATTTAGTTTTATAGGAAATAAAGTTTGCAGTGCTGTTTTCTGTATGATTGATAACTATCACCCTGTGAATACCCATTATTTGAATTCTTAAGGTTATTTTTGACACACACAAGTTTTACCTATTCATGTTATTCATTATGTTGTTTGTTATAAGTATGCATTATGAAATGACTACCACAATCAAACTAAAAAAAAAAAGAAATCCTTTTAATACCTTGTTTGTCAGCTGCCTTCAAAGGCTGTAGTCTCTTAATGAAGTGAAAGGGAAGGAGAGTCCCCGTGGGTGGCTCAAGAACTGCCTTCAGCCTGAGGACAGGCAGGTCTCCAAAGAGTGGTTTTCAGATTGAATCAATTAAACCACAGGCTGTCGTGAGTATTCTATCCAAGGAAGTCAAGCCAGAAGTTCTCTGTCACAGTGCTTTGAACCCAGTGAGTCCTACCTGGAGGTCCCAAAGCTCATTGGCTCATTGCTGAGAGGGTGGATCACTCAAAAACTAGGACTCCACTTTTTAACCTTGCATGGACCAAGGCATTGACCTTGGTTTTTTGTTTTTTGTTTTGGTGTCGCAGTCGGACATGACCGAGCGACTGAACTGACTGACTGACTGACTGACTGACCCAGTTTTCTGGGTCAGTTTTAGTATAGTTTTCTGAGGAAGATAATAGAAGTCTCATTCTGAGTCCCTGGTCTCCAGAACTTTGTCATCTAATTGCATTTATCTACAGAGATAGAGTCCTTTGTTTGTTCTGTTGTTAAGATATTAATGAGTAGTGTTGTATTCAAAAGACAATCTCTGCGACTGTCTAAAAGGATAGTTGTTGCTCAGTCGTGTTGTAAGTCCTGTCCGACTCTTTGTGACCCTGTGGACTGCAGCACACCAGGCTCCCCTGTCCTCCGTGTTCTCCCGGAGTTTGCCCAAATTCATTTGTCCACTGGGTGGCTGATGCTATCTAACCATCTCATCCTCTGCCACCCTCTTCTCCTTTTGATTTCAGTCTTTCCTAGCATCAGGAAAAAGATAGATCTGTAGCTAATTCATTGAATAATCCATGATGACAAGATATGGAAACAGAAATGCCCTGAAGAAAAATATTACACTGTTAGGAGTCATTTCCTTTGAAGCCTTTAAAAATATACTGCCAGTTTCTTTAAATGATTGATTATGAAGTATTTCAGACATGCAAAACTATAGAAAGACTCCTGTAAGGAGCACCTGCGTACCCACCCCCTAGTTAAAGATGTAAAACATGAATGCTGGAGTTGAAGCCTACTGTGTACCCCTTCCCCTTCTTGCAGCCCCCCTTTCTAGGGATCACTTGAACTCCATCCAGGGAGTTCTGTATGGAGTCGTAGTAGAGTCCTAATCAGGATCCAAGTTTCCCCATTACTTCCCGGATAAAGTTTTCGTCCTTAGCTTGGTTTTCAGAAGACACTGCGTTCTGGCTCAGCTCTTGCTCTGGTCCTCCTGCGCGAGCTCCCTGACTGCAGGCAGCCCCGGTTTAGCTCAGACCCTGCCAGGCGCACCCGTGCTGGCTCCAGACGCTGCCAGTCCATCCTTGGCTCCCCCTTCCTGATCATCCCTTCATCATCTCCCATAGTGTTATCACACCTAACAAATGCTACTGCAGCTCTGCAGCTGACAGTTCTTTAAAATAGACTGTATTTTCATAGTATTTGCATTATATTTAATCACAGTTGCTGTGTGCACACCGGTGTCTCCCCCTGTAGGCTCTTTGAAGGACGATATACCTTATGAACAGGGTTTCAGATATTGTGAGAAATCAGTAAAAATTCCAGAGGATGACTGATCATTGTTTCTCTTAGTGACCATTAACCCTCCCTGTGCTCAACTTCTTTCTAGTCATATGCTGCTGTTGATGGCCTGTAAGGCTAAGAGAAGTCTTAATAGGTGTTAATCATGGATGACATATTCATGACATCATGTTTTTGTCAATGTTTTGCATTGTCATTTTATATGTTACAGTAGAACATGTTTTAAAATATGAAAATAATGTTTCTCTTTTTATCTTTTAGATATTGCTATATGGAGATTTGCCAAAAAATAAAGAAAATATAATATATTTAGCAAATCATCAAAGCACAGGTTTGTATTTCATTGGCATTAAACTTGGGTCTCTCCACACACAGTAGAGAAGTAATTCAAAGTAATGTTTTGATATATTTAAATGGATTTTTTGTTGTTAAAACTTGAATTTTCAATGCAGATATTATATGTGACCTTATATTTTTGTAATTTTACTGTTTTGGAAAAATAGGACTGTGAAAGCTATGAATTTTCCTTGTCCCTCTGCTGGGTGTATATAAGCTATTTTCTTTCCTTTTATCTCTTTCTTTGACTGTCTCTTTAAAGACTCCTGTATTCTCCCTTTTTAAGTTTTGTTTTTGGAAAAAAAATGTTTGTGAATCATACTGTATGAACATTTTAGATTTGTTATTGTTAGGCTACAGAAAGGTTGTACCAATTTGTATTTATTCCTAAACGCAGTATTATTTTCTGATGTCTGCAGTTCCTTTTGCTTCTTCAGATGTTTTGGTTTAATTGTAGCTATCAGAAGAATCACAGAAGACTCTGGTCTCCAATATAGCAGTGTGTACTTTAAATTAGGTCAAGGTGCTTTAAAAATTTTTTTAAAGCTTTTTATATTGAAATAATTGTAGATTTACAAGGATTTGCAAAAATAGTACATAGACTCCCATGACTCCATTGCCAAGTTTCTCCCAAAGGTGGCATCTTATATAACTATGCTACAGTATCCAAACTAAGAAATTCAGGTGCTTTTTAGTTCTCCAAATACTCTAGTCAAAAAGACATCTGACTTCATTATTTTTTCAAAGCTGTAACTGCTCTTGATGCACACTGCCTAAATTCCATTTTTATTACTTTTAAAAATGTAGTAAGCAGAAGTTCAAGACTGAAAACAGGCTAATGAATGATTAACACCTGACTGGGAAATCACTGATGCCCGTGGCTGTCCTTTATCTTCATCCTGTCAGCTATGTTTCTTCATAGTTACTTTCATCACTACCTATACCTTCAGAAAGGTTATGAAAGAGAGATGCCTCTTTCTCAACTTAGCTTATTAATAGTTACACTCAGTTTTCTAGGTCAAGAGTTGATGTTACAAAGTGAATAGGAATTTGATGTATTTGTATTTCCCTAATTTTATTACCCTAACTGCTAAGATAATTTGACTTAATTACATTTGACTTTAGGAAAGCAACCAGCCCCTATGGTCAGAGTCTGTTTCTAACTCTGATCTATATAAAGCAGCCTGACTTCCTCCTTTATTTGCATGCTTTCTCCAGTCACATTGAGCTTTTTATTAGTGACACAGTCTTGCTATTCTGGTCCTGCTACCGATGGCCAATCTTTACCAAGGTTCCAACATCCAGATAAAAAGGATTTCTGGTTCTAGGACAGGGAGTGGCTCGTTTAGCCCATTTTACTTTCTATTGAGCCCCTGGTTAATTTCACTTAGAGCTAGCTTTCTATTTAAGAGGTCTCGCTTAAAATTCCTTGTTCAGGTTCCCTGCCAACTTGCCTTTTTCCAGGCTTCAAAGGAAAGAGTGTTCTAGGGACAGAGCCGTGGGCCCGGCACAAACTTGTAGAGTGAGGACTCTGAACATTTCCCGAGCCCGCTGCTGTCCTTGGTGTTCTCACCGTGCGCTGGCCTTTCTATCCCTCACTCCCAAGTGCGGACTTCGGAGACTGGAAGGGTAGAATGGGAAGTGTGAGGGCGGCAGTCAGTGCTGGCTGATGGGAAAAGCTGCGCGTCTCATGGCGAGAACCCGGGCTGTGCATGCCCTCACCTGACCTGGGTGCTGACCCCGCACCAGTCAGCCGTTAGGAGTTGGGAGGGTTGCTTTTTGAGTCCTTTAAAAAATCCAGGGGATCCCCCGACAGTCCTGTGGTTATGATGCTGCACAACGAGGGCCGGGGTTCAAGCCTTGGTTGGAGAGCTGAGATCCTATCAACTGGTGGCATGACCACGAGCAGGAATGAAAAACCTGTGGCTTAGGAACATAACTAGACAGAGATTTTAAATTACTTGAGAATTGCAGGCTTCAGTTAGAATATGGGCACGTAAAATTCTGCCTATGGTCTAAGGTTCTGCAGACCCTTTGTTTATCCAGAGACATGGGCCCTGGGCCTGCTGTGTCTGGGTGCCCTTTATGAAACCCTTTTGAGACCCTGAAAACCACCATCAAGTAAACTGAAAATGTCAGAAGAAGAAAGAACATTTCAAAGACTGCTGTTGAGCTCAGACCTCGCAGCTCATGCTCTCCCAGGCCTGCTGGCGTGCAGGAGGCCTTTCTTGGCTGGGCTGGCCACTGAACTGGCGTCTCAATCTGTCCCTCTGCTCCCTTGATTTCACTTGCCGTGAGCCCTTGCCATCTCTGCATTCTCCGTCTCTGTTGACTGACTTTGCTCCAGGGTCAGCAGGACTGCGGTGACCGCTGTTCCTTTCCCTCCGCCTTCCTTAACTCTCAGCTTTGAACACTCTGGACCTTTTTAATCTCATGAAACATTCCCTTTCCTTGGTCTGGGTGACATTTTCCTTAACTAACAGCGTGAATGGTGAGTAGACTTTCACTGAAAGGCCTGGGCTGTGGAGTCAGACCCCAGTTCATATGCTGTTCTACAGCATGTTGTGTGTCTGTGGGCGATGACTTAGCCTTTCTGAGCCTGGTTGGTCAGGTGTGAGTCATGTCTACTGGTCAGGGCTTTTAGGCAGTTTCCATAACCTGCCTCTAATCTCACAGAGAACCTGGCTCAAGGGCAGCCAAGAGTAGGAGTGATGGTGTTGATGACAGCTAATCCCCAGGTCACCTTGCATCCATGATAGGCGAGTATTTCACGTGCAAGGTCCCTTTCAGCCAACACTGTGCCCTTAAGAATTGGAAACTCTTGTTCCATAGTAGCACAGTTGAGAAGCGCCTCACTGCTCTTGCTGCCTCTCTTCTGCCCTTCCCTCCTCTCTTCCAGGTTAATAATATAAACTGAGGCACTGCTTGGGCTGGGTCACCATGGAAGAATTCTTACACAGCCACATTTCTTGATCTCTTAATTAAGTTATTCATGCCAGAACACAAAATGTGAATAGATATTAAGGTAATATCCCAGCCATCAGTAACTCAGCTGTAGTCTGGTGTCTTCTATCTGAAACCTAGTTGAGAATTTTTAAAAATTTAAAAAAAGGTAATTGACTGGAAGAAATTGGAGACACTAAGCTTGTGTGTTTTCACTACTTAAATGAAAGTCACACAGTCATGTCTGACTCTTTGAGACCACATGGAATGTATAGTCCATGGAATTCTCCAGGCCACAATACTGGAGTGGGTAGCCTTTCCCTTCTCCAGAGGATCTTCCTGACCCAGGAATCAAGCCAGGGTCTCCTGCATTGAGGCGATTCTTTACCAACTGAGCTATCAGGGAAGCCCTTTGACTACTTATGTTAGTTCCTAAAACTTTTCCACTAAATATTTCAAAAGTGTAAGGGCATAGCCCAGGAAACTTCATTACAAACATAACGTATTTTGTAAATTTGAAACTTTCTCCTTAGAGTTATTGGAAGGTGTATCTAGGCCATAGTATAGCCATGTGTGTTTAATATAAAAATGCATTTTCAAATTCCTCCAAATTTAAAAAAATGGTTGTCCCTGGAAAAGATACCAAATCTTGTTTTTAGCCTGTACCAAAATTTGTTACAGAGTATTCTATAGTCTGGAAACAATACACTGAGTTCTCCATGTATTCTGAGTCTCTACTTTTACATTAGGTACAGTTTTAACAAACTTGATTATTTAATTTCTATGACGTGGTTAGGAAGAAATGTGTTTATCAGTGCGTGTTTAATTAATTTGAGCGGGTAAGGAGATGACTTCTAAGGGAAGGTACACACTTTGGAGAAAACTGATAATTGATGTTCAGTAGCGTAGGTGTTGCTGCCTGACAGACACAGGCGCTGGGGATCGTTCATTTACTGTAGGGGACATCTTTCAGTTCAGTTCACTTCAGTCGCTCAGTCGTGTCCGACTCTTTGCGACCCCATGAATCGCAACATGCCAGGCCTCCTTGTCCATCACCATCTCCCGGAGTTCACTCAGACTCACGTCCATCGAGTCAGTCTCATCCAGCCATCTCATGAGATGCCATCCAGCCGTCTCATCCTCTGTCGACCCTTCTCCTCCTGCCCCCAGTCCCTCCCAGCATCAGAGTCTTTTCCAATGAGTCAACTCTTCGTATGAGGTGGCCAAAGTACTGGAGTTTCAGCTTTAGTATCATTCTTTCCAAAGAAATCCCAGGGCTGATCTCCTTTAGAATGGACTGGTTGGATCTCCTTGCAGTCCAAGGGACTCTCAAGAGTCTTCTCCAACACCACAGTTCAAAGGCATCAATTCTTCAGCGCTCAAGTCTTCTTCACAGTCCGACTCTCACATCCATACATGACCACAGGAAAAACCATAGCCTTGACTAGACGGACCTTAGTCGGCAAAGTAATGTCTCTGCTTTTGAATATACTCTCTAGGTTGGTCATAACTTTTCTTCCAAGGAGTAAGCATCTTTTAATTTCATGGCTGCAGTCACTATCTGCAGTGATTTTGGAGACCACAAAAATAAAGTCTGACACTGTTCCCACTATTTCCCCATCTATTTCCCATGAAGTGGTGGGACCAGATGCCATGATCTTCATTATCTGAATGCTGAGCTTTAAGCCAACTTTTTCACTCTCCACTTTTACTTTCATCAAGAGGCTTTTTAGCTCCTCTTCACTTTCTGCCATAAGGGTGGTGTCACCTGCATATCTGAGGTGATTGATATTTCTCCAGGCAATCTGGTTTCCAGCTTCTGTTTCTTCCAGTCCAGCATTTCTCATGATGTACTCTGCATAGAAGTTAAATAAGCAGGGTGACAATATACAGCCTTGACGTACTCCTTTCCCTATTTGGAACCAGTCTGTTGTTCCATGTCCAGTTCTAACTGTTGCTTCCTGACCTGCATACAGATTTCTCAAGAGGCAGGTCAGGTGGTCTGGTATTCCCATCTCTCTCAGAATCTTTCACAGTTTATTGTGATCCACACAGTCAAAGGCTTTGGCATAGTCAATAAAGCAGAAATAGATGTTTTTCTGGAACTCTCTTGCTTTTTCCATGATCCAGCAGATGTTGGCAATTTGATCTCTGGTTCCTCTGCCTTTTCTAAAACCAGCTTGAACATCAGGGAGTTCACGGTTCACGTATTGCCGAAGCCTGGCTTGGAGAATTTTGAGCATGACTTTACTAGCGTGTGAGATGAGTGCAATTGTGCGGTAGTTTGGGCATTCTTTGGCATTGCCTTTCTTTGGGATTGGAATGAAAACTGACCTTTTCCAGTCCTGTGTCTACTCCTGAGTTTTCCAAATGTGCTGGCATATTGAGTGCAGCACTTTCACACCATCATCTTTCAGGATTTGAAAGAGCTCAACTGGAATTCCATCACCTCCACTAGCTTTGTTCGCAGTGATGCTTTCTAAGACCCACTTGACTTCACTTTCCAAGATGTCTGGCTGTAGATTAGTGATCACATCATCATGATTATCTGGGTCGTGAAGATCTTTTTTGTACAGTTCTTCTGTGTATTCTTGCCACCTCTTCTTAATATCTTCTGCTTCTGTTAGGTCCATACCATTTCTGTCCTTCATCGAGCCTATCTTTGCATGAAATGTTCCTTTGGTATCTCTAATTTTCTTGAAGAGATCTCTAGTCTTTCCCATTCTGTTGTTTTCCTCTATTTCTTTGCATTGATCGCTGAAGAAGGCTTTCTTATCTCTTCTTGCTATTCTTTGGAACTCTGCATTCAGATGCTTATATCTTTCCTTTTCTCCTTTGCTTTTCGCTTCTCTTCTTTCACAGGTATTTGTAAGGCCTCCCCAGACAGCCATTTTGCTTTTTAGTATTTCTTTTCCATGAGGATGGTCTTGATCCCTACCTCCTGTACAGTGTCACAAACTTCATTCCATGGTTCATCAGGCACTCTATCTATCAGATCTAGGCCCTTAAATCTATTTCTCACTTCCACTGTATAATCATAAGGGATTTGATTTAGGTCACACCTGAATGGTCTAGTGGTTTTTCCTACTTTCTTCAATTTAAGTCTGAATTTGGCAATAAGGAGCTCATGATCTGAGCCACAGTCAGCTCCCGGTCTTGTTTTTGTTGACTGTATAGAGCTTCTCCATCTTTGGCTGCAAAGAATATAATCAATCTAATTTTGGTGTTGACCATCTGGTGATGTCCATGTGTAGAGTCTTCTCTTGTGTTGTTGGAAGAGGGTGTTTGCTATGACCGGTGCATTTTCTTGGCAAAACTCTATTAGTCTTTGCCCTGCTTCATTCCGCATTCCAAGGCCAAATTTGCCTGTTACTCCAGGTGTTTCTTGACTTCCTACTTTTGCATTCCAGTCCCCTATAATGAAAAGGACATCTTTTTGGGTGTTAGTTCTAAAAGGTCTTGTAGGTCTTCATGGAACCGTTCAACTTCAGCTTCTTCAGCATTACTGGTTGGGGCATAGACTTGGATTACCATGATATTGAATGGTTTGCCTTGGAAACGAACAGAGATCATTGTGTCATTTTTGAGATTGCATCCAAGTACTGCATTTTGGACTCTTTTGTTGACCATGATGGCTACTCCATTTCTTCTGAGGGATTCCTGTCCGCAGTAGTAGGTATAATGGTCATCTGAGTTAAATTCACCCATTCCAGTCCATTTTAGTTTGCTGATTCCTAGAATGTCGACGTTCACTCTTGCCATCTCTTGTTTGACCACTTCCAATTTGCCTTGATTCATGGACCTGACATTCCAGGTTCCTATGCAATATTGCTCTTTACAGCATTGGACTTTCCTTCTATCACCAGTCACATCCACAGCTGGGGATTGTTTTTGCTTTGGCTCCATCCCTTCATTCTTTCTGGAGTTATTTCTCCACTGATCTCCAGTAGCGTGTTGGGCACCTACTGACCTGGGGAGTTCCTCTTTCAGTATAATATCATTTTGCCTTTTCATGCTGTTCATGGGGTTCTCAAGGCAAGAATACTGAAGTGGTTTACCATTCCCTTCTCCAGTGGACCACATTCTGTCAGACCTCTCCACCATGACCTGCCCCTCTTGGGTTGCCCCATGGGCATGGCTTAGTTTAATTGATTTAGACAAGGCTGTGGTCCTAGTGTGATTAGATTGACTAGTTTTCTGTGAGTATGGTTTCAGTGTGTCTGCCTTCTGATGCCCTCTTGCAATACCTACCATCTTACTTGGGTTTCTCTTACCTTGAGCGTGGGTTATCTCTTCACGGCTGCTCCAGCAAAGTGCAGCCGCTGCTCCTTACCTTGGACGAAGGGTATCTCCTCACCTCCGCCCTCCCTGACCTTCAACGTGGGATAGCTCCTCTAGGCCCTCCTGCGCCTGCGCACCCACTGCTCCTTGGACGTGGGGTTGCTCCTCCTGGCGGCCGCCCCTGGTCTTGGGCGTGGGGTAGCTCCTCTTGGCTGCTGCTCTTCGGGCATGGGGTCCTCCCGGCTTCTGCCCCTGACCTCGGACGTGGGGCAGCTCCTCTCAGCTGCGTTTAGTGCTCGCAGCCGCCCACGATTAGTGCACGGGTTGCAGCCGTCCACGCTTGGACATCTTTGCTTCCCTCTATTTTAAGGGGGAGAAGGAAATGGCAACCCACTCCAGTGTTCTTGCCTGGAGAATCCCGCGGATGGGGGAGCCTGGCGGGCTGCCGTCTATGGGGTCGCACAGAGTCGGACACAACTGAAGCAACTTAGCAGTAGCAGTACCAGTGACAGAACTTAGAGATGTATTACTTGTACCTCTGAAATCATCAAGAAAGAGTTAAATGATGAATGATTAAAAAAAGGAAGATTTATATTGATTGATAAAACATTTTTCCAGAAGGATAATTTTTAATGTTTGAATCGGCTAAATCTGTGAAGTATTCTGTCCAGCGTGGTGCAGTGCGTAAAGGAGTCCACACAGCGGAGAGCTCATCCTCCTGTGCTCCTCGGGAGAACTGTCCTTTTTGGTTGAAACTTGATGATAAGGATCCCTCTTGGCTTCCCCCTTTTTATACTTCCCATCTCCTCCTATTGGTTGTATCCTGTGCAAAATAGGGGTTTCCTGCCACCCATCAAGAAAGGGAATGCAAATAGTCATACACTCAAGGCCAGTTGACAGTTGCAAGTTACATAACAACAGGCTCTGTTGTGCATGTCTTTCCATATTCAGTCTGTTACAATCAGATGTATTTACGTATAGAATATTTATGAGCCCTTAGTGGGCCCCTAGCTTTCTAAGGTTACTTGAGGAAGCCCCTGTGCTTAGTTTGTATCCCTGTGTGCCCAGGGGGCATGTGCAGGAGTTGGAAAGGTCTCCCTGTGAGCTCTCTTGGTTGTGTCTGGGTTGGGCTTTAGAGATCAGCTTGCATCCTTTTTGGCTAGGCCACCCCTCATGGCTCATGTGTACCTTCCTACCTAACAAAAACATATTTCTCCAAGAATCTATTCCTTTTGCTCTCATTCACCTGACCCTGGATATACCTGTAATCCTGTGACTGAATCCTTTCACAGATTCTTATCAGTGTTTTTTCAAGTATACCTATCTTTCAGTTCCTCTGTAGATACTAGAACAATCTCCCTCACATTTCATTTTTATCAGTTTCATTCTTATGAAGAAATAGAATAGTTTCCAGCCATTTATTTTCAAATCACATTTCTCTGGTCTTCAGGACTCTACTGTTTGCTGTCTTAACTTCATTTCATTTTCTCTTAATCTCTTTAAACCATCTCCTGTTTGGCATCTTCTGCACCCCTTGCTGGTCCCTGTTTCTTTGCTTTGGGAAGGAAGGGCTAGTTTCTCTGTTCAGAATTTGTTCTGCTGGAGAGATCAATTAACAGCGTATCTCTTACTACAAGTTTTTTGGGTTTGGTATTATCAGCTCACTGGTGGTTTTTTTTTTTTTTTTAACTGCTGCCTTTTTTTTTTTTTTTTACCTTTTAGTAATAACATATCTACATAACTAGAGTTTTTTACATAGTAAAAAGAATACATATGTGCCCAGCATAGTTGTAAACTTTGAGACTTCTTTGTTTTGAATTCCGTTATAGCCTATGATTGTGTCCTGAAAGTCATTGGTGAACATAAAACATCCTTGCCTTTTGTTGAGCATATTAGTATATATGGAATATTGTCTTGAACGTGACAGCTTCATTTAGCCAGTCTCTGCCTATCATTTCATGTTTTCTAGACTTTAAGAATTAGGGAAGCTTATCTGCTTCTTTGTTCCTGCATCATGTGTTACTTTGATGGTTTATGGTTTTTGCATATATCCCTGAAATAAGAAGCTTTTAAGAAATGTAAAAACAAACCTGAAAAAACCCACAGAATTTATATTTTTCAAATGTCTGGGGTTGATTTAAAGAAATTTAAAAATTCTACTAGTAATATTTTCAAAGCACGACTTTGTAACAGTCTTGAGAAGAGGCTCTGCTTCTGTGGCAGGGATCACTTAGGACTGATGGATTCTGTCTTTGCAGTTGACTGGATCATTGCCGATATTCTGGCCATCAGGCAGAATGCTCTCGGACATGTGCGCTATGTGCTGAAAGATGGGCTCAAGTGGCTCCCGCTGTATGGCTGTTATTTTTCTCAGGTAACTTTTTTCCATGCTTCTTTCTTTCTATATGTATGGATGTTTAAGTTTTGGGGGTTTATTTTTAATGGGTTTACCAGTTCATTCTAAATTAATGTGGTACTATTGGGCATTTTTAATGGTGTGTTTTTATATATATATGTCTGATTATCCAAATAGTCAATTAAAAAATGCAAATGTACCAAAATCATATAAAAAATTTTAAAGATAAAAAATGTGATGGACCCTTAATAAATTAAAAAGTAATTATCCGTAGGATATAAAAAAATAGTGGGCTGTATATGTAAAATACCTAGCATGAATGTCAGGTACATAATAAATACTCAGTATATGTTATTTTATAAAAGCCCTTTAAAATCACATCATAACCATCAGGTCATGAAACTATACAGCAGGTTCTTTAATATTCTGAAGGGGATTACTAGCATTTTTCTATGTCTTTTCTGAATAAATTATGCAGTTTTCTGGGGGCTTCTCCAGTGGCTCAGCAGTGAAGAACTCGCCTGCAGTGCAGGAGACACAGGAGACACGAGTTCGATCCCTGGGTCGGGAAGATCCCCTGGAGGAGGCTCTGGCACCCCTCCAGTGTTCTTGCCTGGACAATCCCATGGACAGAGGAGCCTGGCGGGCTACAGTCCATGGGTGGCAAAGAGACACGACTGAGTGACTAACACGGATACACTTGGAGTTTTCTAAATGTTAAGAGTGAAATTTGTATGGAAGACATGCTTGATAATAAGACTTTAATACTCGATTAAAGAAGAGAGGCTAAAGTTACGGTAAGCCCTGAAAAGATAGAAATCTGGAGGTCACCCCTTGGACAGTCCATGCTGCCCACAAGTCCCGTGATCAGAGTTCCTGTGGTGTTGGAGGTTAGAGTCTTGACTGTCCATTTCCTCTTTCTTTTCCTTATTTCCTTCTAAAGGAAAATAAAATCCAAATATATTTAGATGAAAAGTATTTTAAACTATTTTGTTCATGTATAAATGGGAATAAATTAAAAAGTGGTGTACTTTGTGTTACCACTCAGTTGTGTCCGACTCTGTGACCCCATGGACTGTAGCCTACCAGGCTCCTCCGTCCATGGGATTCTCCAGGCAAGAATACTGGAGTAGGTGGCATAACTTTATGCCAGGAAGTGAGATTTTCTTTTAAGCAAACTTGTTTTTTACAGTCTGTATGAAGCAGAAATAATGCTCTTCAAAAATAGTTACTTACAAGCAAAATGTGAGAAAACAGTCAAGTTTTCTTTTTATTTTATCTGTGGTGGGGGTGTATTTTAAATGTTTTGTTGTTGTTCAGTCGCTCAGTCATGTCTGACTCTGCAGCCCATGGATTGCGTTACACCAGGCTTCCCTGTCCCTCACAATCTTCTAGAGTTTGCCAAGTTCATGTCCATTGAATCGGTGATGCCATCCAACCATTTCATCCTCTGTCACCCTCTTTAATTTTAATATATAGATATTCAGGAAATTAAACATTTCTAAACCACCAGCTTGTGAACATTGACAGGTGTAGTTTACCTTTGAAATTCAGAACAGAATCCTCTCTGCTCCCTCATCCCAACAAATGCAGATGTTTTGGGAACCTTACTGTTGTATTTAAAAAAAAAAAAAAAATCAAAAAGGCACTAGAGAGCTTTTGCTCATTTAAGCCCTGTGAGTGTAACTAGAGATATGTGTGACAGCTGTGACTGACCTGAGCTCTCTACACTTTCTTCCACTCTGCTTTCAATTCTGACCATCTTTATTGTAACACGTATCCATTTTCTTATATTACACTCATATACATATTCTGCTTCATCACTAATCAGGGAGTTCCTAAGGAAAGATAGCTGGTCTTCACTTCTGTAGCTTCCATATACCTGGGAAAGAACTCAGATTTTTTTTTTTAAATGAAAATTGAGTTTAATAAGCACATTAAGTGATTAGTAGGAAATAGTGTGTGAAGAAGAGACATAATGTCATTGAAAGCTTGGGGAAGTTTCACATTGCAGTATATGTTTCCTGTGGCTCTAATTCTGAAGAGTTTGTGAAGAATGACTTTATCCTCATGGGTTCTCTCAGTTTGGCTAAGTAGTACCCAAGCTACTGCTTACTTACTTGGGTAAGTACCTGCACTCTTAGAGCACTCGGAGTTTCTTTTCTGTACTCAGGCAAGTCAGCTGATGTGTGAAGGAACCACATCCAGAATCTAAGGCCACCCTTCGCCTCCTCTATATCCTGTCCCCTCCTTGCTTCTCTTTATTTCCTTTTACTCATATTCTTGATTAAGACAAAATCAAATTCAGCCAGTCCGTTAATTTTACAGATGAGTTCAAGTTAGCATAGAGGAAGACAAAAAAAGACTGACCTGATGCAAAGTTTTAATGCCGTGCACATAGAGGTTTAATTGAGGCTATCTTAAATCTTATGAGAACCTCCCTGGTGGCTCAGCAGTTAAGGATCTGCCTGTCAGTTCAGGAGACTTGGGTTCTGTACTTGGGTCAAGAAGATCCTTTGGAGAAGGAAATGGCAACCCACACCAGTATTCTTGCCTGGGAAGCTCCATGGACAGAGGAGCCTGACAGGTTACAGTCCACGGGGGTCACAAAGAGCCAGACACAATTGAGTGACTAAACAAGTTTTATGAGGGTGTTTGTATTAGCCCGCCTGGGCTCCCATAATAAAATACCACACTATGACTTAAACTACAACAGAGGTTTATTTGCTGCCAGTCTGGAGGCTGGAAGTTAAAGAGGTTTCTCTTGAGGCTTTGGTTTGCAGGTGGCTGTCTTTTCCCTGTGTCTGTCCTTTACGTGACTTTGTGTCCTAATCTCTTCTTACAAGGCACCATTCCTATTGGATCAGGGCCCACTCTTATGACCTCATTTAACCTTAATTATTTTCCTAAAAACCCCATTTCCAAATATAGTCACATTTAGGGGTTAGGGCTTCAACATAAGTCAGTGGAGTAACTGAGAGCTAAGATCCATCTGATTGAATTTTTGATTCGGAAAAAGAAAAAAGTGTTTTTAAGGTAAGAAAGCATTTTTAATTGACAGCAGAAGTAAATGTTTGTGACGTTTCCTATGATAAGCCACACCTGGTTTTATTTGCATTGTACTGAAAACACAGAATTCAGCTAATGTTATTTAAAGGCTACTATTTAAATGTATTCAATATAACTTAATTCCTAAAATGTAATTTTATTCTTCACCCCAAAGTTAACCATTTTGATGGCTGGTCATTGGACATTTTAATAGTAAATATGTCCCCCCCCCCCTTTTTTTTTACATGGCAGCATGGTGGAATCTATGTAAAAAGAAGTGCCAAGTTCAACGAAAATCAGATGAGAAAAAAGCTGCAGCGCTACATCAGCGCAGGAACTCCAGTAAGATTACGCTCAGTTTTATTTTTTTTCTTATCAACTCTCAATTTGTAATTTAAGGATTAAAGTAGCAAGAGTTGTTTTGAAAATCTATTATCCCATGTGTAATAAATAATTCAGAGTTTTTGAGGCAGCAAAAAACCTTCAAAATATAGGTAAGGAGTTATTTTTGGCCATCAGAAAGGTTGCTGCAGGTGATTCGATCCCTTCTGGGTGGTTGTCAATATTGACCTTAAAGAGGAGTAAGGAGAACATTTGGTGTCTTTAGTCTATAAATAGAAGCAGAACTGCCCTTGTAACGTTACACTTGAGCTACTTACGAGCTCTTCTGACTTTTCTTCAGCCTTAGGTGGAGTTTTAGAACGACTGTTTTCTGTCAGTATGAATTTGGATTTCTTGTATCTACTGAGTTATTTGAAAAGTCAGAAAAAGTATGAGTATCTGCAAATGAAGAATCATTGCATGTAAACATTATTTTATGAAACCTTGTTGCCCGCAGAAGAAGCCTCAGCATTCTCCTTGCAGAATGCTCATTGCTTCCCTGTGGCTCTCCACTCCCTGTGAGGGCAGGGCCTCAGGGGAGCTGTGCCTCCCCGAGCCTCGGTCCCCGGGGCCCTGTGTGGTTGTCTGTCCTGGTGCTCAGAAGCGTAGCTGACAGGTTCTCCTTTTCTCCTTCCTCACCGCCTCTCCCCTCCCCCCCCCGAGCTGTCCTCTCCTCCACTCCCCGCTCTCTCCTCTCTGGCTCATGATGCCTCCTCTCCCTGTGTGCTAGGTGATCTTTGTTTGCTCTCAATTGTATTTGGAAAAATTATTTGCAGAAATCAGCTCGAGCATAAGGTGAAAGAGAACACTGGCGTTTGTTTTAGCCCCGTCTCTGGAGGTGCCTCTCCCTTGGGCCCACCCAAGCCCATCCTGAGCTTGAGGCTACCTGGACCACCCAGGCCGTGCAGTGAGACAAGACCTTCTGAGACCTGCGTGACTACCTGGCTTGCTTTTACCCCAGGAGTGTGGCCCTTTTGGTGTTCCCTTCACTTCTGTTTCACTCTTACTGTTTCTAACAGAAGATCTGTGCCCTTAGATTTTTGTTCCCTCACTTTTTGTATCTCTTAGAGCTAAATTCTTCTCTGGGCTTACTTCTGCTTTTCTGTGTTTGCTTTAGTTTTGATCTTACATCTTGTCAGCTCTTGGATGCTCTTAGAATGATGTTACATCCAGCTTTCTAAATTGTTTTCAATAGGAAAGTCAGTGCAAAGAACCTGCTGTGTGCTGTGCTTAGTCGCTCAGTTGTATCTGACTGTTTGCAACCCCATGGCCTGCAACCTGCCAGGCTCCTCTGTCCTTGGGGATTTCTTTAGGCAAGAATACTAGAGTGGGTTGCCATGCCCTCCTCCAGGGAATCTTCCCAACCCAGGGATCGAACCCAGGTTTCCTGCATTGCAGGTGAGTTCTTTACCAAGAGCTACCAGGAAAGCCCAAGAATACTGGAATGGGTAGCCTATCCCTTCTCCAGGGAATCTTCCCAACCTAGGAATTGAACCAGGGTTTCCTGCATTGCAGGTGGATTTTTTACCAGTTGAGCTACGAGGGGAGCCCTCAGATAACCTAGTCTTTCACTCTGGGCTCCCAGAGAGCACTTCTGTTTTTCAGGGGCAAGAGTCCAGTGTTTTGGTGGCCATGCAGTGCTGCTGAGTGATGGATGCCCGGCTCCTGAGGCAGTACAAGCGGCTGTCCCTTCAGATCACTGCAGGCATGAGGCCACTTTCATAGAATCCGGGGGGTCACTTCACTGTTTAATATTTAAGTGCTGTGAAACAGATACGTATTTCTCAGACTCTTTATTAGGCTCTTCTGTTTCTGAAAGTTAATCACATAATTGGCAAGGTAGAATATATTTATGAAGTCAACTTCCATGTGACTTAATATTCCTCACAGAAATCAATGATTAATGATTAAATCAGCTCTTATTCACCAGTAGTATTATTTGAGAAAGCTTTCCAGGCGGTGCTAGTGGTAAAGAACCTGCTTGCCAGTGGAGAAGACATAAAAGACATGAGTTCAATCCCTGGGTCGAGAAGACTCCCTGGAGTAGGAAATGGCAACCCACTCCAGCGTACTTGCCTGGAGAATCCCACGGACAAAGGAGCCTGGAGGGCTATAATCCATGGGGTCGCAAAGAGTCAGACACAGCTTAGCACACATGCACATTATTTGAGAGACTGTAGGATTTTTTTCCCAAAAATTACTAACAAATACATCTTCTGAATAAACATTGCTATGTGAATCTTTTGAAATACGAATATCTATTACCTTTTATATTATGGAGATTTATATATTTATATATGGTTTCCATCAGATGAGGTGTACTTAGGGACCCTGATGTCTAAAATTTACACCTTTTCAAAAGTGATTTTGCAGAATCTTAGTGGGGGGAACCTCTTTCATTAATGAATTGAGGCTTTGTATGAGTCAGCATTTCATGGCAAGCTTTTAAATTAGTGAATATTAGCATGTTATTAGAAATGTTGTTAGATTATTAATGACTGACATCTGAATAAATGTAGGACTGCATTTCAGATATATTCTATGCTATGTCATGACTTAATTGAATTTGTGCATTTTGGTTGTTCTGCTTGAAATAAAGGTCATAGGTAATTGAATTTTTTTCACCACCATGGGAAATACTCAGGATTAACAGGGTTATCATTGGTAAGTTAACAGCAACAACAAAAACACTCACATAAAACAAACCAAATCTTTATGTCTTCACAGATGTATCTTGTGATTTTTCCGGAGGGAACAAGATATAATCCAGAACTAACAAAAGTCATTTCAGCTAGTCAAGCATTTGCTGCTCAAGAAGGTAAGTAAAAAATTAACATTGGAAACTATTATTTTTAAATGTGTCTAAGAGTAAATGTAAGTGCTTGCTGTATATGTATTCTGGTACCATAGATTCAGGTAGAATCTATCCAGGGACATGATTATTTAGATGGAACCTTTGTTTGCAGTGTGGCATCTCTGTGCTGGACAGAGTTTCTGTCCTGTAGGTTGACAGACCTAGATTGGAATCCCAATTCTGACGTTTATTAGACGTATATGCACAAGCTGCCTGATGTTACTGAGCATCAATTGGCCCACCTCTTAAAAAACATGTAGTCAGCCTGCCAGATCTGTGGACTCTACATCCATGGATTCAGTCAACTACAGGCGGAAAATATTTTTTAAAATTTTTTTCAGAAAGTTCCAAAAAACAAAATTTGAAATTGCCATGCTGGCAACTATTTACATAGCATTTGCATTGTATCAGTTATTATAAGTGGTCTAGAGTTGATGTAAAGCATATGGAGGTTGTGCATAGGTTATATGCAAGCACTCGGCCATATTTACATAAGGGCCTTGAACATCTGGGGATTTTGGTATCCAGGAAGTGGATGGGGATACTGGGGTGAGGGGGGTTATGCTTGTTCCCATCAGTTCAGTTCAGTTCAGTCTCTCAGTCGTGTCCGACTCCTTGCAACCCCATGAACTGCAGCACACCAGGCCTCCCTGTCCATCACCAGCTCCTGGAGTTCACCCAAACTCATGTTCATCGAGTCAGTGATGCCATCCAGGCATCTCATCCTCTGTCGTCCCCTTCTCCTCCTGCCCCCTAATCCCTCCCAGCATCACAGTTTTTTCCAATGAGTCAACTCTTCGCATGAGGTGGCCAAAATATTGGAGTTTCAGCTTTAGCATCATTCCTTCCAAAGAACACCCAGGGCTGATCTCCTTTAGAATGGACTGGTTGGATCTCCTTGCAGTCCAAGGGACTCTCATGAGTCTTCTCCAACACCACAGTTCAAAAGCATCAATTCTTCGGTGCTCAGCTTTCTTCACAGTCCAACTTTCACATCCATACATGACCACTGGAAAAACCATAGCCTTGACTAGATGGACCTTTGTTGGCAAAGTAATGTCTCTGCTTTTGAATATGCTATTTAGGTTGGTTATAACTTTCCTTCCAAGGAGTAAGCGTCTTTTAATTTCATGGCTGCAATCACGATCTGCAGTGATTTTGGAGCCCCCCCAAATAAAGTCTGACACTGTTTCCACTGTTTCCCCATCTATTTGCCATGAAGTGTTGGGACCAGAAGCCATGCTCTTAGTTTTCTGAATGTTGGGTATACCTAAATCTGTGTAAGGATTAAAGATATGTGAAGCTCCTAATGGAGAATATTACACAGTTAGTCTACAGTACTTAAAGCTATTGATGTCCCCAATAACGAGGATGTTCTTAGCATCCATCTTTTAGGGACCTGGATAGCTGATATACTGGTTGGTGTACAGTTTCGCCAGGTGGGCTGTGCTCGCAGAGGTGGCTGGGAGGCTGGCTGGACACGTGCGGTCTGTCTGAGTGGGTGCGTTGTCGCAGCACTGGCCGGGGCCTCTGCGGTGCTTCTGAGGATCTGCTGTGTGTCTCTGCTCTGACCCCTGTACAGTGAGCAGTTGAAATGGGCTGGTGCCTCAGAGAAAGAGAGTGTTTGCTTCTAGTTAATTTTGGTTAATGGATCATGCTTGGAGGTAGAATCCTTCGTGCTTACTGAAGTTCTCTCCCAAGATTTCTGTCACGCTCGTCTCCTTTCCTCCCGCCTTTCCGACACTTCCCACTAATCTCCTCTCTGTTCTCCTCTTCTGCTTCATCCTTTCCTATTTCCTGTGCTGTTTCCCGTGTCTGAGTCGGGTCTTCTTCATTTATTTCGCTTTCTGTGTTTTTCACGGTGGCCTTTCTCTAAATCCGTAGCTGTCACCACCATTTATTTGGCTGCTGATGCCTCACAAAAAAATGTCTCTCGCCCACACGTCTCCGCCCGACTCTGGGCTTTCCTGTACAGCTGCCCGGTAGAGTTTCACTTGCCTGGCTCAAAGGCATGCCCCACACTGGCTGTGTCAAATGACTGCTTCTCTTCCCACGCACACACCCTGTCAGCTGGGCCTCTCTCTGCAAGGTTCGCTCAGCTTTTCTTTACGGTGTATATCAAGTATCCTTCTTGAACCAGTGTTTAGTCTTAGATGAACATTAGCTTTGGGCTGCATTCTCAAGCATATATTATTCATAGAAAATCTGATATATGTATATGTATATTACATATACAAACATTTACTAAGTCATTATGTCTAACTTAGAATGTGGAGATTTGCCACAGGTGAATCTATTAATAATGGCAAAAAGCTATAGCTGATCCTAAGGGATAAAATAGAAAGACTAATTCCTTTAAGAAATACTTATTTTACAAAGCAGAGGAGTCCTTATACAGATAGTGGTGAGGACACATGTTTGTGATGTATAAAGAGATGAGATGGGAAAAGCACAGACTGCAGTCCGTGGGAGCTGAAGGGAAAGAGAACCAGCCGACAGAGGGTGTCCATCGGAAAGATAGAATTAGGACCGACACGTGTGGTGAAAGGAAGAGATTCTAGGTGTAAGAAATGAAGAAAACAGTGACCTAGAATTGTGACACAAAATTTGGGGGTTTTAGGGAGTAAATTCTTAGGATTTCAGAATATTGCAGCTCTCCTAAATTATTCCTTCTCTAATGATTCTACATTGCTGAGCCCTGACTGTAACACAATATATATTTTACTCTTTGAAGCTTAAAAGAGTTTATAGGTGAACCTGCTTGAGACTCTTCATAAAGTCTCGAGTTATGAAGGCTAATAAACTATATAAATTTTCAGAAACTCTTATGTGTCATCTCATATCCATTTAATTCTGTTTGGGAATTAGAATTTTATGTTAGATGAGATGAAAGAGAAACAATAAAGTTAATATTTGGGAATTTTTTTATTGTTACTTTTCATGTGTCTTGTAAAATCTGGTGCATTTTGTTGTGATTAAGGAACCAACAACGTCTTGGAACATGTGTTTTTAATGAGTTGATTTGAGTTGCGCTTGGGAGAAGTTAACCTAGAGTGCTTTAAGTCCTCATAGACTGCTGATTTCATTTTTGATTTCTAAATATGTAACACAGTCTGCTAAGGTGGTACAAGTAGCTGTATAATGTCTTTCAGGAGTTTATGATTTAACAGAAGAGAGAAAACATGATTGTGTTTGTTGTTCACTGATGTATAACACAGTATCCCAAACTGTAGTGACTTAAAACCACAAACATGTTAATATTTACATTATAAATTTAGTAGCTTATGTATAACTACTAAAAGTTACTTATGTTTAAAAATCCAAACTAATTTTATAATGCTAAAGCAAGTACTTGTAAGTAATTCTTAAAATAGCATAATAATGATATATGCTATAGCTTTTTAAATCTAATAATACCTTAGTCACCAGTAACTGACCATTACTGGTCTGCCATTTTTCTGTGAATTACAGATCTTTCTCAGAAAAATGGATAATTTTTCTCATGGATAACAATTTTTAGCTGCTAACTGAATATTCTTTAAGTCCTGTAACTGGGAAAACTCGCTATTTATTAAAAATATATTTTCTTATAACTCTTAATGGTAATTGTTTTCCACCACACACAAAGGAAATTGATTTGTGAACAGTATAGCTAGAGTGTTTCCTGTTTTCTTTCCTCTTTGCTCACAACTAAATGAGATTGTTTGAAAATAAAAACAAACGAACTCGTTTTTCCAGCTGTTGAGCTAATTTTTCTTCCGGAAAATTGAAAATAGCAGTTCTTGTTAGTTTGCTGTCTGTTTTGCTTCAAAGCATTAATTTTGCTCCTAAAGTACACCTTCATTTGACTCTGACTCAGTAAACAAATAGAAAAACAAACCAAAAGCAACCTTTTTTAATTTAGAGTTTTACCATTTGACACTTGTTTGCATGTTGAGGTCATTACACCACATACCATTGCTGTGGTGATGGCTGGTTAAGAGGCGGGAGCGGTGGGTGTGCCTGTGTCTGTCTGTCTAATAAATCCTACATATTTCAAGGCTCTGGCTATCACTCTTTCCTAGAAGTATTTTCCTTCAAAAATATATTAGTCACAAAATACATTTATTTATAATTAGAGTTGTTATTTAAGGTATGTCTGCATTAGAGTGTCATGAATTCTTACGTTGTTTTATTGGATTATAATTGCTTTACAAGGTTGCATTAGTTTCTGCTGGGTAACAATGTGAACCATCCACCCGCTTCCTCCTGCGCCTGCGGGAGCCCTCAGCCCACTTGTCTAGGTCATCGCAGAGCCCTGAGCTAAGCGCCCTGGGCTTTGAGCAGATTCCCTCCAGCTCTCTGTTTTACGTGTGTGCGGCAGTGCTTCTCTCTCCGCTCATCCCGCCCTCTGCTTCCCCCTCTGTGTCTGCAAGTTCCTTCTCTACGTCTGCATCTCTCCACTTCTGCCCTGCACATAGGTTCATCTGAACCATTTTCCTAGAATCCGTGTATATGCGTTAATATACGATATTTCCCTCTTTCTGACTTACTTCACTCTATATGACAGTGAAGACTCTAGGTTCACATCTATATCTCTATAGCTGACCCAGTGTTACTGTCTACTTCATAGATTGTTAGATTAATGATCTCTAAATTCCGTTTTTACTTGAAACTGTTAGTCATTCCTTTAAAAAA
This sequence comes from Oryx dammah, assembly GCF_014754425.2. Lineage (NCBI taxonomy): Eukaryota > Metazoa > Chordata > Mammalia > Artiodactyla > Bovidae > Oryx > Oryx dammah. The sequence goes on from NW_024070191.1 coordinate 5,977,085, forward strand.
GACTTATTCATATTTCCAAATAAATTAGTTCACCTTTGGTCATCTGTCCATTGGGCTTTCCCCCACTTTCTGCCCTACAGGCCTCTATCTTGGCCTCTCTCCAGCATGCCCTTTTTCCTCAAACTTTTACCAGTTGGTATGAGTAAGTGAAAAAATATTTTTAAGTGTGAGTAATGTTTTTATGTTGGGCTTCCCAGTTGGCACAGTGATAAAGAATCCATCTGCCGATGCAGGAGGTGCAGGTTCAATCCCTGGGTCAGGAAGATCTCGGGGGAAAGAAATGGCAACATGACCTAGTGAACACACACACACACACACAGAGAGACACACACAGACACACACACAGACACACACACACACACCATCCCACTTGACTCCCGCAAATTAAGCACAAGTCCTCAGAATGTGGGTGTGCGCTCAGTCACTCAGTCATGTCCAACTCTTTGCAACCCTGTGAAATTTAGCCTGCCAGGCTCGTCTGTCCATGGGATTTCCCAGGCTGGAGTGGGGTAGCAGTTTCCTTCTCCAAGTGATCTTCCCAACCCAGGGATCGAACTGGTGTCTCCTACTTGGCAGGAAGATTCCTTACCACTCAGCTTGGGAAGCCCTGTATATGTCTGTATATATAGATATAGCAATATATATGCATAGATATATATTGTAAAATTTCCTACTTGGATCAGTAAAGATTTTCCATTCAGTGGTATCATTTATTCAACAACAAAATTTCAGTTATATGAAGCATATATGTTGGCCCTCAGGGAGAAGTTTGGTCAAGGGTAAGCTAGAGTATTGTTAGTGCCAGCTGGGAGTCAGGAGGTCTGGAGGTGGAAGCAAGGCAAAGCAGATACTAAAACAGAGATTCGATGTTGACCAGGAAGAATTAATTTAATTAGCTAACATTTTCCTGTTCCAGGCTCAGGGGTTTTCTGAGTTCCCCAGAGGCAATGTGGTGGGCTCAAGCTCAAGTAGTTAATTATGAATGCCTATTGTTTGACTCTGTACTGAAATTCCAACTGGTCTCTATAGTGTTATTATGAAATTAGTTTTATAATATTGACCCAAGGTTTGGGGATAGTGGAGTGGCCCCATACCTTCCACAGTGAGAACATTCTGCCTTCACTTCCTTCACCTACTAGTGATGGGTGTTTCTTATTCATCTGCCAGTCGATTTTTCCAAACCTTTGTTATAACTCATTTTTAGGGAAGTGTTACTTTTCTATCTTCTTACCTTGTTACTGACTTACTTAGATTCTAATAATTAATTGCCACAGGGTGATACTGTGGAACTGTGGACTTCATAAAGTTGGGTGAATTCCAAGAGCAGAGAAGGAAGTATTAACTAATTTAATTGACAAATGTTTCCCAGCCTGGTATACTGTTCAGGTTTTTGTTATAAGTTTGTGAATAAATTAAACTGTTTCTGCCCCAGGGACTCAAGTCAGATATGTGGTTGTGGGAATCTTTTTCTTTCCCACACCAACTCTGCATTTTAAAAATTCTTCTGCAGGAAGATCCCAACATGCTATAGCTGTTCTTTCTTATGCAGCTAATTTTCCCTGGAGAGAAGCAGTAGAAAACCCAAATTGAGGTTTTTTTTTTAATGGTTTGTTTTCATGTCACTTTTTCAGAGAGCTACACTTTTCTGTTAAACTGTCAATAAATATTCTAAACCAGGAAGCGGGGCGGCAGTGGGGAGCGGGGAGTAGGAAACAGGAAGTTCGGTTCCGTTGCTCAGTTGTGTCCGACTCTTCGAGCTGCCGTGGACTGCAGCACACCAGCCTTCCCTGTCATTCACCAACTCCTAGGAAATGGGAAGGGGAAGGAGTGTTGATTTCTAACACTCACGGGAGCACTAATGGGCATGTTGAATCAGTCTATATAAATGTTAGTAGTTTCCCACTTAAAGAAGCTTTTAAAAGTGCCTGTGTGCGTAAATAATTGTGCTTTCATACCAGGACTTGTGTGCATTATTCATATGCAGTTTACATGGGTGTCCATAGTTGCATTACTTATAATAGCCAAAGGGTGAAAACAACCCAGACATATGTCAGTGGATTAACACAGTCTGGTATAGCCATGCAATAGACAAGTAATAAAGTGCTGAGGTACACGCCAGACACAGCAGTCCACATGCTTTGATCTCGTTTATATGATTTGTCCATAACTGGGAAATTCATAGAGACTGAAAGTGGCTTTGTGGTAATGGGGAGTGGAGTGGAGGAAGAGGGTATCTTCCTGGCCGTGTCTGCCAGGGTGAAGGGTCTTTGGAGTAATGAAAACGGTCTGGAGTGTGATAGTGGTGATGGTTCTAAAGTCCTTTGAATAAACTAAAATCAACAGAGTTGTATACTTTACAGTGGTGAATTTTATGGTCTGTGAATTAGATTTCAGATTTTTAAAAAAATTTTACTGAGAAACTAGCTTCTTTAGTTACCCTAAAAGTATCGAGTCAGCATTTCGCATTTTATATGGATCACAGCAGCTCTCAGTTCAAGTGTTGTACACAGTGGGGGTTGTTTGGGTAGTTGCACTTCATCTCTATTTGAGTAGACATAGAACTAAAAGAATCTTGGACTTGGAGTCAGGAATTAGGAATTTTACTCCTGAATCTTGAGTGAGCAAGGTGCTACCACTTTTATTCTGTCGCCAGAAATGAGGATTGTATGTTTGCTCTTGTCTGAGTTTTCCAAATTGGAGGGTTTCTGAGAGGCATAAGCTTTTTGAGGGCAGGTTTTCCAACAGCTTCCTGCACGGTCTTGTACATGTGGGTGTGTGGTAAGTGCATTAAATGAATGTTGGTTTAAACTGAGAAAGGCACATGAAAGTGCGGTCTAAACTTTCCTATAAAAACAGTTTAGAAGTTACAGTCTGTTGCCAAGGGGTTTTGTAACTAATACACAGCCACGCTGACTCAACTTCTCTTCTAGGCCTTCCAGTATTAAAACATGTGTTGACACCAAGAATAAAGGCAACTCACGTTGCTTTTGATTCTATGAAGGATTATTTGGATGCCGTTTATGATGTTACAGTGGCTTTTGAAGGGTCTGTGGATGATAAAGGGCAGCGGAAGGAAGCACCATCCATGGCTGGTAAGTTTGTTTTCAAGTAGTAAGTCATATATGTTTACGAATGTGGGATATCTTTTTTAAAAGCGTAAGTGTGTTCTATTATGTTACATTGATATATTTTCAAAATATGTACCCTTGATGTATTTGTTATTAATCTGTAACGACAGTAATTTCGCTAGCTCTGCTTGGCTGTCCCATTCGTCCTTTGGATTTGCCCAGTATCGTTAACGTGGCCTCTTTCTGCCCAAGGTTCACACACACAAATGGAAAAGCTCCATTAAGCAAAGGAAGGAGAGACCAGGGAAAATGCTAAGCTAGCAACACTGAGTTGTGCCCTTGGTCAGTGTTCTCTTTATGTGTGTTTTTCATGCAACATTTGTGAACTCTGGTATCACAGACAAGAAGAAGGACCGTCACGCATGACTTTTTCTTTTTTCAACCATGGGCTCGTGTATTAAGGACCTGTGGGCCAGGATTTTAAGTGGGCAGCATGTTTTAGTTCAATATAAGCGCGGTCTTGACTGTTGGAGACCTCTGGATGTGGGGCTGGGCAGCAGGAAGCATGTGGAGTTTTCCATCCACTCTTCAAGGTATATTGGCCTAGTATTTCCCCTCGGCAGCTGCTGGATGTGGAACCGGCTTGGCGAGCGCGTCTCAGCAGGATCTCTTGAAGGCGAATGTTCAGAAGGGAGAGTGACTCCCAGAGGAAGGAGGGGAAAGAGGACAGGCGGGTGAGCAGAATGCGGCTGAATGGTGGGAAGTGGCCGGTGGCGGAGGAAGGGCACCCGGAGGGGCCCCATCTGCAGACTGACCGCTCTCCTGACTCACTGTCACCGCAGAGCAAAGTGGAAGCTGCAGCGGAAGTGTGCGGGCTTGTCTCTACCAGACCCCATCCACCTGCTCTCCCCTGCACCAGTACCCCTTGTCTTCATTGCTTGTCTATTGTAGGTACAAATTTAATTTACAAACAAAAGGCAACATATAATACTTTTTACTTTTTTTGAACCATTGAAAGAGTCCTTGACCAAGTTTTACATTTGAAGACGGACATGCTTGTAGTGAGCTTATCATTCTTTAGAAAACAAGGCTGAACCTATTTTTTTGTTTATGGAAGCCAGATGTAATTCCCATGATAGCCTTTTTAGAAGGCTGCTTTTATTGAGTCGCGGTTCCGTGGTAAGAACCCGTGGGGCGGGCAGTGTCCCCAGGGTCCCCAGGGCGCTGCTGGCCGGGGCCTCGGTGCCCAACCCCGAGCTCCTTCACGTCGTTGCCGCCTGCTCAGGGCCTTTGGGGCTGCTGGTTTCCTGCCCGTCACGGAGACCCTCCTGCTCCGCCTGCGGTGGCTTCTGAGATGGGGGGCGGTGTGTAGGCCAGGCCACCTTCCTGCCGTCGCCCTCATCCAAGCTGTGACCTTGTCCCTGATGAAGGCGCCTCCTCGCAGCTCACAGAGCTTTTGCACTCCCAGCCACAGCGTGTATAGAAGGCAGTGCTTGATGTTGGTGACTCCATCTCCTCACAGTTAGGCCAAAAGTGCCTTTTGGGGGCACACGTCTTAGGGCTGGGTTTCCCAGGCCTGGCCCTTCCTCTCGCTGCTCCGCTTGTTCAGCACCTTAGCTGGCTTTGGGTCGTCTGGACACAGGGCCTCTAGTTTTGAAAAGGTTGGCTTTTCTCTTACATTCAGAAGCCATGTACAAAAAAATTATTTCAGTCAATTAAGAATAAATATTTCTTCAAGCAAAAGCACACCAGAGTAAAACCAGAAGACTGAAGACAAGGGGTAGGGAAAAAAAAAGCTAATTTCCTTAATGTACAAAATGTACCTATAAACTGATATGATTGGTCACTCAGTAGAAAAATGAGTAAAGGGTAAGAACAGCCAGTTCACAGAAAAAAAAGTTCATAATAAGAAAAAGTCAAAAACCATTTTTTGCTATCAAACTGGCAGAAGCCCCAAATAACAGGTTAGATCCCATGCCTGTGGGTGAGTAAAGTGTCCCAGGGACTTTTGCACTTTGTTGGTAGGAGTGCAGCAATTTTTTCCATAAAGTTTCCAGATGGTTCATTGATGTGCCATAGGCCAGTGTGGCTCCCAGCCCTGCAGGGGAATTGCTTCCATCTGAGTTCCTGGGGTGCCTCAGCCTGGCTGCTCATAGGCTGTCCTGAGCGGGGGCGGGGCTGTGTGCCCATGACCCTGCGGGGATGACCCTGCTGGGACCCTCCTGGTGACCCGAGTCTGGCAGCAGAGCGGGAGGCTGCAGGCAGTGAGCCGTGTCCTTCCCATTTCATGGTCTGTTCCACTCAGGGCCCATCAGAGGGTCCTCCTGCGCTTGCCTGCTTTTTCCAACAGTATCCAAGTGCTTCTGTGGACAGAGTGCATTGGGCAGAGGTGAGACAGGGCCACTTGAGTGTGATTGATTTATAACTCCTGTTTCTAAAATGAGTGTTACACTGGAAGAAATTGTGAGCTAAAGGACAACAATTGATATTCTGTTCAAGTATTTTATATAGTTCTCGGGTAACTTTTTTCTCTTAATATTTTCTTATATGAAAATAAGACATACTTGAAGGGGAAAATTATAGGTAACTCAGAAGAAGGGAAAAAACTCTACAAACTCACCTGTTCAGATACAACCCCAGATAACACCTCAGATATTTTTCTCAAAGTCTTTTGTAATGTTTGTATGTTGGTGTGTATATCTGCTTGTATGTATTTATATAGACACACATATATATAAAAGTGTGTGTGTGGTTCTTTTTTTTTTTTTTTTTGGCTTAAGAGTGTCATGAACATCTTTACATGTGATTATATACACTTAACATGATTTTTTAAAAGGCTACATGGTGTTCATCGGTGTGCACGTATAACCGTTTACCTACTCCGTTTTTTGTTGGGTTCAGGTTGCATTGTTCTGCTCTTGGTTTGTCCCAGAGGGACGGGGGCGGGTTATGAGCCAGGCAGGGGGCAGAGCAGGAGGCAGGCTCCCCGGGCCCCTGGGTTGCGCCCCGCCCCTCTCAGCCGGCTCCACAGGCACAGAGCAGCGCGAATCGGTTGCTCCGGAGACTCGGCCTTGTGACCTGTCTAGAGCCTTGGAAGACTTCCTGTGCGGCCCTGGAATACAGTATACTCTAGGGACCTGCTGGGAAAGCTGTAGTCAGAAAAAAGTCACACCTTAATTGAATAATTTTCCCCACATTCCCTAAGTATTATGGGGTAATTTTTGCTCATGCCCTGTGAAATGTGCCCCAACTAAAATAGTTTTTACTAAAGTAGACATAGGAGCTTATGAAATACTGAAGAAAGTATTTCCGTCACTCATTTCTTGTCTCTGGTGGGAGTACCTCCTGGATGTCGCTGGCGCTGATCTGAGCTTGTATGGTCTGTATCTGGATTCCTGACCACAGGGACTTGGCTTGACTCCACTGCTGACAACGTTGGGCCTTGCTTCCTTCACCCCCACAAAAGAATGATAGTCCTGGCCTGCAGAGGTGCATGAAAGGTCAAGCGAAGTGACATGCACAAACGTGTGATGTAAATACCAAAGCACTATGTACATTCTTAGGTTTTCCTGGTGGCTCAGACGGTTAAGAATCTGCCTGCAATGCGGGAGACCTGGGTTCAATCCCTGGGTTGGGAAGATCCCCTGGAGAAGGGAATGGCAACCCACTCCAAAATACTTGCCTGGAGAATTCCATGGACAGAGGAGCCTGGCAGGCTACGGTCCACAGGGTCAAAGAGTCGGATATGACTGAGCGACTTTCACATGTACCTTCTAGGTGAGAAAAAGCCAAAAGTATCCAGGGGACTTTCAGGGTCCTTTCTCACACTGGCATCTTTAAGGATGGGTGACACAAAAACACTTGAGTTCACATGCATTTGTTTCTGACCCCAGAAGTGCAGCTGGTTTCGTGTCCTTGCAGATTCTGTATATCTGTGCCCTGGGACTCGGGACATCCAGGGTAAATGCAGTGTCAGCCGGATACCTGCCTAATTAAGGGGCAGGAAATGTTAGGGGCAAGTGTAGATGATTAAGTGAAGGCAGGAAAGTTGGTGCCAGCTCCTGCATTTTTACGTATCAGAAATAGAAATAGGGTGAGGTGAGGAGCCGCATGCAGCCAGCAAACTCCAGTGACTGACACTCCACACTGTCCTGTCCTGCCCCATCACCCTCACGACAGCCTCCCGGGCCGGGTCTGCCTCTGTCACGTCTTGTGGACAGACACACGTGGAAAAGTGTGCAGAGGGGCTGCACGCTGAGCTCTGCCCAGGCTGGTGAGGGGTCAGAGCCCAGGCTGCCTGACTCACTGTCTGTGCTCATCAGCCGTGCACAGTTCTGCTCCTGAAAGCACTTCCTACACTGGTCTTTGATTTAAAGAAAATAGAACTTGAAAAGAAAGAGAAAAATATTGTAAAAGTGCAATCTTCCTATGGCAGTGTTTTGCACATTTATCATCAAAGCTAGTTCACTTCTAAGAGTATATAAACAATAAGATAATTTTTGATGACTGAAATGCGTTACTGAGGCTTGACACCAGAAATGGAGGAAAACAGTTGCAGAGAGAATTCACAAGAAGGGCTGAGTGCAGGGTCCAGAGATGGAGACGTTAAGGATCAGCTTCCTGTCTTCCTCCAGCTTCACAACACACCAGCCACTGTTTCCTGAACACACCTGTGAGCACATTCCAACTTGAGATAAACGGTCTTGTCCCCCTACTTGCATGCCCACCCAGGGAACATTGTTGTCTCTTAAATCTCTTAGCAATATTTCCTTCTTCTCCAGGAATTTAAATATGCTAGCATGGTCATGTCCTCACAGAAAGTCACATCCAAAAAAGGAAATTTCCGGCTCAAAGTTCTTTCTTATCTTGGAATAAATCCTGACCTCATCCCTTGTGCAACCTGGGCTGAAAAAAAAGACTGTTTGCTAATTTGTAGGTTAGCATTTTTTAGGAACTAGCTGTTGAAAGGCCCAGAGCTATTCCACAAAAAGAAATTTGGTTCCCAGAGCAACTGGAATACGTTAAAATATGGCAAGGATCAGGGAAGCAAGGCGCACCAGTGAGTTGACACCACTGGCAACTCACGGAGTTGGGGGTGGGCGGAGGCCTGTGGAGCCATGGCAGAGCCACGAGTCAGTGCTGGGGTCTGAGGGGTAGAGTGGCTCCATGTGCCCAGTGCTTTCCCAGGCACATCCGTCCCGTCCCAGTGACCTGTGACAAGCACTCGGCCCCATGAAGGCGAGTGGTGGGGCTGAGGGTGGTTGGCATACGGGGATCCTTTAGAGGGTGGGTGCATACTTCTGGTCCTGACCTGGGCTGCCTGTACAACTTACAACACTTGTTGTATGAGAAGTACCATCTAGTTGATTTAACTCATGAACTAGGGAACTATGGGAGACTTGGAAATTATACTGCTTCAGCCTGAAACCCCAGACCACCAATTTGTAATCTTTATTTTTGTTTTGTCTTTGCTAAAGAAAGACTCTGAACTTTGTTTTAAAACTTTTTTAAACCTCATTTTCGTTGGTATTTTATATAACTGAATTCTAAACTAATAAAAATGAAATATTTTTGTTTCTTGTTAGAATTTCTCTGCAAAGAATGTCCCAAAATTCATATTCACATTGATCGTATAGACAAAAAAAATATCCCAGAAGAACAAGTATCCATGAAAAGATGGCTTCATGAGCGTTTTGAAATAAAAGATAAGTGAGTAATGATAGTTCTCGCCCTTCGAATACGTTGGCTCAACTTGGTCACTATCGTAAACAATGTGAAATGAGTGTAAACAGATTACTGTCTTAAGAATGCTTTTTACATACTCAAATCTCATTCCATGTTTCGTCTCTTCATGTTTTAATCTTGACAGTTACAAGTCACTGTGAAAGATCTTGTTATGGGGGCTGTCCATCATTATTTACCACATTTCAATAATTTGTGTAAGATGGAAAGTTTTTTTACAAAAAGAGACACACAGAAAGCTTCGCATTGTGATGCTCCAGGCCTGGGGGAGGGTGTGCAGCCTGAGGGCCAGCGGGGTGTGAGGAATCCGGCCGTGGGTGGAGGATGGTGCCTCACATGTATGTGGAACTGCCCCCAGGGCGTTTGTTGGAAAAACAAGGGGCAGTTGACATTTTCGGGACCAAAGTGTTGTTTTGCTGTTAGTGTTTCGGGGCCTGAACAGTTTCTGGGGTTGACCTGGTGTCTCTCCTGCTAATAACATGACTTTGGAGCAAATGTTGAGTGTTAACTCTGAGTACCAGGTGGGGGCCTCTCAGGATCGAGGGGAGCGTGTGAGGCTCCTTGTGATTTACACAAATTCCTAAAAGTAGAAGTTTTAGAATTTTGTTTTTAGGAAGATAAAAACTGAGTTCTTAGGCTTAGAGATGATATTTAGACATTGAATTTTCTTGGATGAAAACTTCAGGATATATTATTACTGTTTGTTTTGCTATCAGTGGATATTTTTTCTGTTTTTTTAAAGCTGTGTTTTAAATATTGATACTTTTTTCCCTCTTCTTGAAAAAAGTGGATCCATGAGTTATAGGATGCACCATTAAAATGACTTTTTAATGTCTAGAAACTCCAATTAAAGCAACTCTTTGGGTATTTCCTTATAAGGACTTGTAACTTCTCTAACAGGCACCCAATAAATACTTTTTGAATTAAAATATTTAAATGACTAAATCTGAAAGTTAAAGCAATTTTCTTTTTTCATTCTGGCCATAGATTGCTTATAGAATTCTATGATTCACCAGACCCAGAAAGAAGAAACAAATTTCCTGGAGAAAGTGTTAATTCTAAGCTAAGTCTCAAGAAAACCTTACCATCATTCTTGATCTTAAGTGGTTTGACTGCTGGTTTGCTTATGACTGAGGCCGGAAGGAAACTGTATGTGAAAACCTGGATTTATGGAACCTTGATTGGCTGCTTGTGGGTTAGTATTAAAGCATAAACAAGTAGCTGTCTCCAGGTGGTGGGATGCACTGTTGCTGTTTGTTTATTGTTGGTGGCTGCACGTTACATCCGATTGCTCCTGAATTTAATAAGAAGTGTAAATAAAGCCTTGTTGATTGAACATTGGATAAAATAGAATTTCTGACTAAAGCCAATATTCAGTTGGTCTTGGGCAAACATACATGGTTTTGCAACTTCAGTCCAGAAGCTGTTGGAAAGGGAAAAGGTAAACAGAGTTTATATTATTCTTGGCATTTCCTATGAACTAATGGCAACTGCAGAAGATTGTTAGGATTGTATAATTTCTTGTGTTATATCAAATAGTGGCATTCATGAACATTAATTTGCAATATATTTTGCTGTATTAATTTTCAATTTTTTTTAAGACTTGACTGGGCCAACTCTTATCACTAAAGTACTTAGTGTCTTGCATCTGTGAAATATTTTGCCTTCTGTTTAATTTCTCCAAGTCAATGAAAGAAATTGTAGTTAATCAAGAAGGGCACAAGGAAAGGGCTGGGGAATGTTGGTGGGAGAAGCTCTGTGTTAGCACGGGCTTTTATTGTATTGTGTTGTTAGCTAATTACACTTGATATTTGCAAAGTAATATTTCTAATATTTACTGAAACAGCTTCATTTGCACACCCTGTACTCTATACAAAAGAATAATGTAAAAAAAATGAGAAGTTAAAATTGTGATCCATATTGATTGTAGCAGAACTTTAAATTGCTCAGCTTTTTGAAGATTTAGGCTAAGCTCCTAGAACTTCATGACATTTGTGCCATAAGTACTTGAAAACCTTAAGATTTCCTGTTATTTTTTATGTTGAAATAATCAGTGTGAACCTTGGTTAGACCTGAGTCCACAATTTAAGATGGTGGGAGCTCTCAGACACCTGACTAGACTTACTAGCATGTGCCTTTTGCCTGTTACCCTTGGGTTCAGCGAAATGTTTAATCCAAAAATCATGTTTTTATGTCATCATGGTCCGTTTCCGTTCTACTCGAGTTCCTTTCCTCCAGATCATCAGCAGAGGTGCTGCCTACAGCGGACATGGGGCCTCACCGGAAGCACTGTGTCCTGATGCAGGCCTCACCCGGAAGTGCTGTGTCCTGACGCAGGCTTCAACCGTTTAAGTTTTTGTGAGCCAGCCCACTGTCCGCAGCAAAGGCATTTTGTGTTGTTTTACGTCAAGAAGTCGCCTTCCTCAAGACAGTAAATACAGACTTAATCCATCAGGACAAAGTGAATTTGTTTAGTTCCCATTAGTGTTAATGGGGCCGCGTAACTCATCAGTCACCTGAAAAGAAGAGCGATGTTTCAGGAACCACATCACACAATTTTCAGTCCTGGAACAACAAACCCTCAAGAAGAGGACCTTTTAAAGGGTGATCTGCTCTACTTTTATGTTACAATTCAAGCTCGATTGCCTATTAGTCCCTTAAGATACCCATTTCTGCTTCCAGGTAATGAGTTTTTGCTGTAAAATTGTATCAGTGCCCCAGATGAAATACACCTCTTAAATCATGATAAAGAAAATAGAAATAATAAGAGAAATTTTGTCTGATTTTCCAGAACCAGAGTAATTTATTTCAAGAAACCCCTCTGAAGAGTTGGGTAGTATGAACTGGTTTGCGCATAGTTCAGTATGTGTATGTATATACACAGATGAGTGTGTAATGTGTGTGTACACATAGTCCCACAGGATACCATCGGCCTCATTATAAATGAAGGTGCAGGTAAAACTTGTGTTTTTATGCCACATTGCAGTTCTCTTACCCTCTAGAGCGCAATTATGTCAATGCCGTGTCTTTGTTAAATACTGTTTTTCAACAGTCCTAAAGTTAGGAACTATTTCTAATTCGATCACAATAAACGTAAGTTATGTAACTTATTTTGAATGTCATGGATATGCTCTAAATTTAAATTTTAAGAAGCAATACCACTGGAATTATGTTGAGTATAACTGATTTGAAGAAGGCCAAGTGAGCTGCACAAGATCACTTGAACAGCATGTTTCTTATAACTACCCTTATATTCTTCTCACAAAAGGTCTATAAAATGTTTAAATTTTTTTTGTATCAAAGTATTTCGAAAATTAGAAGCGTCTTTTTAACATGTATTGATATGACTTGAATTTTCTGAAATTAAGAACTCTATATACCAGTAAACCATTTCACATAATATCATTTAAGGTTTTGTTTATATTATTGTTGACTTACGGCTTAGTACTTGTTTTTTCTTTAAAAGACTGCAGTCAATGTGCATGCTTTTATCTTTTTCACAAAAGGGTGTGTTTGGATGAAAGTAAAAGAGATAATAAAATCTTTCACTGTCTCTGATGTCTGTGCTATTTAACATTTGTGACCCAAAAATTCACCAATGGTCTCTCTTTACATAAAATAGGCCTCATGGCTGGCCCTGCATTCTGAAATAGTATTGAGCAATTTTTTTAAAGTACATTAAAATCTTTAAAATTGTGATACAGTTTGTTAATTTGGTTATATAAGGTTATCCATATATTTTATAAGATTTATGAATGAATGTTAGTAGCTCAGTTGTGTCTGACTCTTTTTGGCCCCATGGACTGTAGCTCGCCAGGCTGCTCTGTCCTTGGGATTCTCCAGGCAAGAATACTGGAGTAGGTTGCCATTCCCTGCTCCAAGGGATGTTCCTGATGCAGGCAGATGCTTTCCCGTCTGAACCACCAGGGAATTTTATAAGATGTATGGTGATTATTAATTGCTTGACAGTTTTGAAATTACTAAGATACCACACTGAAACATGTCAGATGCTTAAAATTAGCCAGGTTGGTGAGTCAAGAATGAATCCAACTGATCCTTACATCACACGTACTGGTGACTTCTTTCATCTGTATCATTTCCGTGCAGTTTTTTGGTTTTTGTTTTTTTTTTTTCATTTAGAGTGGTACAATTCTCCTTTATATCCAGATTCAGTTCAGTTCAGTTCAATTGCTCAGTCATGTCTGACTCTTCAACCCCATGGGCTGCAGTATGTCAGGCCTTCCTGTCCATCACCAACACCCAGTACATACTCAAACTCATGTTTATTGAGTTGGTGATGCCATCCAACTGTCTCATCTTCTCTCATCCCCTTCTCCTCCCTCCTTCAATCTTTCCCAGCATCAGGGTCTTTTCAGATGAGTCAGTTCTTCACATCAGGTGGCCAAAGTATTGGAGTTTCAGCTTTAACATCAGTCCTTCCAATGAACACCCAGGACTGATCTCCTTTAGGGTGGACTGGTTGGATCTCCTTGCAGTCCAAGAGACTATCCAGCGTCTTCTCCAGCACTACAGTTCAAAAGCATCAGTTCTTCCGGTGCTTAGCTTTCTTCACAGTCCAACTCCCAGATCCATACATGACCACTGGAAAAACTGTAGTCTTGACTAGACAGACCTTTGATTTCAAAGTAATATCCAGGTTACATAAATTTTAGTTTCTTTCATAATGTTATATGGTTTATACTTACCTTCACTGAATAAGTCTATATCAGTAAAATGATCTGAATAAGTTGACCATTAAAACTAAGAAATGTTGTATAACCTTTGCCCATGAAGCATAGGTGCAAAGTAACTGCCAGATGTATAGCAGACTCACATTTGAGAAAATGGAGAAATGTCTATCCTGGGATTTCATGTGTACAATTGCAAATGTATACAGTAAAAATAAACTGTAATCCTAATAAGATTTGTTCTTCAAGTGTTAGCTTGAGGAAGAGGTTTTCTTGGCACATATTCCAGATACCATCTTGTAATAACTTACATATCTTTGCTTATAAGTAGGAATTTGAAGGAGGGGCAATCTCTGTTATGAGTTACACCTACTTTTAAACTAAAGATTGGCTAACTTGGAATGTTACGTTACGATTTAGTATAACTGTCTTTATAAACACAGTAACTGAACCTAACACCCTACACAGGTAAAATCTCCATTGACTGAATCTAAAACTTTTTATTCAGATGTTTTGGTGTGCTATTTGGCAATCACTTATCTGTGTCAGTTTATATTTACAACATCACATTAGCCCTAAGATTTCACTGATGTTTTTTCAAATTTGTAGATAATTAAGTAAATTCATTACTTCTACTAACTGGGGAAACATTCTGGGACTATTTATACGTGAGGTCGAAGAGAGACTTCAGTCAGTCAGGTCCAACTCTGCGACCCCATGAACGGCAGCATGCCAGGCTTCCTTGTCCATCACCAACTCCCGGAGCTTGCTCAAACTCATGTCCATTGAATCGGTGATGCCATCCAACCATCTCATCCTTTGTCATCCTCTTTTCCTTCTGCCTTCAATCTTTCCCAACATCAAGGTATTTTTCAATGAGTCAGTTCTTCCTCTGCCTTTTCTAAAACCAGCTTGAACATCTGGAAGTTCTCGGTTCATGTATTATTGAAGACTAGCTTGGAGAATTTTGAGCATTACTTTGCTAGCATGTGAGATGAGTGCAAATGTGTGGCAGTTTGAGCATTCTTTGGCATTGCCTTTCCTTGGGATTGGAATGAAAACAGAGATTCTTGGTTATTATCCTGAGCAGGGAGCGGGTGGGAAGGAGCCTGTTTTTCGAAGTCACCCTAAATAGAAAGCTCAATAACTTCTGTGTTGTAGAAAATCTGATTTGTGCAGCAAACTCTCAATACGTGTTTACTGGTGGTGGGGAAACAGCTCAGTTATTCATCCATATTAATGATGATTTGTGATTTTTTCTGTGACTATGTAAGAAAGACATGTTCTGCAACTTTATTTTTTATAAATCTTTATATCTGAAAAAGAATGCTTATTTACTAAGAGTCTAGTCTCCTTATAGTATGTTCAGAATAAATTCTGACTTACATTCTTGGGTTTATTGATGCTTCATTAGTTCAACCAAAAAAGGGAAACTGTAAATCTTAAAAATTAGTTACCTGGCAATATGCGTGGGTGCATGCTAAGTCGCTTTAGTTGTGTCTGACTGTGACCCTGCGGACTGTGACCCACCAGGCTCCTCTGTCCATGAGATACTCCAGTCAAGGATACTGGAGTGGGTTGCCATGCCCTCCTCTAGGGGATCTTCCCGACCCAGGGATCAAGCTGGTGTCTCTTTTGTCTCCTCCATTGGCAGGTGGGTTCTTTACCACTAGTGCCACCTGCGAAGCCTCTCCTGGCAATATATGTGATGACAAAGGCTGTGTTTGGAGATAGTTATTTCATATATATGTGATGTAGGTATGTTGCATTGACAAATATAATGATAGAGTATTATATGTTACTTTTGAAGCTCATTTTCCTTTGGTTCTTCCCGAGACATGCTTACTGTCTGCTGGGGCAGTGTGCTAATCCAGGGGCACGATCTCTCATCTGATCCCCACAGCAGGTCCTGTATGGCACTGAACCAACTGTTGGCTGTCGAGAGTGAGCAGGCAGCAGGTGGACTACCAGGTTTTGGGTCCCAGTTTCGCCACTTGACATCTGACCTTGGGCAAGTTAAAATGGTCTTGTCATTTTTCCAGTGCTCATGTATGGATGTGAGAGCTAGACTGTAAAGAAAGCTGAGCACCGAAGAATTGATGCTTTTGAACTGTGTTGTTGGAGAAGACTCTTGAGAGTCCCTTGGACTGCAAAGAGATCCAACCAGTCCATCCTAAAGGAGATCAGCCCTGGGTATTCATTAGAAGGACTGATGATGAAGCTGAAACTCCAGTACTTTGGCCACCTCATGTGAAGAGTTGACTCATTGGAAAAGACTCTGATGCTGGGAGGGATTCGGGGCAGGAGGAGAAGGGGACGACAGAGGATGAGATGGCTGGATGGCATCACCGACTCGATAGATGTGAATCTGAGTGAACTCCAGGAGTTGGTGATGGACAGGGAGGCCTGGCGTGCTGCAATTCATGGGGTTGCAAAGAATCGGACATGACTGAGTGAACTGAACTGAAGTTAAATGTAAAGTTTCTGTGACCCAATTTTTAAAAATCTGTTAAACAGCCATAGTAATCGTGTTTACCTCAAAGGCTGGCTGAGGTCTCAGTAAGTCAGTGCATCGGAAGTATTTGTGTAGCACATGGAATATAGCAGTACTAAATACGTCTGGTTCTTCAAATCCTCCTCCCACCCCTGGTTCTACAGATGAGGAGATTCAGAGTTCAAATAAAGTGCACAAAAGTCACTTAACTAATACTTCTGACAGAAAAAAGCACTCCTGCTTAATGAAGATGTAACGCAGTATTTCAAACTTTGTAAGTGCCTTTAAAAAGTGGATGATGATAACTCTGATCATAGTTATTTAAAGATTACAGTGGTTTTTTAAATCTAGATAAAAGAATATAGAGATTACAACAGGGGAGATTCTCCATCTTTCATAAGAAAATCTCCTGATCTTTCCAAACTGACCCCACGTTGGTCCTGAAGGCTAAGGAATGTCTGTCCCCTCAGACTGGCAGCACAGACTGCTTCCAAGGTCGGTGAACGTGCTTGTAACAGCAGCCTCAAAGGGCTTTCCGTGTAGTGCTGCGTGCACGCGTGTGTGTGTGTGTGTGCGCGCGTGCTCAGTTCCTCAGGCGTGTCAGACTCTGCACATTGACTGGCTGTAACTGGCCAGGCTCCTCTGTCCATGGTGTTCTCGAGGCAGGAATACTGCAGTGGGTTGTCATTTCCTATCCCAGAGGATCTTCCCCACCCAGGGATCGAACCTGGGTCTCCTGCATTGGCAGGGGCCTTGTTAACCGTCTGAGCCACCACCAGGGGAGCCCCAAACGACCCTGTGTACTGCGTCTATGTATATGTCCATAAGCAGTTCTGCTTTACGCTAGAACTAGCAACTTTCTTGTTTGAAGTTTTTTGGTATGCTGTTCTAATTTGGCACATGACAAGACTAAACTTGATATTGTGAAATGAAATAAAGTGTATTTTAAAGGATCAAGGCAACAATTTATTCCTTTCTTCATGTGTGCTAATGTCTTTATCCTTTTTTTTTTCTTTTTGCCTCTGTATTCCTTCCCCATGGAGAAGGCAGTGGCACCCCACTCCAGTACTCTTGCCTGGAAAATCCCATGGATGGAGGAGCCTGGTGGGCTGCAGTCCATGGGGTCGCTAAGAGTCAGACATGACTGAGCGACTTCCCTTTCACTTTTCACTTTCATGCACTGGAGAAGGAAATGGCAACCCACTCCAGTGTTCTTGCCTGGAGAATCCCAGGGACAGGGGAGCCTGGTAGACTGCTGTCTCTGGAGTCACAAAGAGTCGGACACAACTAAAGTGACTTAGCAGCAGTTAGCAGTCCTTCCGCATCTGTTTCTTGAAGTTGAATAAAGGACTTTAGGTCAGAAGTAACTCCACCCAGAGCACCCTCCCCCGGCCCTTCTCTCGGGGAGCTCCAGGCCCCGAGCTTGTCTGACACACTTAACTCCTGTGCCCACGCTGGTGTCTGCTGGCTCCCGGGGTCGAGTGTGTCGCTTTGTTTGCTGACACATTTTATTTCTGACTGCTGGCCCGGCTCTAACATGATGTGTGTCTGGCATTGGCTTCTGGTGGGCAGACTGGTCTACAGGATGACAGAGGTCGGTTGGGGCTTGTGGGTCCTGAGATTCCATCCCAGTTCCCCACATACTAGGCGCCCAGCGTGTTTATTTACCTCACTCGATAGATACAGTGAAACTGAAAGGAGCTCAGTCGTGTCCGGCTCTTTGCGACCCCATGGAATTCTGCCAGGCTCCTCAGTCCATGGGATTCTCCAGGCAAGAAGACTGGAGTGGGTAGCTCTTCCCCTCTCCAGGGAATCTTCCCAACCCCAGGGACTGAACCCAGATCTCCCACATTGCAGGCGGATTCTTTACTGTCTGAGCCACCAGGGAAGCCCAAGAAAACCAGAGTGGAGTTTTCCAAGGAAAACTGAGTTCCTTCTCAGGGGAACTTCCTGACCCAGGGATCAAATCAGGGTCTCCTGCATTGCAGGTGGATTCTCTACCAGCTGAGCTACCAGAGAGGCCGATTTAATTCAGATGATCATTATATCTACTACTGTGGGCAAGAATCCCTTAGAAGAAATGGACTCGTGCTCACAGTCCACAAGAGTCTGAAATGCAGTACTTGGGTGTAATCTCCAAAATGACAGAATGATCTCTGTTCGTTTCCAAGGCAAAGCATTCAATATCACAGTAATCCAAGTCTATGCCCCAACCACTAATTCTGAAGAAGCTGAAGTTGAATGGTTCTGTGAGGACCTACAAGACCTTCTAGAACTAACACTAACCTATGTCCTTTTCATCAGTGGGAACTGGAATGCAAAAGTAGGAACTCAAGAGGTACCTGGGGTAACAACAGGCAAGTTTGCCCTTGGAGTACAAAAGGAAGCAGAGCAGAGGCTAACAGTTTTCTTAAGAAAACACACTGGTCATAGCAAACACCCTCTTCCAACAACACGAGATGACTCTACACTTGGAAATAACCAGATGGTCAATATCAAAATCACATTAATTATATTGTTTGCAGTCAAAGATGGAAAAGCTCTCTAAAGTCAGCAAAAACAAGACTGGGAGCGGACTGTGGCTCAGATCATGAACTCCTTATTGCCAAATTCAGACTGAAATTGAAGAAAGTAGGGAAAACCACTAGACCATTCAGGTATAACCTAAATCAAATCCCTTATGATTATACAGTGGAGGTGACAGATAGATTCAAAGGATTAGATCTGATAGAGTGCCTGAAGAACTAAGGATGAAGGTTCATGACATTGTACAGGAGGCAGTGATTAAGACCATCCACAAGAAAAAGAAATGCAAAAAAGCAAAATGGCTGTCTGGGGAGGCCTTACAAATAGCTGAGAAAATAAGAGAAGCAAAAAGAAAAGGAGAAAAGGAAAGATATACCCATTTGAATACAGAGTTCCAGAGAATAGCAAGGAGAGAGAAGAAAGCCTTCCTCGGTGATCAGTGCAAAGAAATAGAGGAAAACAATAGAATGGGAAAGACCAGAGATCTCTTCAAGAAAATGAGAGATACCAAGGGAACATTTCATGCAAAGATGGGCACAATAAAGAATAGAAATGGTATGGACCTAACAGAAGCAGAAGATATTAAGAAGAGGTGGCAAGTATACACAGGAGAACTATACAAAAAAGACCTTAATGACCCAGATAACCATGATGGTGCAATCACTCACCAGGAATCAGACAACCTGGAGGGCAAAGTCAAGTGGCCCTTAGGAAGCATCACTACAAAGAAACCTAGTGGAGGTGATGGAAATCCCAGCTCAGTTATTTCAAGTCCTAAAAGATGATGCTGTGAAAGTGCTGCACTCAATATGCCAGCAAATTTGGAAAACTCAGCAGTAGCCCCAGGACTGGAAAAGATCTGTTTTCATTCCAATCCCAAAGAAAGGAAATGCCAAAGAATGCTCAAACTACCACATAATTGCACTCATCTCACATGCTAGCAAAGTAATACTCAAAATTCTCCAAGTCAAGCTTCAATAGTATGTGAACCGAGAACTTTCATATGTTCGAGCTGGATTCAGGAAAGGCCAGAGGAAACAGAGATCAAATTGTCAACATCTGCTGGATCATCAAAAAAGCAAGAGAGTTCCAGAGAAACATCTGCTTTATTGGCTACACCAAAGCCTTTGATTGCATGGATCATAACAAACTGTGGAAAATTCTTAAAGAGATGAGAATACCAAACCACCTTACCTGCCTCCTGAGAAATCTGTATGCAGATCAAGAAACAACAGTTAGAACCAGACATGGAACAACTGACTGGTTTCAAATTGGGAAAGGAGTACATCAAGGCTGTATATTGCCACACTGCTTATTTAACTTATATGCAGAGTACATCATGCAAAATGCTAGGCTGGATGAAGCACAACCTGGAATCAAGATTGCCAAGAGAAATATTAATAACCTCAGATATGCAGACGACACCATCCTTATGGCAGAAAGCAAAGAGGAACTGAAAAACCTCTTGATGAAAGAGGAGAGTGAAAAAAGCTGGCCTGAAACTCAACATTCAAAAAATTAAGATCATGGCATTCAGTCCCATGACTCCATGGCAAATAGATGGGGAAACAATGGAAACAGGGACAGACATTTTTTTTCCTGGGCTCCAAAATCACTGCAGATGGTGACTGCAGCCATGAAATTAAAAGATGCTTGCTCCTTAGAAGAAAAGCTATGACCAACCTAGACAGTGTATTGAAAAGCAGAGACACTAGTTTGCCTACAAAGGTCTGTCTAGTCAAAGCTGTGGTTTTTCCAATGGTCATGTATGGATGTGAGAGTTGGACCGTAAAGAAAGCTGAGTGCCGAAGAATTGATGCTTTTGAGCTGTGGTTTTGGAGAAGACCCTTGAGAGCCTTTTGGACTGCAAGGAGATGCAACCAGTCTATCCTAAAGGAAATCAGTCTTGAATGTTCAATGGAAGGACTGATGTTGAAGCTGAAACTCCAATACTTTGGCCACCTGATGGGAAGAACAGACTCATTGGACAACCCCCTGATGCTAGGAAAGAATGAAGGTAGGAGGAGGGGAGGACATAGGATGAGATGGTTGGATGGCATCACCAACTCAATGGACATGAGTTTGAGCAAGCTCCGGGAGGTGGTGATGGACAGAGAAGCCTGGTGTGCATATCTGAGTCTCGATGTTGCACAATCACTGGGCCAACAGATCTAATATCAGTTGAAGTCTTCCTAAAAAGCAACTGTGTCTCACTTTTACAGTCTGAAGTCAACAAATTCTTTTTGAAAGTCAATGCCATCACCAATATTTAGCAAGTGATATGGAAGTTATGGTTTGGGAAGGTCATCCAGGAATTGATGGTGATGAAGACAGAAAAGCACAACCAAGGAAGCCAGTGTGAGGCAAACACGATGCTACTGAAAGGTTTTCATTCTGGGTTGGGCTTTCGAGTGGTGATCATATCTCGTCAGTTTCTGTGCGGAGGAAGGGGGGTAGGGTGGGGGGTGGGTGGGATTTTTTTGTGTATCTTCAAGTTTTTCCAAATTAAAACCTGTTAAATTTACTAGGCATATAGGTTATTTTGTTTAGCACTATTATCAGAACATAATTCCATGTGGTATCATGATGACTAGTCGTAATTCAGTAAAGTCTTAAAATCTGCAGTATTTGAAAAATCCTCTTTCTGGTTATCTCTAAATGAATTCAATCACAATGTTATGTGGTACAGTGACTGCAAATAATTATTGGAAAATATCTGTGTGCTGTCGCATCTGCTTCTAATGAAAAGCGAAGCTCTTGTTACTTCTGTCTGTTCCTTTCATTCTTTCCAAAGGGAATTACTTGGGATGAATTGTGTTGAAAGGCAGTATGTTTATAGCAGCCTCAGAAGACACATTAAAAATGCTGACAGCAAAAGAATGAGACTTTTTATTTTTAACAAGGCTGCAGTTGATTTTGAGAAGTGCATAGGAAACAAGATAATTCCCCTAAGTTGTTAGAACAATCTTGTATCTTGTGAATAATGTCGCATTGTGTATGCGTGCTCAGTTGCTCAGTTGTGTCCGACTCTGCAACCCCATGGACTGCAGCACGCCAGGCTTCCCTTATCTCCCAGAGTTTGCTGAGACTCAGGTCCACTGAGTCGGTGATGCCATCCAACCATCTCATCCTCTGTCGTCCCCTTCTCCTCCCGCCTTCAGTCTTTCCCAGCATCAGGGTCTTTTCCTATGAGTCAGTTCTTTGCATCAAGTGGCCAAAGTATTGGAGTTTCAGCTTCAGCATCAGTCCTTCCAATGAATATTCAGGGTTGATTTCCTTTAGGATGGACTGGTTGGATCTCCTTGCTGTCCAAGGGACTCTCAAGGAGAAATAGGTAGGAGTCCCCAAATGTCCTGTTCACAACAGTGAACATTTATTACCTTTTCTTTTTTTAAAATCTCATCCCAAAACAGAACTGGGCCCTCAGAGATGTGTGACATTTGCTTTTATGTCCATAGACGATGTAACAGGTCTGCGGACACAAGGCCAGTCGGAAAAACACGTCCCCTGTCTCCGGGAGTCCAGAGGTTTACGGAGTAAAAGCCACTGGTCATTTCTTTTGAAACTGTAAACGTGTAAGAGCAGAAGATAGTTCGTTGATAATATTGCATAATACTTAGATTTTCACATTAAAAGTTACTTTGAAGCCCAAGTCCAGATACCCCATGGGGAGCCACGGGTTCCCCCGTGATCGTGGACTTTGGGGTGAAAGGCACGTGTGGAGTGTAGACAGAATGAGCAGGAGCCCCCACCCAGGCGAGGAGAGCAAGAGGAGCAGCTTGGGTCTGGGGGCGGGAGAAGCATGTTTGGTGGAAGCACGGGGCAGTGGGTGGCGGGGGCGGGGAGACGCGGAGAGGAACCAGCGGGTCTCACCGCAACGTGGCGCTGGGCTGGGGACCTGAGCTGCCTCACCCGCCCATCCCGAGGACAGGCAAGTCCATCCTGCATCACGGCTGAGGCCCATGAAGCCCACCCAGACTCAATAACTTAGGCAGAGTTCCTGAAGAGCCCAGGGACGGAGCCAGGTCCGAATCCTGTGAGCCCGGCACCTGGGGCCGCTCACCCCAGCGCCGGCGTCCCAGCGCCTCCGAGGAGGCCTCTAGACCCCCCGACGGCTGGGACGAGGGGCAGCCCCGGCCCGGCCTCTGCCAGCGTGGCGGGGGCCCCCGGCTCCGTGGGGAAGTCAGCAGCCCTCGGTCACCGGCAGGGCTCTCTCATCTAGAAGGTCATCGCGACCAGCGCCTACGTGGGAAGCTCTCTGGCTGCACACCGCCCGCCCAGCAGGCCTGGGAGAGCTGGCGGGCACAGCCCCGTGTGGTCGCGGAGAAACACAGGGTTTCCTCCCCACCCACACCTTTCTCCAGGACAGAACTGCCCGGCAGGACTGAAGTTGGCCTAGACGTGCGTCTGATTCTCCCTGGGGTCAGACTTCTGCCTTCTTGCTCTTCTTCCGTTGATGAAGTTTCTGCCTGCAGGATTGACAACGTGACCTCCTTGAACCGACCCAACCAGGAATCAGAAAGGACAGGCTGTCATGCGCCGCCTCCCCCGCCTCCTCCGCCTCCTCCGCCAGGGTTTCTCAGCTTCTCTGTGCTCTGGTTTGGCTCCTTCAGACACGTTCATGCCGTCTGTGTGTCGGGGGAGGGGGCTGGGGAGGGGAGGTTCGCGTACACTAAGTGAGGCGGGCGGTCTGTAAATGCCGCGGGTGACTCTGGGGCGAGGAGTGGATTTGGGGTCCGGGAGAGTGAACGCCCGCGCGCTGCGTTTGGGTGTCTGTCTGTGGGGTGCCCCCTCTCCGTGTGGACTGTCAAGGAGAAGCCTGGGGGGACGCAGCTGATGGGCATTGGGCAGGTGTTGCCCAGGAAGAAGTGTCTGCCCTCTCGGCCCCCAGCCGTGTCCGAATTCCCAGCCTGGCCCAGCCCAACTCACAAATCTTCCTGCTCTCAAAATGCCACTCATATCTAATCTGGGCAAATCCACTGTTGACCTGTCAGCTCTCTTTCCCAGGGCCCAGCAGGGTCCAGTGGAAGCAAAATGACCGACTGGGTTTGTGAATGAATACGTGTCAACCTGCCCCCGCCTCCAGGTGTGAAAGTAGTGTGGGCTTGATTCTGGAATCACGGAGATTGTTATCCAGGACCTCAAAATGTGACTGGTGTTAGAGAGAAGGTCTTAAATGGTGATTACAGTAAAGTGAGGTCATTGGGTTGGGACCCTGATCCCAGTGGACAGGTGTTCTTTACTGCTGTTGTTCTTTCATTGCTAAGTAGTATTTGACTCTTTGCGACCCAGTGGACTGTAGCGCACCAGGCTCCTCTGTCCATGGGATTCTCCAGGCAAGAATACTGGAGTGGGTTGCCCTGCCTGTCTCCCTGGAGACCCAGGGATGGAACTCGGGTCTCCTGCATTGCAGACAGATTCTTTACCACTGAGACTCCTGGGAAACCCATCTTAGAGATGCTAGGCATGTGTGTGCAAAGGAAAGTCCAGCAGACAGAGTGGGAAGGTGGGCCTGGAGCAATCTAGGAGATCACATGGTTTAAAATTAGGGCCTTATTATTTCAACTCATCTTACTTCAGAGGCAGAAGCCAACAAAGGTCCTATTTGAGGAGGCCAGAAAAAGCCACCATGCCGTGTGTCATCGGAAGACTCTTCTCAAAGGTAATCGATGTGAAGTTCAGGGGAGCCCAGAGCATGGCTTGCTCCTCGCTCTCTGCAGGCCTTCCTGTTTGTCCTGGGACCGCAGCATTGGAGGGCGCAGACGGCAGAGGTTGTTGGGGGTCACAGATCCCCTAAACCAGCACCTCCACAGGCCTGAGGCTCCCTAAGTCCCCAGTCAAGGTCACAGCCGCAGGCCTGGGAAGACAAGTCTCCTCGGGACAAGCCACGGAGGCAGCTTTCTGCGGGAGGGACCAGCCTGCCCGAGGTACTGAGGGACTCACAGTCCGCCTTGTGAACACAGCGAGGCCCAGCCCAGCCGGTCCTGTGGACCCCGAGGCCCAGACAGCTCAGGTTTCCCCGCAAAGGATGGAGCGGCCGGAAGGGCCAGGCTGATGGGAAAACCAAACCACCAGCCGGCTTTTCCCGCTGCATCGCGGGGAGACCCCGCCTGCGGATGGAGACCGGGAGTCAGGGGTGGCCCGTAGGCTGCCCGTGGCCCGAGCGAGGCTTCCTAAGCGGCGGGGGCGCAGGTCCCGTGTAAGACGGAACCTCCCAGGACCTGAGATGAGGATTCCTCAGCTTCCGTGACCCGGGAAATATTTTGGCTCCAGGCTTTTTTCTCCCAGACGGGCTCCCAGATTTAGTACATTTGCGTTTGGCTCTTTTTTGTTGTTGTTTTTGAAATCCCCGCCTAGATTAGACTTCTCTGCGCGCTTCTCTACGCAAAGCCGCCGCCCAGGGGAGCGGGCGCTGGGCCGGGCTCTCAGCGGCCGCGGGTCGCAGAAAGGGGTGGCGCGCCATCTCGTGGCCAGCGGAGGGACGACAGTTTGGCCACTGGCTTCAGCCCACGTCCTTCAAGGATGTTTGGGAACCAAGACGCGGAAAGCAAGACAGCGGCTTCAAGGCCGAGTCATCCTGTTAACACCGACGGACGCTACGTAGCTGCCCCGCAGCCAGCGGCCTCGGTTCTTTCCCGGGCTCTCGCTTGCTCCCAGGTGATCTGCTCCAGGCACCCTGAGTCCCTCCTGCGTCCTGAGTGCCGGGAGAAGGTGCCCAGGGGCTCTATCTTCCGTGGGGAGGACACCCCGCCTGCCCAAGCGCCCAGAGCCCTCGTCAGTCACCCCTTCCTCGCCGTGCGGGGACAGAAGGTCCCTCCTGTCCTGTTGGCCTCATGCGTCCAGCTGGACCCTCCCCCTTTCACACCAGTCTCGCACATGAGGAAAGTGGGGTCAGCTCCCAGGTTAGGACACAGTCCTGCCTTTGGGGGCTTCCTTCTCCCAGCGGGGGAGACCCGCTGTTGCTGGCGTCACTGGTGGAGACCCGGCTGCCATGTGCTGGAGAGACTGGTTTTCCCTCGTGCAGAAGACCTAGAGACAGAGAGGTCAGCTTTCTTTTTGGACACCAGGAAAGATCTTTGCTGCAGTCCTAGAAGCAAGGGGACAGTTTCCAAGAGCTGCAGGGCGGGGTTCACAGAGAGCCTGGCCTCAGATGCCTGGGGTGCTCTCTGGGATGTCTGAAGTCAGGAGATTCGAAGGAAACAGCCCTCTGTAATTCCCTTTCCGTTGCTATTGTTCAGTCACCAAGTTGTGTCTGACTCTTTGCAACCCCATGGACTGCAGCACGCCAGGCTTCCCTGTCCTTCACTATCTCCCGGAGTTTGCTCAAACTCATGTCCATTGAGTTGGTGATGCCATCCAACCCTCTCATCCTCTGTCACCCCCTTCTCCTCCTGCCCTGTCTTTCCCAGCGCCAGGGCCTCGACTAGTGGAAAACTGTGCTCCTAAATGCACGTAGAGAGGTCTGAAGAAGGTCGGGAAGACATGCCTTGTGGGATGTTACTAAATGGTGAGGGGCCCATGTATAACCTGCAGCAGGTCATAATTTTTCTCACTACTGAAATGTGTTCATTTCCAGACTGGACACAGCTGGTGCAGACGGGGGGTCGTGAAGCGTGGGTTTTTGCTCCAGTGTCCATTGGTAGCCTGGAACTCCTGCCCCTACTGAGTGTCTCTGAGGAAGTCTCCTTGAGTCCTGGTTTCCTCATTTGCAATCGGGACAGGCAAGAGTTCCTTCCGTCTTGGGTTGTTGGTAGGACCAGGTGAATCAGTGCATCAGGGCTGGCATATAGGTGTTTGATAAATGTTTGCTATCATAATCTGAATTCCTGTTAACTCATTCAAATAAATCCAAGGAAATAAACATTAATTTTAAGCTGGTATATTTTTCTGTGACTAGAAAAATTGGCTAAAAAATTGTTGTTTAGTCACTAATTGTGTCTGACTCTTTTGCGATCCCATAGACTGCAGCCCGCCAGGCTGCTGCCGTGGGATTTTCCAGGCAAGAATACTGGAGTGGGTTGCCATTTTCCACTCCAGGGGATCTTCCCAACCCCTGGATCGAACCTATGTCTCCTGCATTAGCAGGAAGATTCTTACCACTGAGACACCAGGGAAGCTCCTGGCTAAAAAATAGAACCATATTATTTTTCTTTTTTTGGTTTCGTTTTTCATGAAAAAAAAAAAACAAAAAACCTCTCCGCAAACTTAAATGCGCAAATGAACTAAAGGAAATTTGCCGCTATGGGGAGTCATTAAATTTCAAGGCCTCCCTGGGGGCCTCGGAGAAGCCATCACTTCATGATTCCAGGCCATGGAATCATTTGAGAATGCCCTTCCCGGGACTGGATAAAATGATGCAGGCTGATTTTCCATCTGCAGGGCTGTGAGGTTGGTTCCCACTGGCCCCTGACCCATCTGAGGCCTGTGACTAGGTGACAGCTTTCTTTCCACATGGAAAAACTGCCTTTAATGGGAGAGATCATGATCATGGAACCCTTTGTGTCTCATGATGGACAGCGTTTCCTAGTTCATTTCATTTCCCTTGACCACAGAAGGTGCTGACTCTGTTGAAAACATGAACGGCTATCTGCTTTAACTAGCCCATCCCCAAACCACAGCCATTAGCCTCGAGTTGGAAAGCATTTTCCTCCTGGGGTTGCTGCCTAGGTTTGAACAGGAATGGACTTCACACAGGCAGCTCATTGAAAGAGGGATGGGTCTAGACAACCTGGTCTTACATCCTGACATTACTTACTGTGTGATCTTGAGGAATCCTTCTTTCTCAGTTCCTGTGTATTCATCAGTAAGGAAGGACGGATGCTAAAGCTGAAGCTCCAATACATAGGCTACCTGATGCGAAGAGCCGAGTCACTGGCAAAGGACCTGATGCTGGGAAAGGCTGAGGGCAGGAGGAGAAGAAGGTGGCAGAGGATGAGGTGGTTGGATGGCATCACCGACTCAATGGACATGAATTTAGTGAACTTTAGGAGATAGTGAAGGTCAGAGGAGACTAGTATAATGCAGTCCATGGGGTCACAAAGAGTCAGACTCAACTTAGTGACTCGGTTCAGTTCAGTCGCTCAGTCGTGTTCAACTCTTTGCAACCCCATGGACTGGAGCATGCCAGGGCTCCCTGTCCATCACCAACTTCTGCAGTTTACTCAAACTCATGTCCATTGAGTCGGTGAGGCCATCCAACCATCTTATCCTCTGTTATCCCCTTCTCCTCCAGCCTTCAATCTTTCCCAGAATCAGGGTCTTTTCAAATGAGTCAGTTCTTCACATCAGGTGGCCAAAGTACTGGAGTTTCAGCTTCAGCATCAGTCCTTCCAATGCATATTCAGGACTGATTTCCTTTAGGATGGACTGGTTGGATCTCCTTGCAGTCCAAGGGACTCTCAAGAGACTTCTCCAACACCACAGTTCAAAAGCATCAGTTCTTTGGCACTCAGCTTTCTTTATAGTCCAACTCTCACATCCATACATGACTACTGGAAAAACCATAGCTTTGACTAGACGGACCTTTGCTGGCAAAGTAATGTCTCTGTTTTTCAATATGCCATCTAGGTTAGTCATAACTTTTCTTCCAAGGAGGAAGCGTCTTTTAATTTCATGACTGAAGTCACCATCTGCAGTGATTTTGGAGCCCAAAAGAATAAAGTCTGTCACTGTTTCCACTGTTTCTCCATTTATTTGCTATGAAGTGATGGAACCAGATGCCATGATCTTAGTTTTCTGAATGTTGAGTTTTAAGCCAACTTTTTCACTCTCCTCTTTCACTTTCATCAAGAGACTCTTTAGTTCTTCTTCACTTTTTGCCATAAGGGTGGTGTCATCTGCATATCTGAGGTTATTGGTATTTCTCCCAGCTATCTTGATTCCAGCTGTGCTTCATCCAAGCCCAGCATTTCTCATGATGTACTCTGCATAGAAGTTAAATAAGCAGGGTGACAATATACAGCCTTGACGTCCTCCTTTTCCTATTTGGAACCAGTCTGTTGTTCCATGTCCAGTTCTAACTGTTGCTTCCTGACCTGCATACAGATTTCTCAAGAGGCAGGTCAGGTGGTCTGGTATTCCCATCTCTTTCAGAGTTTTCCAGAGTTTGTTGTGATCCACACAGTCAAAGGCTTTGGCATAGTCACTAAAGCAGAAAGGGATGTTTTTCTGGAACTCTCTTGCTTTTTCCATGATCCAGCGGATGCTGACAATTTGATCTCTGGTTCCACTGCCTTTTCTAAAACCAGCTTCAACATCTGGAAGTTCACGATTCACATACTGTTGAAGCCTGGCTGGGAGAATTTTGAGCATTACTTTACTACCATGTGAGATGAGTGCAATTGTGCGGTCGTTTGAGCATTCTTTGGCATTGCCTTTCTTTGAGATTGGAATGAAAATGGACCTTTTCCAGTCCTGTGGCCACTGCTGAGTTTTCCACATTCGTTTAGTGACTGAATAACAACAAAGAAAAGAAAACCACGGAGTGTGGCGTTTTGTTATATGATGCTTAGATGAGGCATAGATAGTGGCTGTGTATGAGGACGTGGGTGGGAAAGGCTGGCGGGTTGGCGAGGATCAGGTACCAGAGGGACTGTGGAAACCCTAAGAGTGAGCTTGAGGAACATTGGTAACCATATATCAAAGGCAGATAGTTATTTATTCAGCAGGACAGGTCAGCACCAGGTAACTCGTCCAGTGTTCAGGAGGAAAAAGTCTGTTTCCTGGAGACTTCCAGAAAAGTCTCTGAAACAGTAGGTGCATGCGATATATTAAAAATATATAAGTCCTAGCTGTATTTCACAAACAGTGATAAGCACACACGCAGTGGGAAGACAGTGTGAGCACGGGAGACACACAGTCCTCCATGTGAAGCCAGTGAGTTGGAGACAGGCCCCCGCAAGCCAAGGAACAGCGGCAAAGTACCAGGAGCCGCAGAGATGAGAGGATCCCCAAGGGCTTCAAGGGAGTGGGGCCCTGCTGACACCCAGAGTTTGGACATCCGGCCTCCAGAACCGAGATGATACGTTTCTGTTCTCTCCCTGTGAGGGCATCAAAGCCCACAGCTTTGTTTTGAGGCAGCTCAGGAGGAGACACAACTGTTACAGAAAGATGATCCGAGAGACGGTGCCCTCCTGGAGGGGGCAGAAATGCAGCTCCGGGCAGGAAACTTTCCCAGAGAGAGGAGCTGATGGAAGTTGAGACCAGGGTGGGGTAAGCCAGCCTGGAAACGGGCCTCCTGGTGTCTTAAGTGCCATGGGACGCTGCTATGTCCCTTCTGGGAGCATTTTCATGTACCTTTTGATGCTGCTGTTTTGACCAAAGGATATAATATTTTTAATGATTAAAAGCCAGTGTGCAAACAGTCGACTAGACTTCACACAACAGCAGCAATGGTTAAATGGCTTATTTCTCCCCGCTAGGGGTCTCGACTGTCTCATGTGGCTATCTTACTTGTTGTTACCCTTTCCTCCATCGTTTTTAGTTTATGACTTAATTTTAAAACTTTATTGACATGTCACTGACATGTCAAATTTGTGTGTATTTAAGGTGTACAACTGGATGTTTTGGTAAATGTATGCATTATGAAAACATCACTGAAGTCAAGCTAAATAACTTATCCATCACCTCTGCACAGTTACCCTGTGTGTGTGTGTGTATGTGTGTGTGTGTGTGTGTGTTGGGGGAGGGTGATCACTATTATGTACACACCCTTTTCATATATAAAACACAAAAGCAGTAACATGGGGAAAATTTCTCCAGCCTAGTAGTTTTCCACACTGGCTCAGAGGTGAGCTGTAAATGGTACAAATCACTGGAGGACTTGGCTGATGTTCCCCTGGTTTTGTTTCAGGAAGTGACTACCCGAGCTCGGTCAGGGGCAGGTGGGGCAGAGAGGGCTGTGGGGTCTCTTCCTCTGAGCCCTCTGTCCCCTGGAGACCACTGGGCCTGCAGGAGGCATGCGGTTCAGGTTCTGCCGGGGACTGGAGTCCTTCCAGGGAGGCAGCTCCAGTCTCTGTCCACCCTGGAGGGCGCCATCGGGGCTTGCCATATCTGTGTCTGTGCCAAGTGGCTTCAATCGGGTCCGACTCTGTGATCCCATGGACTGTAGCCTGCCAGGCTCCTCTGTCCATGGGATTCTCCAGGCAAGAATACTGGAGTGGGGTGCCATTTCCTCCTCCAGAAATCTTCCCGACCCAGGGACTGAACTCACATTTCGTATGTCTCCTGCATTGACAGGCGGATTCTTTACCACTAGTGGCACCTGGGAAGTCCCATCACATGTATTTATATCTACAAAGAGACAGATAGATAGATGAATAATTTTTTTTATCCACTCATCCAGGTTGCTTCTGTGTCTTGGCTGTTGTAAGAACGCTGCCATGAACATGGGGGTGCAGACACCTTTTCGAGTTAGTGGTCTTTTCCTTCAGATAAATAACCAAAATTGAAATCGCTGGATCCTATGGTGTTCTATTTAGTCTTTCAAGGAGACTTTGTATTGTTTTCTGCAGTAGCTGCACCAATTTACATTCCCACCAACAGTGTACGAGGCTGCCTTTTCCCCACATCCACCCAACACTTGTTATTTGTGGTCTTTTTGCTGTCTGACAGGTGTGAGGTGCTGTCTTTTTGTGGATTTGATTTGCATTGCCCTGATGACTAATGACATTGAACCTCTTGTACCTGTGGGACATCTGTATGTCTTCATTGGAAAAATGTCCACTCGCATCCTCTGCCCATGAGAGGAAATGAAAAATGAGATTTTTTTTTTCTTTTTGGCTATTGAGTTATATGAAAGTGAAAAGTCAAAGTGAAAGTCACTCAGTTGTGTCTGACTCTTTGTGACCCCTGGACTACACAGTCCATGGAATTCTTCAGGCCAGAATACTGGAGTGGGTGGCCTTTCCCTTCTCCAGGGAATCTTCCCAACCCAGGGATCGAACCCAGGTCTCCAGCATTGCAGGCAGATTCTTTAGCAGCTGAGCCACTAAGGAAGCCCATTGAGTTACGTGAGTTCCCTTTTAACCATTTTAAGGGTACAGTTCAGTGGCATTAAATGCGTCCACACTGTACTATATCAGTTATTACTTCCTGCCCAGGGCCTCCCAGGTGGCACTAGTGGCAGAGAACCCGCCTGCCAATTCAGGAGACATAAGAGATGTGATTCGATCCCTGGGTCAGGAAGAGCCCCTGGAGGAGGGCATGGCAACCCCCTCCAGTATCCTTGCCTGGAGAATCCACGGACAGAGGAGCCTGGCGGGCTCCACACTGAAGCGACTTGGCAGGCACACATCCACCCCTGGATTTTACCCCTTTTAAACAGACTTTGTATTGTTAAGGCTGCTTTTGGTTCAGAGTGAAATTGAGGGGAAGGCACACAGAGTCCCCACAGCCCTGGGTTCCGTGAGCTCTGCAGGGCAGCTCTCTCACTGCCCGCAGTCAGGGGTGACCCCTCCAGCTGACGCCCTTCCTCCTGGGAGCTGCCGCGGTCCCAGCGCAGAGGGCTGTGCTCTGGCAGACACGAAGACCCCACCAGGGGATTTGGGTTAGATTTCAGGAGAGGAATTCGAAGGCCTCTACAGGTTTATCTGGCTAAGATCCCAGGCCTCGTGGAGGCCTTTTAAACTGGGGTCCTGGTGAAGAATGAAGCCCCAGAGGCAATTACCTACCTGCAGAGGTGAGGCTGATTAGACAGCCCAATACACTGTTTATACCTGGCTTTTTTTCTTTGTTTTTGTTTATTTTTAATTTCTAGTTGGGAGAAATAACATCAAGTTTGTATGCAGATGGGAATAACCCAGTGGAGACTTTAACAATTAGTATATTACCTAATGTATTGACCATATATATTTGCCCTTCATCTAACAATCTGAATTTACAAATGCATTTCCCCTAGAAACTGGTTATGTATTTCTCTCATCTCTCACTGTCAATACTTCCACCAGGAACTTATCATCTTAGTAATCTGATTGATGATTAGATTCTTTTCTGGTATTTTCTAGAGCCTATAGTAATCATGCTTTTCAATAGAAGTTTGATTTCCTTTAAAGAGCTTTACAAATAGACATTAAACAGAAATTAGCTACCATTATGTTTTAGCGGTAAGAAAAATCACTACTAATATAAAAAATGAAAAGGAAACTCATGTCCAGGACAGACTGAGTCCTCTCCTGATACTTCAGCTACTATTGATTCAAATCTGATTGAACTCTGGGTAATTGTTTGCAGTTCCAGTGATTGAGGCCTGGTCTTGATGCTGACCAGGTGGGACATCACTGTGGAAGCTGTGTTTTGTAGCAGGCATCTGGCTGGGGGAAAGACAAGCTAAAACCTACCCAGAGGGGGCAGATTTTCCCGCCATGTAGGAGGGGGTGACGGGAACTGGTGGTGGCTCAAATGCGAGTGCCTGCCAAAGCCACCTGCCAACACAGGAGACGTGGGTTCGATCCCTGGGTCAGGAAGATCCTCTGGAGGAGGCCATCACAACCCACTCCAGGATTCTTGCCTGGAGAATCCCATGGACAGAGGAGCCTGGTGGGCTACAGTCCATGGGCTCACAAAGTGTCAGACACGACTGAACACACACACGCACACCCCACAGTGAGGGCAGGGGACATGAAGCAATGCTGAGGGCTGACCGTCAACAGAAGGGAAAGAAACCAACAGTGTGGAGCCTTACTGCAACAGGATTTCAACTTAATTCCTCTCTTTCTTCCCTTTTTTGGTAGCTAATATTTATCTTGAGTCTCACATGCCAAACACTATGGTAGGCAGGATCCTTGTGTGACCTCAGGAGCACTGATGAGCTCCGTGCAAGATAGGCGCTAGCATCCGGCCCACTTCCTGGATGAGGAGACTGAGGCGTGAGGCAGGACCTCTGCCAAGGTCACGGCAGGCCCACTTGATGCAAAGCCAAGCCCTGCCCTTTGCCTTTGGCTGCTCCTCATGGAGATCCAGGTCCTGCTGCTCAACGATGCATTTATTTTTCACCCCAAGTTTATAGACGTTGTGTACATGTTCAGATTAAAAATAGACTCTTTCTGGGAGGCAGCCAAAGCTGATGAGAAAGTATCTTGAAAATTGCCAAGTGTTACAAAGAAGGTTTTTTAAACAACCTCATTATACATTATTGCACAAAGTGTTACTGTTTCTATTATTAGTGGACATGTCCTAGAATTGCTTTTTTGTTTTTCTGCAGAAGGACTGACTTGGGGATATATTGGAAGGGAAAGAAAAAAAAAAAGATTTCTCTGACCAGCACTCCAGATAGAGGATATCTGAGTCTTATGCAGCAGGTATCTGTACTGCAGATGACACCCCCCTTATGGCAGAAAGCGAAGAGAAACTGAAGAGCCTCTTGATGAAAGTAAAAGAGAAGAGTGAAACAGCTGGCTTAAAACTCACCATTCAGAAAACTAAGATCATGGCATCCGGTCCCATCACTTCACAGCAAATAGATGGGGAAACAATGGAAACAGTGACAGACTTTATTTTCTTGGGCTCCAAAATCACTGCAGATGGGTGACTGCAGCCATGAAATTAAAAGACACTTGCTCTTTGGAAGAAAAGCTATGACCAAACTAGACAGCATATTAAAAAGCAGAGACATTACTTTGCCAGCAAAGGTCCACCTAGTCAGAGCTATGGTTTTTCCAGTGGTCATGTATGGATGTGAGAGTTGGACCATAAAGAAAATTGAGGGCCCAAAATTGATGCTTTTGAACTGTGGTGTTGGAGAAGTCTCTTGAGAGTCCCTTGGACTGCAAGGAGATCCAACCAGTCCATCTTAAAGGAGATCAGTCTTGAATATTCATTGGAAGGACTGATAGTGAAGCTGAAACTTCAATACTTTGGCCACCTGATGTGAAGAACTGACTCATTTGAAAAGACCCTGATTCTGAGAAAGACTGAAGGTGGGAGGAAAAAGGGATGCAGTTAGGATTAGCCTCTAAGAGAGCCTGGAGGATGGAGGTGATGTCAGTTGATGGAGCTGGAGTTGGCAAGGTGGCAGGGAAGGGAAAGGGTGGTCCGAGGAGGCAGCAGGACTGGGGAATGTTTTGAAGCAACATTTGTTTGAGTGGACATGTAGGGAGGTGTGGAATCTTAGCAGAAGCACCTGGAGAGAGAGGTGGTGGGGATAACTCACCTAGGAAGGTCAGGAGGGAACAGGAAGGGACGGAGGGGCAGGGGTGGGAGATGGTATTTTGTAAGGACAAGGACCGGAGATAGCAGAGAGGCTGAGCAAAGCTCCCAATCCCTTTCAGCAAGAGGACATGGGAAGCCAAGGGGCTTGCTTCCCTTCCGATGGGGTCTATCTTCCCAGTTCAGCTAAAGCACAGAGAAGACCCTCAGGATCAACGCTGTGGGTGCCATCACAGGGAGGAAGGGGAGGTGGGGAAAGTGATTCTAGACACACAAAAAGCCCGGATCAAAGCAAAGAGGGTGCATCAAAGCAAAGAGGGTGCAACCAAAGAGGCTGTCTCCAGCTTTGCATCCATGGGGAGGTTGTCTCCTGCTTTGCAGCCATGGGGAGGCTGTCTCCTGCTTTGCATCCATGGGGAGTCTGTCTCCTGCTTTGTGGGTTTTCTCCCAGAGCCTGGATAATGGCTATCCCTGTTGAGTGTGAGCTGAAGTTGCCATCAAACCTCTCAAACTTCTGAGTCATGGGCTGGCCTGCAGGGGCCTGGGGGAGCTGGGGGGAGCTGGGGGACTGCGGTCCCTCAGCGGCTGCACACAGCCCCTCTGGGGGTGGGTGGGGGGCACGTCCAGGCCCCCTCTCCTCAGGCTCTGTAGATGCTCCTCACTGGGGGCTCACGGTGACCAAAGGACCAGCTGGAGCCTCCTTGCTGTGCCACTGCAGAAAGAGACACTGGAAACTCTTTATTCCGTAAACGTGTCTTGATCACTCAGTCTTAGAACCAGGCAGGGCCCTAGGGTCCGGGGTGCAGTGGGGTGCGAGGCGGCCTGGCCGCTGAAGGGGGCTCACGTTCTGTTCAGTTCAGTCACTCAGTCATGTCCGATTCTTTGCGACCCCATGAATTGCAGCACACCAGGCCTCCCTGTCCATCACCAACTCCCAGAATTTACCCAAACTCACGTCCATTGAGTCAGTGATGCCATCCAGCCATCTCATCCTCTGTCATCCCCTTCTGCTCCTGCCCCAAATCCCTCCCAGCATCAGAGTCTTTTCCAATGAGTCAACTCTTCACATGAGGTGGCCAAAGTATAGTTTCAGCATCAGTCCTTCCAATGAACACCCAGGACTGATCTCCTTTAGGATGGACTGGTTGGATCTCCTTGCAGTCCAAGGGACTCTCAAGAGTCTTCTCCAACACCACAATTCAAAAGCATCAATTCTTCAGTGCTCAGCTTTCTTCACAGTCCAACTCTCACATTCATACATGACCACTGGAAAAACCACAGCCTTGAGCTGATGGACCTTAGTTGGCAAAGTAATGTCTCTGCTTTTTAATATGCTGTCTAGGTTGGTCATAACTTTCCTTCCAAGGAGGAAGCGTCTTTTAATTCATGGCTGCAATCACCATCTGCAGTGATTTTGGAGCCCCCCAAAATAAAGTCTGCCACTGTTTCCACTGTTTCCCCATCTATTTCCCATGAAGTGATGGGACCCGATGCCATGATCTTTGTTTTCTGAATGTTGAGCTTTAAGCCAACTTTTTCACTCTCCTCTTTCACTTTCATCAAGAGGCGTTTTAGTTCCTCTTCAATTTCTGGTATAAGGGTGGTGTCATCTGCTAATCTGAGGTTATTGATATTTCTCCCGGCAATCTTGATTCCAGCCTGTGCTTCTTCCAGTCCAGCGTTTCTCATGATGTACTCTGCATATAAGTTAAATAAGCAGGGTGACAATACACAGCCTTGATGTACTCCTTTTCCTATTTGGAACTAGTCTGTTGTTTCATGTCCAGGAGACCACAAATGCCAGGTTCACAAGGGACCACAAATCCCTGAGCGGAGAAGCAGCACCTGGGAATCAGAACCTTCCGTCGATCTCAGCCCCGTGGCGCCGAGAGCTTGGTGCTGCTCAGAGCAGACTCGCGGAGGCCCGCGGCCTCCACTCACACCCGCGGGGCCTGGCTGGGGTCCGGATGGAGCAGCTCTCTGACGGCGGGGCCCTGGCGCCCAGGTGCCGCAGCTCAGCCTCCGCGGTGAGGGGCACAGGCGGGCGGGCACGCTGCCGCTGTTGGCACACACGGCACCCAAGCTGAGATAGCACCTGCCCGTGGAGTTGGATGCGTGACCCGACACCCAAGGCGGCTGCTCTGCAGCAACCTGGAGCGATGGGGGTGGGGGTGGGGGGGCGTTGGGAGGGCGGGCAGGAGGGAGGGAACACGTGTGTGCCTGTGGCCTACTCACACTGACGGCTGGCAGGGGCCATTACAGTATTGTAATTACGGACTTCCCTGAAAGTTCAGACGGTAAAGCGTCTGTCTACAATGCGAGAGACCCAGGTTCGATCCCTGGGTCGGGAAGATTCTCTGGATAAGGAAATGGCAACCCACTCCAGTACTTGCAAAGAGTCAGGCAACATTGTAATTATCCTCCCATTAAAATAAATATATATTAAAAAAAAAAAAAGAAGAACCTTCCCTTGAAGAAAGGGGATCGCTGCTCCGTCCAGCGCCTTTCCGAATGCTGGGGGGAAGGCTCCAGAGGTGCAAAGCCAGGAAGGCACCAGGAGCCCCCGTCACCTTAACCCTGGACTGGACGGCTGGTGAAAAGCTGAAAAGCCATTGCTTCCCAGCCTGGATGGTAACCAGCCTCGGGACTGGCCTCAGCGAGGGCACCCGGGGGAGCTGGGTTGAATTCCCGGCTGTGTTGCCCTTGACGCCCGTGTCTGGGCAGGAGCAAAGAGGTCTGGGATGCAGGGGGCGGGGTGGCGGTTGGAATTCAGCCCAGGCCCTGGGACTTAGCGTGTCTTCCTCTGACCCTGCTGCGGCCCCCACCCCCGGACGCCTCTAATCTGCAGGCTGTCTTCTCTGGGATGGCCCCTGGGGGACTGAGCTTTCTCCCAGGGCTGGAGGACCTTCCTCTGCGTGTGCTCTGGGAACATCCCAGCTGAGGGCGGTGGGGGTGAGGGGTGGGCTCTCAGGGCCCTCCTGTCCTTCCCCGCAGGCCCGGAGGTGTGGTCCCTGCAAACCTGCGGCTGGGGCCTCCAGGAAGCAGAGAGGCGAGGCCGCCTTCAGCGCTGGCTCGCCGAGGACAGAGTTTCCTGAGCACTTCGCTGGGCATGTTCTGCGAGCCTGCTTTGCATTCAGTGGATATTTTTCTTGGCTCGTCACCAAAGCACAGCTTGCCTGGAGGTGGAAGAAACCAATTTGTTAACAATCCTCAGAAAAAGAAGAGGCCGAGTGGGTAGCAGGAGAATAGAATCCAGAGGCAAAATCTCAGCCACCCCAGAGAGAGGCCAGGGTCCAGGCTCTGCTTTTGCCTCCTCCTCTGGCCCCTCACCCTCACCCCTGCAAGTCCTCCTCCTCCTCCAGGAAGCCTTCGAGCCCTTCTCCTCCTGGTGATGTGCTCAGCTCTCTTTGCTTCTTTGCAGGAGGCATTCTGCACAGCCACGAGCTGGATGCATCGCTTTGGTTTGCTTTTATGCTTGTTAAGATGGTGCTTGGAGTTGTCTGCTCTCAGGCCACTGGGTTCCATGTTTCCTAAGTCCAGGACACCTGTGACTCTTTGTTTTGTTTCTCTTACTAGTCTTCATTTTTTTTAAAAAGCAGTTTAGGTTCACAGCAAAACTGAATGGAAGGTGCAGAGACTCCCCATGACCCTTTTGTACCATGGCCTCTCCCAGGAACCACATTCTGAACCAGATGCCATATTCATTTCAATCAATGAACCTCCACTGACAAATCTTAGGGCTCACTCTTGGTGTTGTGCATCCTATGGGTTTGGACAAGTGGATAAGGATGTGTATCCACCACTATAGCACCGTTCAGAGTCTTCTCATTGCCCTAAAAATCCTCTATGTTTCACCTCTTCATCTCACCACCCCTCAATCCCTGAAAACCATTTATCTTTACAGTCTCTATAGTTTTGCTTTTTCCAGAAGGTCACAGAGTTGGAATTACACAGCATGGAGACTTTTCAAATTGGCTTCTTTCACTTTGTCCTATGCGTTTAAGGTTCCCCCATGCCTTTTCATGGCTTGATTTTATCACTGAATAATATCCCATTGTCTGGAGGAACCACAGTTTCTTTAGCCATTCACATTCTGAGAGACACCTTGATTGCTTCCAAGTTTTGGCAAGTATGAATAGAGTTGATAAAAATATCTATGTGCAGATTTTTGTGTGGACCTAAGTTTTCAACTCCTTTGGGGAAATGCCAAGGAGTATGATTGCCGGATCGTGATCGCCGGTAAGAGTATGTTTAATTTCTAAGAAAGCGCCAAAGTGGCTGTACCGTTTTGCATTCCCACCAACAATGAATGAGACCTTCCTGCTGTTCTGCATCCTCACCAGCCTTTGGGGATGTCAGTGCCCGGGTCCGGTCGTTTTCCTAGGGGTGTGGGGCATCTCCCTGGTGACATCTGATGCGAGGAGCATCTTGCCATGTACTTATTTGCCATCAGAGCATCTCTTCTCCCACACGGTGACAGGGTCATGCTGGGCAGTCATTGGGTTCTGAGCATTGGACTTGGTCTCTCATTCCTTATTCTTGAAATTAGGAAGAGAGCTTGCTGAGGGCAGGGTGTGTCTCTCAGGTCAGACCTTGACCCTGGAGAGTCTCGGCACTGTGGGGTAAGAGGCCATCTGCTTGTGTGATCACAGAGAGGCTACATCACCCACCTGAGCCTCAAGCTCATCACCTGTGAAGTGGGGAGAGGCCCAGGACCTTCTTTAGAGAGTTGTTTCCAGTAGTAAACCTGCTGCTGTATATAGCATAGCTCTGAGCCTGGCACACGGGCAACCCCAGGAAAGATTAGAGAATGGTGACCGAGACTGTTCCGCCTGCATCTTGGAGGAAGGATCAGCTTCCATTAGCCCAGATAACAGCTGAGCTGGGACGGGGGAGCTGGAATCATTCTCAGCGCCAAGAAATCTGAAGCCAGCTGCCAGGCTGCCTTCTTGTGTTGTCTCATTACGATGATTTTTTTTTTTTTTTCCTAAAATAGGTGCCTAGGACTTTGGGGTGATGAATAGGCAGAAAAGGTTAAGACAAAGCCACCATGCCATGGTTGCAGCTCGATAAACTTCAACTCCCAGAGCAAGTGTTTAGCTGGAAACACACAGTTACAACTTGAGAATTAAATGTAAAGATTAAGAGACATTACCTAATATGGGGATTCACCCAGGAGTCAGGCTGAGTTATCAGCAAAGGGGTGAGCTGGTTAACAGAAGACTAGTTCCTGGGGTTCCTCACTCACTTCCTTGGCTCCAGCCAAGGCCAGTCCTGGCCTGCCCTCTTTCCTCACACCATCAACACACAATTAATGAAATGTTGGAACGGGCCCAGACGAAAAACTTGTTTAGAACACTTCCTCCCCACTTCACCAGCACACAAACATCTATTCTGGGTTTGGGCTATTTTCC
This sequence comes from Oryx dammah, assembly GCF_014754425.2. Lineage (NCBI taxonomy): Eukaryota > Metazoa > Chordata > Mammalia > Artiodactyla > Bovidae > Oryx > Oryx dammah. Next base: position 6,017,160 of record NW_024070191.1, read on the forward strand.
AAGTTGTGTTACATGATAATAAACAAGCTTGTTTTTTTTTTTTTTTTTTTATGAGTGAAACTTTAACTGGGTACTTTGCAAAACACAATTAAAAACATTATTTGGAGAAACTAGTAAGTGGAAAAGTTCAAGACGTAAAGAATTGCATGTGGGTTATAAAAATGTTTTTCTCTAAGCTCTGTTTATTCCTTGCCATTTGGAAAGACCTGCTTGGACACATTTCTGCCCAGCAATATGTGCTTCCCATGGATGTTTGGACTTTCTTATACAGGCTATCAATAATTAGCTATCTTATTTTAAGGATAAAAAATTGGAAAAGTTCAAGAAATTGATGAACAGGCTTAAATTTGCTGAGAAGCTTAGAATTCATGACTGAAATTTACAAAGTAAATCAACACACTGTGAAGAAGTAAATTAACCCAGAATGACAAAATGAAGGGATGGTTCCCATGTAACCTCATAAATTTCCTGCTTGATGGATTTCAAGTCTCTGATTTCTAATAAAATTCTCATGAGAACATACTATTGCTCCATAAAAACTCCTGAACTCTCCCCATGAGAACCAACTGGTTTATAAGGGCACAAGGGTTCAAGGCTGTGGTTTATTTATTAAAAAATTCTCAGTAAATAGATCATGGTCCACTGGAGAAGGCCCCACAATTATGGGGTGGCCGCGTGTCATTCCTCCTGTCCCCAAGCATGAAGAAAAACAAGAAGAAATACGTCAGAAACTCTGAACCAGGAAAAAAACTGTAACCTTCCCCCCCAACCCCCCCTTAAAGAAAGTTCTATGTGAGTTGCTCTGGGCTTTTATCCTAGGTGCAAAGGATAGGGGAAACTGTCACGGGAGTCTCATCTTTGCCTTAGGGGAGTCTGGTTGACAGCGAGCCCGCGGGCGCAGAGTGGAGTCTTGGTGTCCTTTCCCTTTGGGGAGCACCCCCGGGGCACCCCTCTGGGACCACAGGGCAGACAAAGGCTGCCAAGTAGGTCCACACAATCTGAGAGATTTCAAATGTCTCAGAGAAGAGAGGTTTTAATATATTTAAATGTAGTCATGAAGATAAGGAGTTCGTGGCATACTCACCTCCTCCTAAATGCCTACCACCTGGGAGAGTAATCTCTACTAACCTTGTGTTTTCATCTGTGCCAAATACTTGGTGAAAAGCTGTAGGAGGACCTCCCTGATGGTCCTGTGGTTAAGACTCCATGCTCCCAATGCAGGGACCGTGGGTTTGATCCCTGGTCAGGGAACTAGGACCCTGTGTACTGTGCGGTGCAGTCAAAAAAAGAGAAAGCTTTATATTAGACCTCACTCGACTGTACACACGATCCTGTAACAGAGGCTGTTTCTGTCACACTGATTTCAGAGCCCTAAGGGAAACTCCGCACAGCAAGGTTAACTCAGCTCACGAGGGATGGAGCAGGGACCCAGACCCAGTCAGGCAGACTGAAGTGCTGACTGCTAACCACCCGACTGGACTTGGAGGAAATGCCCAGCAAGGAGGTGTCATGACTCCTGGGCCTTTCCAGGTCTCAATCAGCTCGCCCAAGATGCTCTTTAAACAGACTCAAAGGTTCAGGTATAACAGCTGCAAAGCACCTCATCGGGTTGAAAACCGTGCTGAGCTCCTCACAGGTGGGCTGTGTCTGACGCCCGCAGCCCGCGAGGGGGACAGGCCCTCTGTCTTTTGTGCCGCTGTCTTCACCGGACTGCAGACTCCAGAGCTAGACCTTGTGTTTCCAGCGCTTGGCGAGGGGCCTGGCACAGATAGGTGCTTGATGAAATGTTCTGAGAGATAAAAGTAGGTTTTGGCTCATGGCTGAGAAGAGAGGATAATTAAGATTTAAAACAATGGAGTGCTTTTCAATAGCAACCTTAGATTCACAGCAAAATTGAGAGGAAGGTACAGATTCCCAGATATCCCGTCCGACCGAGGCGTCACCTCCCGCACCGTCAACATCCCCACCAGATGGCACATTTGTTGCGACTGATGAACCGACATGGATGCACCATCACCACCCAGGGTCCACAGCTTCCATTAGGGCTCACTCCCGGCGCTGTGGCCTTCATGGGTTGGGACAAGTGTGCAACTTTGTGTATCTATCATTATAGCATCACATAGAGTAGTTTCACTGCCCGAAACATCCTCTGTGCTCCACCCGTTCATCCCCCTGCCTTCTGCCCCCAAGCCTTGGCAGCCACTGACCTTTTTACTGTCTCCATATTTGCCTTTTCGAGAACGTCACAGAATTGGGATCACACAGGACGTAGTCTTTTCAGATCGGCTTCTTTCTCTTGTGTGTGCTGTTACTTCAGTTGTGTCCGACTCTGAGCGACCCCACGGACTGTAGCCTGCCAGGCTCCTCTGTCCGTGGGATTCTCCAGGCAAGAATACTGGAGTGGGTTGCCATGCCCTCCTCCGGAGGACCGTCCTGCCCCAGGATCAAACCTGAGTTTCATGTCTCTTGCATTGGCAGGCAGGTTCTTTACCATTATTGCCACCTGGGAAGCCCAGCTCTGCTCTTAACAATTATCTCAATAAACCCTTAAGCCCACAACTGATAAGGGCAGGGCCTCAGCTGGCTGGGAGATGCAAAGGCCACGTGTAGCTCTTCAGAGCTCGAGCTGCCGCCCATGCAGGGTGTTTGTGTGCATGACTGAAAGCAACGGATTAAAATCAACCGACTAAACTTGTACATAAATGGATGAAGGATGGAGCGGGCTGATGGAGGGGCAAGAGCGCCACCTACTGAGCCCACGCCACCCTGCAGGTGCGGGGAGCCAGCCTGAGACTGCAGTGAAATCCCCTGTCCGCTGCCCCTGCTACGCAGGGTTGGGGATTATGTGATGCTAGCGCTTGCTCTTAAAACACGGATGTATAGTATGCTTAACTCCATAACACACATCTAGTAACAGCCCCACACAGCACGTCTTCATTACAAAAGTCAGCAAGATCTATGGCCATTTAATGCATTAACACGTCAGGGGATGCTCATCTCTGCACAGAACGGGCTTTTTGCAACTTAGAATTATGGCTAAACCTTGTCATGAATTAAGTGAGAGGAGAAAGCAGTTGGCCATTTATTTCAAACCCAAGTCAAAACGAAGCCAGATTAAGCTTTTTAGCTGATAGTTATTTAAAATAAATGACTTGAAATCCTAAAAGTTTGTATAACCTTACAAAGTGCAACTTGGACCTTTGTCCACCTAACTCCATTACTCAGATTAATCACATTGCTTCCTGACTGCTGAGAAAAAAATCTTGACCTCTAAATTCTTCAGGCGTTTGAGAAGGGAAAGTGGGGTCTGAGTATCTAAGGAAATATTTATCCCTCGATTTGCAACGGCTGTGATTTAAAGCAAACACAGGACTGGCCACCAGAACCAATCTCTTTTCCTCTGGTGTTCCTAGAAGTCCAGGGGCTTTTAGAGGGGGAGGCTGGGACTGAACATTTCAGGAATTCCTGTTTTGTTTGTCAGTCATTTCTAAGGGTCAGTTGATCATTTCTAATGATTACCCTATGAGCCTACAAAGCCTGAGAAGGGTCTCTGCCCTCACCCTACAGGACTCTTGCAGGAGGCTGACCTTGTGACCCCACGAGGTCATAAGACTGTGGTGAGATGCCCTGAAGTGAGTTTATGGCTTTGGAGCAATTACTGTAAAACGTTTTAAGTCAAAACAAGCTTAAGTCTCCATGAGGACCCAGGATGCACTGGCCCTGGAGTATGTCAGCGTCCTGCAGGTGGTGGCGTTCCCTTTCCTCCATGGTCTGGGGAAGAAAGCACCCCCAACCGCACGGAGTGACTCGGGCTCCACCCTCTCTGGAGGGCAGCCGGGACGCTGGGCTTGGGAGAGGGGGTGCACAAACTGAAGGGCCCTGCCCCGGGGATGGGGCAGGCCATCTCCGCTGTCTGTGAGGCCATGCACAGGGATTCTGTGAGGCAGCCAGGCTAGCTCAGCATCTGATTCACAGAGGAGGAACCCAAAGCTCAGAACCCTGAACTGACTTCTGTCCAGTCAGACATTAGCTGGAGAAAGAGCAGAAGAGAGCCCAGGTCTCATCTCCTGCAGGGATCTCCCACCTCAGAGCTTCCCTCAGAGGTACAATGCGCCAAACCTCATCTCTTCCAGGCATTAAAAAAAAAAAAAAAAAAAGTGAATCTCCATTCTCTTACCAAATATTCCATCTTTAAAAGTAAATTAAAGGCCCATATAGTCAAAGCTATGATGCTTCCAATAGTCATGTCTGGATATGAGAGTTGGACCATAAAGAAGGCTGAGTGTCAAATAATTGATGCTTTCAAATTGTAGTACTGGAGAAGACTCTTGAGAGTCCCTTGGACTGCAAGGAGATCAAACCAGTCAGTCCTAAAGGAAATCAATCCTGAATACTCGTTGGAAGAACTGATGCTGAAGCTGAAACTCCAATACTTTGGCCACCTGATGTGAAGAGCCGACTCACTGGAAAAGATCCTGATGCAGGGAAATATTGAGGGTAGAAGGAAAAGGGGTTGACAGAGGATGAGATGATCGGATGGCATCACTGACTCAATGGACATGAATTTGAGAAAACTCCAGGAGATGGTGAAGGACAGGGAAGCCCGGCATGCTGCAGTCCATGGGGTCACAAGGAGTCAGACATGACTCAGCGACTGAACAACGAAAAGACAAAATGTCGCCTTGAAATCCAAAATTCTCAGGTCTGGATGTCATTCTCAGTAACACTGGTTATTTTTTGGTTGGTCTGTCTTCTCTTAGTTTCGGCTTGAAAGATACACTAAGAACAAAAATCCATATTGTTTATGCTGTTCCCCTCTTCCCATCCCCCACCCCCAGCCTTGCCAATTTGTAAACAAATCAGAAAAAAAAAAAAAAATCCCTAGTGGGCTGGAAACCTGTCCATGGTTTGCTCCAGCTGGAAAGAATTGCGTTCCACCAAGATTTAGACCCCATTTATAATGGAAACCCTGACGGGCAGTGTTGTAATTATAGTCTTGCCGTAATGAATGTATCTCTGTGGTCAGTCGTGGATTTTTCCATGGTATTTTTCCATGGGAGATTTCCTCCCTGGGAGATGTTAACTTAAAATCTGGACTATAGCTTTGACTTCAGAGCAGACTTCTCCTGGCATCAGCGGAGCTTAAAGTCGACCATCATATTGGCTTTGGTAGACAGCGTTAGCAAGGGGGACATTAGTCAAGTTGAGTTTTGCAAGATTGATGGGGCTGGGGGATAAGGGTTTGGTGCTGGAGGACTGTATTTTGGGAACCTTGCATTGTTGCCCAGATTTTTAAACCAGAGACTGTTTTCTCTGCTGAGTGGCTACATGAAGTAGAAAAAGTGTCTAGAGTGGACAGGTATCAAGGCGACCAGCCATCCCAATCGGCCCGGGAGACTATCTGGTTTAACTCTAAAGTCTCACATCTCAGGAAAACCCCCAGTCTTAGGGAAACCAGGATGGTTGGTCATCTTAAAAAGTGGGAGAAATTGAATCAAATTCTACAACTGAGCTGAGTTTTAAAGTAAAATCCTTTCTGTGTGTTTAAAAAAACTCAAGTGTCATCAGCCCTTAGCTTGAGAACTGAACTGGGGGCACAGGAGCGGGGTCTCAGAAGGAATAAGGTCTCAATCTCATGCTTGGCTCGGCACAATATAGTATGAAAAACCCAAGACACCACCACGCTGCTTAATGATTTCTTACGCTGACTGATCCCACTCTGGAGGCGTGAGCAGGACAAGGGGGCTCGAGGGTATGCTGGCCGTCCCAGGAGACACTGCTGGGGCCTGCAGAGGGAAGGATGCAGGGGCGAAGGCGTCAGGGCTGGCGTGGAAGCTGGGGCGCACCCTCTGGGCCCCGACTCAGTGCCCTGGCCTGGAGGTGGCCTTCTGGGTCTCTCTCAGTTCACTCTGATGGCCTTTTCCAAGGACTGCAGAAGCCTCTGCCTTTTAGGGACTGGGAGGCTGACTAGGGTAGGAAGAAACAGAAGAGTAAGGAATCAAAGCCTAGGCAAAAATGGCCAACACCAGGGACTTCCCTGGCAGTCCAGTGGTTTAAGACTTTGCCTTCCAATGCGGGGTGGATGCAGGTTCGATTCCTGGTCAGGGAACTAAGACCCCACATGCTTTGGGGCCAAAACACCAAAACATAAGACAGAAGCGATATTCTGTAACAAAGACAGTAAAAGACAGTAACAAATTCAATAAAGACTTTAAAAGTCATCCACATTAAAAAAAAAAAAAAGTCTTAAAATGGCCAACACAAGATCCCAAAACATGAGGGAGCTCTGCACAGGGGTGAGAAGATACACGTGTCAAACCTCCTTCTGGCTTCTAAAACCAGGCAGCTTGGGACACAAATATTAAACCCGTCTTTGGGGTTATAAATGCTGAGGTTTCAGGGTAGGAATAGAAGCTGTTTCTATAAGCTCAGAGCCTTTGGTGGATGTGTGTTATCTCTGCTCTTGCAGATTCTATAGCTCTGAGGTCCAGCATCGAGATGGAGAAGCAGGGCACACTTAAAATGGCCACATCCCTGCTTGGGGGCAACTGGTTTAGAGGCAAGCGCGCTACAGTTTGCGAAAGAAGCTGAGAGCACTGCTGGGGGGAACCAGGCAGTTACTTTTAGGGCCCCCCGCCCCAGGCTGGCCTCCCAAGCTACTGGGCTCAGGACGCCCACTTTTGGAGAATTCGTGTCCTCTGCCTTCCCTTTCTGGCAGTGGCGGTGGAGAGTGGACCCGGGGCATTCACCCCCTTGGCCTCCTGTGGCCTGCTCACTGTGGTTTAGCATTGGTCCTTACCAGCACTAAAAGCACAGCACACCCAGGGCTCCACTGCAGCGAGAGGACCCTCCTGGGGCTGGTGCAACCCCCTCCTCCTGGAAGCTAGGGTGCTCTGGTTCTCGGGACTCCAGCCAGAATGCTGCACACCACCCCCTGGTCAGACTGTTGATCAGCCTGTGAACGTAAGAGCCACTTGTGCTCTAGGAGAGCAGGGACCTCAGCAATAAAGGCAGGTGCGTGCAACTGTTTTTACAAAAATCCACTCCCCAGATAGTTATTTAGAGGCTTTGCTTACGACTGGCGCAATCTCTAGTCCTTCAGAAAAATCTAGAACTTAATTCCACTTAGGGGTGTTCACTGTTTGCTGTAAGCTGTCTGCCAGCCAGGCCTCACCAGGCACACAGCTGAAGAAAAGAGCCTGTCCCAAGGAGCGAACCATCAGAGAAACATTCGTGGAGACCAAGCGTGATCTCCTCAGCTTCTGGAGAACCCACTTTCGCTCCTTTGTGTGGGCGTGCGGGCAGTCGGTAGCAGGCAATCCTGCAAGTCCTTTGGTTGCCTCCTATGCAGCTTCAAGGGAGAAGGGAGTGAGGTAGGCTTAAAAGAAACAAGAAAAGCATGTGCGACAGCAGATATGAGATAAATGTCCTCAAGCAGATATCCGGGGGCAGCCTGTTCTTTCAAGGTTCTGGGTGACGGCCACTCACTGAAGCAGGAACATCAACAGAATATATCCAATACGTGAGACTAACAAACAGCTGTGCAGCGACTACTGATATTCAGAGGGAGCAGAGGGCAGCCCCCTGAATCTGGGAGCTCAGTGGATGCTCCCAACCGGGCTGTGTGTTGTCATTCACAGGGTCTCACAGGTTATCAGCTTCAGAAGAGGCCACCTGGAGACAGCGCTAGAGAAAAAGCAATATCACTGCACCTCGCAAGATGCACCCCTTTTACCCAAAGGGGCAACGGCTGGCCCGGTTTTCAAGGGCGGCTTCTTTCCCAGTCTGGTCTAGCCTCTGCAGGTGAGCATGAGTCTCTGCAGGTGCAGGGGCCAGGTCACAGAACTGCACCCGAATCAGAGCGGACACCTGCTCCCCGAGGCCTTTCCCAGTTCCCGCACCGCGGCTCCAGCCTCGGTCCCTCCTCAGACTCGTCCTGAGATGCCCTGCGGGGCTCTTCCCCGACACCGTGATGAGTCCTGAACCTGCTGGTTCCAGCTCAGGTGGCTCCTGGTGGTCCTCCCCTGAGGACACATGCAATGCCATCTCCAAACGTCACGCTCAGGCAGCGCGCGTCCTGATCATGGAGATTCAGAGGAGGAGTCAAGTAGGAAGCTCCCTCCAGTGACTGCTTTCTCAAGGTCACATAGAGCACCCAGTTCTTGCCGAGCTTTCGATGTGGAGGGGAAAGGCCAGAAGCCCCGGGTGCAGCCACTGATGCTGTTCTCCGCGTCCTCCTGACAAAGATTCTCTTTGACCAAACCCTCCTCAGGCTCCCCCGAACTTTTCAGCCAAGTCCTCTTCCGTGTTCCTCTCTGCTTTGTCGTTTTAGCACGAATCCTCCTAAGTCAGCTTAGCCAGAAGCCCCCACCCTCAGTATCCAATCACCTTCCATACCCGACCCGGTTCCTCATTCACCAGGATGTCTGACCTCACCGGCCTGCCTTCAGCAAGCATCCTGTTACACTGGTTTAGCCAGAAGCCCCCTAACCCCGATGTTTCCTCTTTATAATTTTCCACCCACTAAGCCCCACCTGCTCCTCGGCTGTAAACCCCACTTGTCCACACTGAGTTCAGAGTTGAGCCAGTTTTACACGGAGGCCTCTTCCCCTATTGCAACAGCTCCTGAATAAAATCTGTTTTCACCACTTCAACTCTGTCCAGCTCTGGCTTTTCTCGACTCTCCTTCTACAGGACAGAGGCCTGAGGTGTCCTGAGGCTTAACAAGGGATTTCATAAAATAATACAGCTAAAATACATTTAAAAGAAGAATGATTAATAACCACTTAAGTGTTATTAACAGAATAAAATAGGACTCTGGGTTTTACCCTTGAGTTTACTGGGGAAGCCACAGGAAGGATCATAGAGTTTGTCAGGGGCTTCCCAGATGGCTCAGATGGTAAGGAATCTGCCTGCAATGCAGAGAGTCGGGGTCAGTCCCTGGGGCAGGGAAGATCCTCGAGGAGGGAATGGCTACTCAGAAGCAGGCGATTGGAAGGAAGCTTTATCGTCGCCTCCCTCATGGTGTTCGAGAAGGACTCCTATGCAAACGTGTGGCGTGTGGTGTTTGCAGGGGACCTTCGAAACAATCTAATCCGGTTCCCTCGTTTTCAGGCTGAGCAGACAGACGTCCGGAGGGGCTGTGACACACTCAAGGGTGGAGGTGTCGGAAGTCCTCACCCCAGCGACCAGCCTGACGGGCCGGCCTGTGGCTCACCCACTGACCGTGCTCAGCGGAGGAAACCCGCCTCGGCCGTCAGCCTCGCCCTGCGGCCGCGGTCCCCGGCGGGGGCCGTGCACTTGGGGGTGGACGTGAGGCAGGGCGCGTCCGCGGGCCTCGGGCGCCCCTCGGGCAGCGGCCTCTGGGTGCCAGCCGCGACGGGGCGACGCGGGGACTCCCGCTGCCCCCGGAGCCCCGAGCCGCCCCGGGCCCGGCCGCCGGGCTGCAAGCGTCCTCCGGGGCCTAAGATGGGGCTGATGTCGGCCACGCTGAGGGGAAAGCGCTCGGAGCTGCCCGACCCCAGCCCCCTCCCGGAGAGGGGCGTCGGCTCCCCGGGGGAGGGGAGCGCCCCTTCGGCGGTGGCGCTGAAGTACAGCGTGGAGCCGGCCTGCCCGCCCCCGCCCCCCGGGCGCCCCCCTGCACCCCTCGCCCCCGGGGCGGCCCCAGCTCCCTCCTCTGAGCCGCCCTCCCGCCTTGCAGCTGACGGCTGCTGGGCTGGAGCTCGGTCAGGACTCTCGCTGGCAAAAGACAGGTAACTTGAGGTCTCGTCAGCCTCTGCTTTGGGGACCACTGGAAACTCAGAGCCTTCCTCTGAGGTTAGAGGGTCCTGGGGTGATGAAGGGGGCTCCTGCTGCGGGGGTGGGGGCGTCCTCCAGCCGCTGCAGTGTTGGCTCAACCCCCACTCAGGGGAGCAAAAGCGGGCCAGGCCATCTTCTCCAAAGACTGCCTTGATCTTTGACACGTTCCCCGTCTTCAAAGCGAGCTTCACCAGCAGCCAGTGGTGGCGGCTGAGGAAAGAGGCCTCCCCCGCCATCTGGCTTTCCAGCCCAGCCTCTGGGGGCGCCCACTGTGGGCTGGGGGGCTTCCCCAGGCTTGGGAGCTCATCGCTTTCCTCTGGGCAGGGCCCCAGGCTGTCCGGTCCCTCCCCGGCTGGGCCCAGGGCTTGTGGAGAGGAGTCTTCTTCTGCTTTATCACCCTCTGTGGGGCCCCGCCAGATGTCTGTGGATTTCGGATGCAGCAGGCTGTAGTAAACGACCAGCGAGACACTGCCTGCAAAACAAGGGGGGAGAAAAAAGCACAAGGTTACGTTCTTTGAAGTCCTGCATCCTCCCTGTGGTTTGCAGAATTCCAGGTTCTCCAGTTTTGAGTAGAGTAATATCATCTGGGATCCAAAACAAGACTCTTGTTGGAGCATCAGAAGGGGTATTTGGGGAAATTTACGTATGTTCCAGCTCCAGTAGGGCTTCCCAGGTGGTGCTGCGATCTGCCTGCCAGTGCAGGAGACGCGAGAGACACAGGTTTGATCTCTGGGTTGGGAAGATCCCCTGGAGAAGGAAATGGCAACCCACTCCAGTATTCTTGTCTGGAGAATTCCATGGACAGAGGAGCCTGATGGGCTATAGTCCATGGGGTCGCAAAAGAGTCAGACACAACTGAGTGACTGAGTGTGCATCTATACACACACATACACACATACACAGTTCCAATAAGCTGCAAATGTTCCTACCGTTAAAAAATGTAAGAACAGAGTTTAAATCTTAGAGAGTTTATGACTTCTTCCTTGAGGGAGGCTCCAACCGAGTCCTTTAGATGTATGCGTGCATGTGTGTGAGACAGAGAGAGAGGTTTGATAGAAAAGGTAATTTCACTTTCAGAAAACCGAGTCAAATACCCAGAACACAACCATCCACATACTGATTGATGGATTCCAAAGAGAAGGGAGAGAGAGATAATCATTTCAAAAACAAGACCCAAGCAGAGGTTAAACATACCCATCAAAACCCCCATATCAAGGAATTTCCACAAGCAGCAACAAAACTTCCTTTGTGCACAAACATCTGAATCACATTGTTGTCAGCTTCATTTATTTTGATCAGAAGTGTTGACTGCGGCAATAATTTATTTAGCAGAGCATTCCAGTAATCCTCCCACGTTATTTCCAGTTTCCTGTTGTACTGGACCAAGTGCCGGGTTTCAGGGAGCTCATAATAAACAGTGTGAAGCCTGATATGGGGGCAGGGGTTGGGGGGTGGTGTAAACTTCGGCAGGGCCAGGAAACACAGCAAGGATGCAGCTAGAAGGAACCCAACAGACGTCCCCTCGCCTGCTGTCAGCATCTCTGGGGGAATGGGGTCAGAACTCCTAATAGAGGGTCACCCGGTGTTGTCTTTGCAGGGGGAACGGCTCAGGCCATTTCCACCCAGTGTCCTGAGTCCTCACGGTCAGTGGGCAGGAAGGATTGTCCCCCTTCTCCTATGAGGAGCCCCCCAAGACCAAGAAAGGGGAGCTGACCCCATCCGCACCCCATCCTGCCAGTGGCAGGGCTGTGTGTATTCAGTGAAGACAGACTTTCCTCAAAAGCCTCCTGTTTAACTGGTTTCTTGGTGGCAGCCCCAGGCTGGCATGCAGTAGGCACTCAATAAATGTTTATCCAGGCAGCTCAAGATGGAAACTGGAGCTGCTGCTTTATAGCCTGGGCTCCACCTCCCCACTGAAGACTCTAGTCCAGGGAACTGGAGAGTCGGGGGTTCCGCTGCCCCTGGAAGCTCGGGGGAAGGGCCAGCCAGCCTGGCTCTGCCTGAGCCCCCCCAACCCCCCCCGCCCCACCCCCGCCCCGGCCTCACCAACAGGCCACCTCTGGGGCAGGGACAAAGGCCGATCCAGGCCCTCACGCCCGGGGATGTGGCCTGGCTACCCTCAGCGCAGGGCCCGGCCCTGGTCTCCATCCAGCTGCTTCCGAGCCCCAATTCCTACCCCTGGGGTGAGCTGACCGCAAAGAAGCAAGTTGTGGGAGGTGGGTAGGGGACGGAGGAGCAGCGAAAGCGACCTCGGGGCTCACCGATCAGAAATCCAGACAAGACGCCTGCGACGGCCCCCAGGCTGGTCCACGAGGCCCCCTGGAGAAAGTCCGTCGCCAGCAGCACGAGGATGATATTTTCGAGCAGCATCACCTGTGAGAACAGGAAAATCAACACGCCCGGGCAGTGCACGCAGCCTGGGCATGCTCCCGCCTCACGATCTCCTGCAGCCCCTTCAGGGCTGGGGGCTCCCACTGCTGACTGGGCCTCACTAGCAGCAGGGCAGGGCTGAGTGGGCCTCTCCCGCCAAGGGGGCCCTCCTGTTCTCACTGCAGCTCGCCAAGTGTCTGCAGAGGCAGAAACGCACGGGAAACGGAAGGGCACAGCTCACAAGGCTGCAGGGGTCCCTTTGGTGAGTTGGGTGGGGCTGACAGGGAATTCTGTTTGCTGCTTTATCTGTTGCATAGTCTCATGTTAACTGTATACACGTTAGTTTTATCATGCGATAATTAAAAGTACCTGCAGAGCTCACAGTGGCACTGGATTCCAGTGAGTCACAAACGTTCAGAACAATCTCAGAATTTTTTTTTTCCCCAAATATTTGCCCGAGACACCCATCTCCTCCCGTCCCTGGGCACCGGAGTTCATGGTTCTTGGTCTTTGGGGCCTGGACTAAATAATCACCAGCTTCCTGGTTCTCCAGCTTGTGGAGGGTGACTGTGGGACTTGGTGGCGCTGTAATTGCATGAGAAAATCCCTGTAACAAATTTCTTATGTATCTAGACACATCTCACTGGTTCTGTTTCTAGTGGTTGCATTTGTCAGGGTCCTCCAGAGAGGCAGAACCAACAGGATGTGAATGCAGCCACTTTCCACTGACAAAGACGCTCTTCTGGACCAAACTTGACTCAGACGGGCTCTCTGAGCACTCTTCTTGGCCTATAACAACTGCAGACCTGAAGCAGAAATGACTGTTTGAAACCAACACTAACGTACTTTCTAATAGCTCAAGCCTGCATCCCTAGCATGGTGACCCAGCCCCAAAGAAGTTCCTCCCTGAGAAAACTCGGTACTGCCTGGAGAACTTACTGTTTGTTCTGGAAAAAAACCTAGTCATAATGCAGAAGCGGCCCAGACCCCTCCACATAGGGGAGCTACTTTAGAAAGCCTGCAATTATACATATTCTCTCTGCTCCTCTGAAATGTCAGTCTTTTACCACCCAGAGCTGCCTTCTCCAGGACCTGGGAACCAGCCCTTGGAAACACAGACATCCCAGGAGACGACTCTCCCAGCTCTGTGTGTGTCAGTTGCTCAGGCATGTCCGACTCTTTGTGACCCCATGGATCATAGCCCGTCAGGCTCCTCTGTCCATGGGATTTTCCAGGCAAAAATACTGGAGTGGGGTGCCAGTTCCTTCTCCAGGGGAGCTTCCCGACCCAAGGATTGAACCCGGTTCTCCCACACTGCAGGCAAATTCTTTACCATCTGAATCACCAAGGAAAACCAGTTCTAAAGTGTGTTAACACTGCCTCCTGTCATGAACACGTGGGAAGTGTGTGAACGGTGGTGTGCAGATGGTATGCAGTCACTCCCCGACTTTGGTGGAGACCACACTGTTCCCTGCCCCCTGTCCCCCCTTTAAAACGTGCAGTTGCCTCCGCATAAATGGAGGTGAAGGGTCAGTCCATGCGGGACCCCTCTCCTTGTTGCAGTTGACTTATCAGCATTTGCGTCCCTCGCCTTTCCTCCGTGTCTGGATGTGTTATCTCAGCACCATCCACACGCGCTCTCCCTTGGGCACCCCCCCGGTTCCACAGCCTACATTGTGCTTCTGCAGCTTCTCCCCACTTGAAACTTCCGTACCGTCTAATCTGCCTCTCCTGCTTGATCTCTCTGAGCTCAGGAGTCCAGTGCCTAAGACGGCTGGAAAGAAGGAAGCATTTCCCCGCCGTCCTTGTGTGTGCACATGTGCACTCGGTCACTTCAGTCACGGCTCTGGGCAACCCCTGCACCGGGGCCCGCCAGGCCCTCGGTCCATGGCATTCTCCTGACAAGAACACTGCAATGTGTTGCCATGCCCCCTCCAGGGGATCTTTGGGACCCAGGGGTTGAATCCGAGTCTCTTGCTTCTCCTGCATGGCAGGCAGATTCTTTACCCGCGAGCCACCGGGGAAGGCCCCCTGCCCCTAAAACTCCCGGGACACGATCTGCTGATGAGGGTGTGAATGTGTCAAAAGCGAGCAGAAGCAGCGAATGTGAAACGCCTCCTCATTTAGTTCCGCCTCTCAGGGAGCCTCTGGACATCAGCACGTGAGCGTGATGCTCCCACAAACGGACAATGAAATTCACCCTCTTTTACTTGTAGTGCGTGTGGGCTGGGCTGGACCACACACCCAGCCCTCAGCCCACACGGTGTGAGGGGCTTGGTTACTCCCAGTTTCCAGATGTGGAGACTGAGGCTTGGTGTGACTCACCCAGTATCGTGGGTCCTCTGTGGGCCTGTGGCCTCGGGGGTCAGCGAGCTCTACGGGGGTCAGCGAGCTCTACGGGGCTCTCCTAAACCCAGAAGTGACCATGCTGTCACCTGCCCTGGGCCAGACCTGCCTCCCCGGCTTTTCCCTTCACTCTGGTCTCCATCCTGAAGCACCGGCACCTCTGAAAGTCTCAACTTCTATTTTTGGTAAAGGCCACTCTTGGTTGCTTATTTCAGCCCAAGTTTATTATTTTATTTACTCTTCACAGGGACCCGGAAAAGTAGGTAGGTATTAACATTATTCTCTCAGCGACACCAAGAGGTGAGTTTCTGATGCGCTGATGAAAAAATAGGTCCAGAGAGTCTAAATTCTCAGTCATAGTTGGTAACAGATAATGACAGAGCCAGGGTCCCATGGAAACCCTCTGGTTCCAAAGCCACAGCCAAAGCCTGTGGCTGATCCAGGCTCTCCTTTGCCTTCTGCGATACAGCTCAACTTCCTGCCTCTCGTCAAAAGTGTCCCTGGTCATCCGAGCAGGAAGTGATAATCCTATGCGATTCAGACACTGCTTTCTCTGCTGGCCTTGGTCCACATTCTGCCTCTTTATTATTACTTGGGTACAAGCTTAGAAGCTGCCTACAGATAAGCATTATGTCACCTTTGTGCTTTTCACACTAACTATGACCACAGCTATAACTCAGCAATTGAGCTGATTGACAAGGATGTCACGCATATGACAAAGAATAGAACTGTGATTATCTTTATCAGATGGGCTGATGTAGAGAGTCGCTGAAAAGCATCACCAAATACACTACAATCCTTGCTATGGTAACTACGTGGAAACAGACATCCGGTTGCTCCTTTCAGAGGCCATCATCTCTGCTCAAGACTATAATTCCTTTTATAGTTTTTCCTAAAATCAAGCTATTCCTTCATAATAGATATGCATGCACAATTGTACACATGCACACACACACACACGCATGCACGCCCATGTTCCACGTATACAGTAAAGTTAGGATCACTTGCCGTGTAGAACGTGGCCATCCTGTTTCTGGAGGGGCCGTCCCAGAGGTTGAGGTAGCAGAGGATGAACACGGCACCCACGAGCAGGTTGAAGAGCCTCCAGCGGCAGGTGCTGTCCACGATGTCACTCTGCTGAGCCACGAGCCAGAAGGTCATCACCAGCCAGTGGGCACCTGGAGAGAGCAGCCCTGGAGTCAGGGCCCCACGAGGGGGCAGGGCTGGGGGAAGCAGGAGGGCTGGGGCAGGGACTCAGAATCCGGGGCCGTAACCCTCCTCTCTTCTGACTGCGTGTGACTTGGCATCCAAGGAGACGGACGAAAACCCAGGAGAGATCCGAGGGACACAGAACATTCACAGGTTTAATGGCACGCGAGCCTTCGTGCATTCCTCTCTCCCCGGACACTCAGGGACACTCAGGGCCTCCCTCCACATTCCTGAACCTGGGCTGGCCGAGACCGCCTTGCTGGGCAAAATTCAGCCGAAGTCGTGCTCATCCAGTTCTGGGCCCGATTTAAGAGAACTGGCCGCTCCTTGCTCTTGGAATTCTCAGCTGCCTCGTCTGAAGCCAGCTGCCTCGCCGGCATGGACAGGGTGGAGGGGCCCTGGGTGCAGGATGTCTGAACAGCCAGCCCAGGGAAGCCCCTCTGTGGGTCCAGATACCTGCGAGCCTACAGGGATGGTGTGAGGACCCTGCAGGCAGGAACCCCCAGCGAACCCTGCTTGGCCCTTAAAGGCCTGGTTGTTGCTCACCAATGGTTCTTTTCAGGCATTAAACTCTGGGATTGCTTGTCGTGCAGCAGTAGTTGGTCGGGACAGAAGCTCAGCTTACCTGCGACAACCAGCACCCAGACGCGGTAAGCCCAGAAGAAGAGAACCAGGCTGAGGACGCGAGCCCCGACCATGCCCATCCTCCAGAGCTGCTGGCAGCCGAGGGCCGTCCAGGGTGTGGAGGGGTGGTCCGGCTTCACGGAGCCCAGGGATCGGGCGTAGCACACCAGGGCCCAGGAGAGCGTGGTCCAGGAGCACA
Source organism: Oryx dammah (assembly GCF_014754425.2). NCBI lineage: Eukaryota > Metazoa > Chordata > Mammalia > Artiodactyla > Bovidae > Oryx > Oryx dammah. Next base: position 6,033,706 of record NW_024070191.1, read on the forward strand.
GGGCACTCACTCCTGGAAGGCAAGCGGGACCCCAGGACCGCTAACCGACAGAACCTGCCTTCACAGAGGACACTGCCACCTCTGTGCACACATGCAGGCCTGTCTCCATGCAGAAGAAACGAGGACGTGGGTACTCCTCCCCGCCAAGGCAGGCTGGGCTCTCCGTGGGTTCACACTTAAGAAAAAAGGCTCAGGGGCGTCCCTGGTGGCTCCGTGGTAAGGAAGCCATCTGCCAATGCAGGAGACATGGGTTTGATCCCTGGTCTGGGAAGAAGATCCCATGTGCTAGGGAGCAACTCAGCCAGAGCACCACGACTACTGAGCCTGTGCTCTGGAGCCCGGGAGCCGCACCTACTGAGCCCACCTGCCACAACTACTGAAGCCCCTTCACCTGGACCCTGTGCCCCGCAATGGGAGAAGCCACCGCAACAAGAAGCCCGCACCCCACAACTAGAGGGTAGCCCCCACTCAAAGCAAACAGAGAAAGGCCCGCACAGCAAAACGAACGCCTGGGGTGGTCAATAAATAAATAAATAAAATTATTAAAAAAAAAAAAAAAGCAGCCCAGCCACTGCCCCTCGGGCACCTCTGGTTTATGATGAAGCAGCTCTTAACAGCTCTGAAGGCGGTATTTCATCTCAGTTGTACTCTGCAGTTCAGTCCATACGCGTGTGTGTATGTTGTGTCCGACTCTGCAACCCACGGTGAGCCATAGCTCGAAAGGCTCCTCTGTCCGTGGGATTCTCCAGGCAAGAATACTGCAGTGTGTGGCCATGTCCTCCTCCAGGGGCATCTTCCCGACTCAGGGATCAAACTCACATCTCTCTATCTCCTGCACTGGCAGGTGGATTCTTTACCGCTTGTGCCACTAGGGAAACCCTCAGTCCATACAAAGGACCAGGTAAGACCAGAACAGCGGGGGGTGCCCGGCCCGGAGGAGACACCCTGAGCGCACTGGCCTGACTGCCAGTGTCTCTGCTGGCGCCCGAGGTGTTGATCCCACTGCTCTCAAGGGGTGAGGCTCAGGCTGCACGGAGTTAGTCCCAGGGGAAACGGACACACTGATCTCACAAGGGGCAGCGCAGGCCTCCCCAGAGTGCTTTCAGGGTCCTCTCACCACCTGCAACTTTCCTCTCACGGCCCAACCTCCACGAAGGAAGTCCACTCCCTGGGAACTCACCGCCCCAAACAAAAGCCAGTTTTAACCGTCACCTTGGGCATCGTAGGTAACAGCCCTGGTGGCTCAGATGGTAAAAGAATCTGCCAGCAATACAGGAGACCTGGATTCGATCCCTGGGTTGGGAAGATCCCCTGGAGGAGAAAATGGTGACCCACTCCAGTGCTCTTGCCTGGAGAATCCCATGGACTGAGGAGCCTGGAGGGCTAAAGTCCATGGGGTTGCAATGAGTTGGACACTTTCACTTTTTCACTTTTGTGCACCGTAGTGAGCTTGGGCTGCCCTAACTCTGCCTAACAGAGGACATCTTAGGTTGCCAGGGTTTGCTAAACAAGGCGTTAGCTTCTGTCCCCCATGAGAAGTCAGGCAGGCTGCGGCCGGGGGTGGAATCACTCACCTGGCATGGAAGCAGTGAAGTCAGAGGCGAGGAAAAGGTATGTTTGGACCAGCAGGTGGGGCCCGACTTGGAGCAGGGCTTCGAGGAGGCGCAGGGCCGCCAGGTCCGCCTCCCACAGCAGCAGCGGGGCCTGGGGGGTGGCCTGCCCTTCCTTCCAGAGGCTGGCGGACACAGCGTCCCAATGCCTGGGGCGGAGGAGGGCCAGGACTCAGAATCACACTGCGAGGGCTGTCGGACCCCTCTCCTGGCGTACCACCTAGAGACCGAGAGCCTTCTAGGGCCTAGCCCGCCTCGTCCGCATCCCAGGTCCCTCAGCCCTGACTCTAGGCTGTGGGTGGCGCTTCTGTTCCCAGCGCAGGGATCCTGCCCAGCAGACCTCACTCTGCCCACATGTGGAAGGGTCGCTGGGTTGGGAGCTGGGAGCAGACAGGTTTGCTGGGGGCTCTCTCTGAGCCCTGCGAATCCTGAGCTAAGCCTGAGCCCCGTCTCCGACCCTGGGGCCGCCAGGGTCAGTCGCTCTGTGTGACCCCCTGGACTGCAGCCCACCAGGCTCCTCTGTCCATGGGATTCCCCAGGCAAGAATATGGGAGTGGGTTGCCAGGCCCTTCTCCAGAGCCTCTTGTGATGGGAATTAATGCAGTCCCGTTGAACAGCAGGGAGGGCAAGGGGCTACTAGGGGGTCTGCAAGACCAGGCTGGTCCGGGCACACTGGCTCCTCCAGTGGGAGCCACCTTCCTCACGTCCAGGAAAAGGAGTCAACACAAGAGAAAAAAAAAAAAAAGTCAGTAAATATTCCTGTTTCATTCTACTTCTGATAAACCCACCCTCGAAACCTTTCCTGATGCTTTAGTCTCATGCAAGCCCACCAGAGGTGCCATGGACCACCATCCTGTGCCACCTGGACGGTTATGCATGTATAAAAATGTCACTGCAGGCTCTGAGGACTTCAGGTTTTCACAGCAATTTCCCCCTCACCCTCCCAGGGGCAGGAACAAGGCGATCCCTACACCTGCCTGCAGCGGGGGCAGGCCTGCCTGCCAAGTCCACGGGCGATCGCAAACTTCAGTCCTATCCAAGTTAAGAAAAACTGGAAATCATTTAAATTTACTGATTCCTGAACCAGAGCTGGGTGTGCCTTTCAAGTCACCCCAAACGCCCTCTCCCTCTGATCTCTGGTCAGCGTTTCTTCAGCCAGAACAGGAAGGGGTCTTCTTTGAAATGTTCTTAATCAGGGTACCGAGAGCCCAGGAAAGGGGCTCAGGAGAAAACAGCTTTCCTTTTTCATGACTTGGATCCTGGAGTGAAGTGATTTCTCACTGAGTCTTTGAAGCTGTGATCTCTGACCCAAACAGAATGTTAAGAAAAAGCAGATGAAGACAAACCTGTAGCTGCTCTTCGGGTCCTGAATCCTCAGTTCTGGGGAAACCCCAGCCCCACTTCCTGCCCTCCCAGCTGCCCCCGTTCATTCAGCAGGCATCTTTATGGGCTGCCCCCACCTGCTGGAGACTGCAGAGGCAGCAAAAGAAACTGAAGATATTCTCTAGAAGCCCAAGATTCAGTTATGGAAAGAATGCCATACACGCTCGAAGTTTTAAGTAGGAAGAAAGATGTGCCAAAACGAGAAGGGTGAGAGGAGTCCTGGGGAGAGAGGACAAGGTGGGCATAAAAGCACCCAGTGGCACGGTTGTGGTCCCTTCTCCCCGGCCCTGGCCACCCCCCTTCTAATTTCTCTCTCTCTGTTTCCAGCTACTCTAAGCACCTCATGTCTGGGGCCCAGCAGCTGACGGTAAGGTGTCTGCCTCCAATGCGGGAGATCCGGGTTGGATCCCTGGGTCGGGAAGATCCCCTGGAGAAAGCAATGGCACCCCACTCCAGTACTCTTGCCTGGAAAATCCCATGGACCAAGGAGCCTGGTAGGCTACAGTCCTGGGGCTCACAAAGCGTCAGACATGACTGAGCGACTTCACGTCACTTCAAGCACCTCATGTAAGTGGGATTATACGCCATGCGTCTTACTGCATCATGTCCTCGAGACTCATTCATGTTGCAGCCTGTGACAGAATTTGCTTCTGTTTTCCACTGCATGTATAGACCGCACTTTACTCATCTTTTCATCCATTAATAGACACTTGGGTTGCCTCATGTTTTGGCTATTGCGAATGATGCTGCTACGAACACAGGTATACAAAGGTCATTTCAGGACACTGCTTTCAGCTTGTTTGGATGTTTACCCAGAAGTGGATTTGCTGGATTATACGGTAATTCTGTGTTTAATTGAGGAACTACTATACTGCTTTCCACAGTAGCTACACTAGTTTACATGGTCACCAACAGTACACAAGGGTTCTAATTTCTCCACATCCTTGCTAACATGTTATTTCCTGTTCTTGGTGTTTTTTTGTGTGTGTGGTGGCGGGGGATAGTAGCCATCCTAATGGGTGTGAGGTGGTATCTCATTGTGGTTTTGATTTGCATTTCCCTAATGGTTAGTGAAGGTGAACATCTTTTCACAAGCTTATTGATGGGAGTGTATATTACAAACTTTTAAATTAAATTTATACCCATCGATATTAAGCTTGCCTTACATATCCTTAAAGCTCATCTCAACTATCTTTGTAATAATTTTTCCCTTCCACTAAACAAATATTTTTAACCCAAAACACAGGTTCAGGATGAGATGGATTAGGTATTCTTCTACCATCTCATGCTGTGTTTACAAATGCATTTACAGGCTTAAATTTTTTTTTACTCGTTGGTAACATATGGCACCCCACTCCAGTACTCTTGCCTGGAAAATCCCATGGACAGAGGAGCCTGGTAGGCTGCAGCTCATGGGGTCGCTAAGAGTCGGACATGACTGAGCAACTTCACTTTCACTTTTCACTTTCATGCATTGGAGAAGGAAATGGCAACCCACTCCAGTGTTCTTGCCTGGAGAATCCCAGGGACGGTGGAGCCTGGTGGGCTGCCGTCTATGGGGTCGCACAGAGTCAGACATGACTGAAGCAATTTAGCGGTAGCAGCAGCAACATATAGCATTAGGGTAGAAATATAAAAACAAAATGTAACTGACTTTGTTTAAACAAGTAGTTACTAATGTCAAGTTCTTTGGAACAGTCAGATTTAACATTATCTATATTATTTGGAATTTAAAAAAAATACATGGGACTTCCCTGGCAGTCCAATGGTTAAGACTCTGCACTTCCCATGCAGGGGACGCAGATTCAATCCCTGTACCTGGTGGGGGGGACTCAGATCCCATGACATGTGGCTGGATAAAAGAAAAAAAGGAAAACATTTATCTTTTAGCTCCTTGAACTTTTTATAAGCTACTTTATGTCAGGAGGTTTTTAATTGGTTTCTCTGTAGTTAGTACAGTCTTCTGCATTGTATCAAGCCACATGCGTGCTAGGTCATTCAATCATGTCTGACTCCTTGTGACCCCATGGACTGTAGCCCATCAGGTTTCTCTGTTCATGGGATTCTCCAGGCACGAAATGGAGTGGGTTGCCATTTCTTCCAGGGAATCTCCCAGACCCAGTGATCAAACTGGGTCTCCTGCATTGCAGGCAGATTCTTTACCATCCAAGCCAGGATCCCCTTTTAAAAAGGTCCGTCTAGTCAAAGCTGTGGTTTTTCCAGTAGTCATGTATGGATGAGAATTGGACTATCAACAAAGCTGAGCGCCAAAGAATTGATGCTTTTGAACTGTGGTGTTGGAGAAGACTCTTGAGAGTCCCTTGGACTGCAAGGAGATCCAACCAGTCCATCCTAGAGGGTATCAGTTTGGAATATTCATTGGAAGGACCTATGCTGAAGCTGAAACTCCAATATTTTGGCCACCTGATATGAAGAGCTGACTCATTTGAAAAGACCCTGATGCTGGGAAAGATTGAAGGCAGAAGTGGATGACAGAAGATGAAATAATTGGATGGCCTCACCTACTCAAAGGACATGAGTTTGAGTAAACTCCAGGAGTTGGTGATGGACAGGGAGGCCTGGGGTGCTGCAGTCCATGGGGTTGCAGTGTGGGACCCAAATGAGCGACTGAACTGAACTGAACTGATAGAGGATTGCGCAAACAGAGTTCCTTTGGCTCCACCTAGAGGCGCTTTTACTGAACTGCAGTTTGCTGAGAGGCTTCTTGACTGACTCTGATTGGGAGTCCATTACAAAATTCCATGTGGATTTGCTTAAAGACAATTCATTATCCAGTGTCTTCTTTGTGAAAGTCAGATATGCTGGTTTCAGGATGAGAAATAGATGTGTTTTCTACTTTAACTTTCAAAGCTTTCTTCTAAGGAAGTAGATTTCCATTTGTTCGATTTTTTTTTTTTTAACACAGAAACACTGCAAACCATGGAGCTTCTTAACAAAACTTAGACCCAAATTTGCAGTTCACCTCGAGTAACTGCATTTTGCCATTACCTTCTTTTCCAACCTTCCCTTCCACCTCCTGAATGTTCTCACTTCTTTTCTTTCTTCTTGCCCTTTTTTTTTGTCCTTTTAAATTATTTATATATAGTCACCTTAACTGATTTTTTAAAATAAGAAGAGATATAGATGACTATTTGTTTTTCCTAATTTCTAATCTTTATGTCTCTCTTCACTTATTTCCATTTTAAAAAATGTATTTAGTATTCATGACATCATTGGAGAGACTTGGGGAAGATTAGGGGGTCAGCGTTGGACACCAGCATGAAAGTGGACACGTGAGCCTGACCCTGCCCCACTTCTGAAAAAGGTACTGGATCAGATGGGCTGGAGGGTCCCCACAGGACCCCAGAAGGCAGACTTATCTGACAATTATTCAGGAAGCTTCTCTCAAGTGACTGGCACAGACTTTACTCTTCTTCTGAGCTATGATATGTTTGCTTAGGGGAAAGCTGATTCATTTTTTTCAAGAGGTGGTCTGTCTTTGAGGTCACATGCTTGTTGGCTATAACGTACCAGGTGGTCCCCAGAAGGACTCGAGCCGTTAATGGTTTTCAGACCAATCTGGGCTGAGAGAAGCATCTGCACGTGTGAGTAGTGCCCACGACAGGCTCCAATCCCCCCGAGCCAGAAGGAAAAGCCGCCTCTGCTCTCTCCCCACTGGTCAGAATCTCATCTTTTCAGAGAAACCACACAGCTTGAACACAATGGCCCATCATCAGGCTAAATTGGTGTGGCTGAAAATGCTTTTGGTGCCTTTAGAGATGGAGGGTTCCAGCTCAGAGAACCCCAGTGAAATTTGGCTAGCTGCATGATATCTTTGTAAGAAGCACCCTCTGGGGTATTCCCTGGCAGTCCAATGGTTAGGACTCCGGGCTTTCACTGCAGAGGGCCCAGGGTTCGATCCTTGGTCAGGGAACTAAGATCCCACATGCCTGGCAGCAGGGCCAAAAAAAAAAAAAAAAAGCACCCTCTGCCTCCAACTTGAGATTCACTTCCTCCTCACAGTCTGCTGAGACACCATAAAACTCACTTCAGTTCTTCTAAAGAAAGCCTTGGGCTACAGCTTAAGGGCATAAAATACCCAGCAGCAAGGCTGAGATCTGAGACTAGACAACCACTCCTTGAACGGCCTTCCCACCCTGGCGCCTTCCTGCACCCTGAGCGAAGGGGCTGCACTGGTCTGGTCTCCCACAGGCCAGCCCGCTGAGCACTCGCCTGTCCAGACTGCCTGAGAAACTTTGGCCCTGGCACTCAAATGGTTTCCTCTCGCAGTAAAAACTTGATACAAATGTCACCATGCAACCTACTCCACTGCTTCAATCTGTGCCGCCCTCCTGGGGTGAAGGGGTGGGGTTCACATGGGCTGCCCCGAACTGACTCACTTTCTATGGCTTTCGATGTGCAGAACAACTCTCCTATCTCAGGTATGAAGTCACCCAGCAGGGTGAAAGGGGCTGTCTGTTCTTACCGCTTCCACACGCCGAGCTGGAGGAGGTGCAGGACCACCAGCAAGCAGCCACCTTGACGTCCATCTTCTCGGAACCAGAGATAGCTCAGGCCCTGGACCAAGAAGCCGGGCAGTAGCACCGAGAGGACCAGCCAGGCCCAGAGGAGCCGGCCTGTGGTGAAGTAGTAAATCACAGCGCAGAGGCCTGGGGCCAAAGAGGAAGGACCAGAGGGTTAGTGGGAGGCTGGGGGCGGGGGGCGCCTGGGCAACGCTGCATCCCGAGTTGGCCGAGCTGCCTGCTAGACACAAGCAGCCTAGATGGGAAAGAGGTTGAAAGGAAGGGCCAGAGCTACCCAAAGGATCAGACACCATGGTCCGCGAAGGAGACTGCTGGATCGCATAGGGCAGCGTGCACAAAACACTGGATGCTTAGCACCTGCTCAGAAACGTGAAACCTTCCCTCTGGGGATAGAAGATCCTAAGACAGGGTCGGGTTTCCCAGGTGGCTCAGTGGTAAAGAATCTGCCCACAGTGCAGCAGACGTGGGTTTGATCCCTGAGTTGGGAAGATCCCCTGGAGGAGGACACGGCAGCCCACTCCAGTGTTCTCGCCTGGGAAATCCCACGGACAGAGGGGCCTGGCGGGCTACAGTCCCTCGGGTGGAAGAAGGGTTGGACATGACTTAGCGACTAAACAGCAACAATAAGACAGGGTCAGTAGCGGAAGGAGCTTGACCAGTCTAATTCGGATCTGCCCTCCCTGATGAATGACAGTAGAGGTGGGTGCCCAGGACTCACAGGAATTGTTTGATACGACTGTTGCTTGGGTTTCCCAATGTTAGAGTTTAACATGGATTTATGGGTGCATAAGGCTGTGAATTGCAGCAGCAAGAGGGTACCAGCCCCGGGTACAGACAGGAGCCCTGCAGGTCTGGACTGAGAAGCCCGGGCTTGGGCAGCCCCTCCGTGGTCCACAGGCTCCGTGTTTCGTTGAGTCGATAAGTCCTGTCTGACTCTTTGAGACCCCATGGACTGCAGCACACTAGGCTTCTCTGTCCTTCACTATCTCCCAGAGGTCTGCTCAAACTCATGTCCGTTGAGTCAGTGATGCCACCCAACCATCTCATCCTCTGTCACTCTCTTCTCCCGCCTTCAATCTTTTCCAGCATCAGGGTCTTTTTCAGTGAGTGAGCTGTTCATATCACATGGCTGAAGTATTGGTGCTCCAGCTTCAGCATCAGTCCTTTCAATGAATATTCAGGGCTGATTTCCATTAGGATGGACTGGTTGGATCTCCTTGGTTCGGTCCCCTGCTCTAATCACCCGGCACACACAGCAAACCAGGGTCCCCCAGGCAAAAAGCGTCAGGTGGAGTCACAGCCTCCCCAACCTGAGGAATGCCCAAGGCCTGGCTGGGAGGGAAGGAGGAGGCTGGTCTGCGGGACCCCCTGGAGTGGGTGCTGGGACTGGGGTCCTGTCTCATAGGGGGCGCTGGCCCCGGGCGGGAGTTTAGGTGCAGATCTCAGCCTGGCGCCTCCTCTGTGCACCTTAGAAACCTCAGGGGAACTGCACGGACCGCAGTTCATAACGGCCCCACTAACACTAGGTTGGGGGACGGGGTGGGGGGTGGCGGGCAACTCACTCCCAGGGGTCAAGTTCAGCGCCGGCACTCAAACATGGTGCGAGCTGGGGAGGGGCGAGGAACCCTGGGGGTCTCGAAGCTGGAGCCCCATCAAATCCACTCCGCACCCGCCATCCGGGGGGACTCCGCGGAGGAAGAAGAGCTGCAGGGAGCGGGGCAGAGAGCGGCGGAGGCCTGGGCGCCGGCGGCCTCGGCGCCGGCACTGAAGGAGTTACGCGTTCAAACTGGAAAGGCGCGAAACCGCTCCCCGCGCTCGCTCCGCCGCGGCTGCGGGACCGCGCTCAGCACTCTGCCTGGGGGTCCCCAGCTGGCCGCCTCCGGGCAGGAGGTGAACTGTCCTCCAGAGCTCCGCGGACGTCGAGCTCGGTCCCACCCCAACCCGGCCCCAAACGGCTCCCCGCGCCGCCCGGACCCCAGGCGGGCGAGGGAGCGGGCAGGGACGAGCAGGGCGCGCCAGGCCCGCGTGCAGCGCCCGGGCCCCGCAGCACCGAGAGGCCTTCTGGAGGGAGGCGCGGGGGCGGGTCAGAAATTCCCAGACTCCCGGCGAGGATCGCCCGTCCGCTGGGCACGAGGGCTGGGGCTGGGGGTCGGGGAGAGGATTGTGCATCCGCAGGGGAGGGGTCTCAGGCACCCGGAGGACCGTGCGTGCAGCGGGGCGGGGGTCCATGCATCCTCCGGGGGATTTACGCCTCCCCGGGAGGGTCACGCGTTCGCGGGGATCCCCGAGGGGCTGGGCGGGGGTGCGGCGTGCCCAGGGCTAGCACTGGCGCGCAGTGCTGGGGTGCAGGCTGCCTCCGTGGCGGGGCGGGGGTGAGGGTTCCCGGGCGTCAGGGTGGGTCGGAGGGGCGAGCGTGGCCTGCCCCGCACTCACGCGCGCTCTGCTCGGCCGCCAGCAGCAGGGCAGACAGGCCCAGAACCCCCGCGTGCATCCTCCGCGCCGCCCGCCCGCCTCCTGCGCCCCCGCCCCTTCCCCTCTGGCCGACCCGGGACGGGGAGGTTTCCGGCCGGAGACCCCACTGCAGGTTGCATTTGGGCTGGGCTCTTCGGCTCAACGTTTTTTCCCGGGTTTCTCTCGGGTTTTTCCCGGGTAACTAGACGGGGCGGAGGGAGGGAAGACAGGCAGCTTGAGTGGTCTGGTTGCTAAGTCAGGTAAAGCACGGATTACACCCGGCCTCTGGATGTGCGCAGCGGCGGACCCCCAGCCCTGTGACCGGCCCTGGGACAGGACTCGGTGAGTGTTAGGGCCGCGGAAACCTGCCCCCGCCTCGAGCCGCTGAGCGGCAGTCTGGTGAACCACTAGTCTGAGAGCACACGGGCGTCTGTGGGAGGAGCTGACTTGGAACCGTTAAGGAGTCTTTTCGAAACCCTGGAGGGCATGAAAGCTGGCATGCATCTTCCCCGTTTCTCACTCTTAAATCCATCATGATCTCTGTCCGCACAATTTTTTTTTCTCCCCACACGGACTTGACGGTTAATCAAGATTCCCACGTGCAAGAAGTAAAACTGCTCTTTGGAAACACCTTCCCCCACGTGGTACGACCAGTCTTGGCCTTCCGCAATCTGCAGAAATTGAGTAGAGGGCAGAGGAGAGATTCAGGCAAGGCTTCACTGGGGCTCCTGGCTTCTTCCTTATTTGGGGTGAGGGTTGGGGTGGGGTCAGGCTGGAGGGGTGGCTTAGGTGGTTTGCCCGCCTTTTTGTGGTGTTGAGTGCAGAGGGTGCTCAGTACCCTACTTTTGTTCTTACACTCAGTTTTTGCTCCTGGCTCTCCAGAAATGACCGCTGAGTTTGTTTTTGTCTTTGTGTGTCTTTTGGGGTGAAGAATTCGCCCCAACCGCACATGCACACAGTTATTTTTAGTCTCCTACAGTTTCTTTGTATTTTGTAGGGTGCAAGCATTCCAGCACTGCAGCAAAGTGTCTCAGTCCCAGGCCTGTCTCACCAAGTGAAGTAAAGTGAAGTCGCTCAGTCGTGTCCGACTCTTTGCAACTCCATGGACTGTAGCCTACCAGGCTCCTCTGTCCATGGGAGTTTCCAGGCAATAGTCCTGGAGTGGATTGCCATTTCCTTCTCCAGGGGATCTTCCCAACCCAGGGATCGAACCCGGGTCTCCCACGTTGTAGACAGACGCTTTACCGTCTGAACCACTACATCTATCTATCTCTGTGTGTGTCTTATCTGTCTATCTAACTAGCTGTAGTTTAAGGAAGAAGTGATATTTAGGCATGGTGATGCTGATGATGCAGGTGGGCCGTTTAACTTTCAAAGTAGGCAGCCAAACTAGTCCTCCTTTTTGGGCTTCCCTAGTAGCTCAGATGGTAAAGAATCTGCCTGCAGTGTGGGAGACCCAGGTTTGATTCCTAGGTCAGGAAGATCCCCTAGAGAAGGAAACGGCAACCCATTCCAGTATTCTTGCCTGGAGAATCCCATGGAAAGAGGAGCCTGCAGGCTACAGTCCATTCGGTCGCAAAGAGTCGGACACGACTGAGTGAGTAACAGACACACACACACACATGGACACACACACACACACATTCCTCTTTTTTATTTGGGAGAGTTTTCCACGTGCCTCCTTAAGACAAGGATTTCCCACTTCAAAGGACCTTGCTATGCTGACCCACTGGTTTAATGAGATAGAGTACCCGCTCCTTCCCTACAAAAGCCCTACAGTAGAAAATGCCCCAGCTGAAGAACTTATATTTTGAAGGGAAAAAATTGAGGGGGGTGACCCAGGTGACCCTCTAAATCAAGTGAAGCTACAAAACATTTTTTCATTTACCAAAATAAAACTGCAGAGTCAGACATCTTTGATTCTTCCTTACGGTTTGGATGCAGTTCTTTAAAAAAAAAAAAAATGCTTTATTTCATTGAAGGTAATGCATTTGGCTTCCCTGATGGCTCAGTGGTAAAGAATATGCTTGCAGTGCAGGAGACACAGGAGACTCTGATTCAGTCCCGGGTGTGGAAGAGCTCCTGGAGAAAGAAATGGCAACCCACTCCAGTATTCTTGCCTGAAAATCCCCAAGGACAGAGGAGCCTGGTGGGGTACAGTCCAGGAGGGTGCAAACAGTTGGACATGACTTAGCAACTGGACAGCAGTGTGTATTTATCCCAAGAGGCTTCCCTCCTAGTTTTCCACTCACTTTTCAATGCATTTCTGGATTTCTCATCAGAATTCTGATCTTCTAGGTCTATCCCCATTTCAGAGTCTCAGTTCTGTGATACAGATGTTCAAACCCTTTGTAAACCTTTGGCAACGCTTCCCTCAGGGCATCCCTTGTGGCTCAGCTGGTAAAGAATCGCCTGCAATGTGGGAGACCTGGGTTCAATCCCTGGGTTGGGAAGATCCCCTGGAGAAGGGAAAGGCTACCTACTCCAGTATTCTGGTCTGGAGAACTCCATAGACTCTTTGGTCCATGGGGTCACAAGAGTTGGACAGGACTAAGTGACCTTCGCTTTCACTTTCCCTCTATATCAATGCAAGGGAGCAGGTCTAAGATCTGGGTTGTCGTATGTTCGGCTTCATTTTCACCAAAACCGCCATGTTAAAAGGCCCACTCCCTTTGGCTGACTACTATCTCTCCTTTTATTGGCTTCCAGTCCCCAAAACCTCCTTTTCCTGGTTGTCCAAAAGGAAACATGTCCAAAAGGACTATGTCATAATGTGTACACATTGGGAGCAGGACTCTCCTCCTCTAGAAAAGAGATAGAAAATTGAAGTTACTTACAGAATTTGGAATTGGGAGGAAAGGAATCATTGTGGTATTCCATACTTTCCTCAGTGTTTCAAGTTTTGGAAAAAAAGAATGTTTCCCCGAATTCCTAAGTATTATTGGAGGCATAAATATGTATCCTACTTTCATATGTTAAAAAAGAATCCAATGATTAAAGGTTTGGAGGAGGGCCTTACTCCTGGGACGGCAGCAGTTTGAACAGGAGCTACAGTGGATGTCTTGGGCCCTGAAGCTATGGGAGGGTCTTTGTGAGGAAGAGGATATGGATGTGTGTCAAAGGATAACTTTCCAAGTCCTTCAGACAGAGTGGGGAGATCTGCTTTGTGACAGCATTTTTTGAGGGAGGAAAAGTACATTGCACTAATTATTTTAAAAACCTGCTTGTGTGATGGCTGGTAGCTTTACACATTTTATATTCCTGCAGATTTACTCCATGAGCTTATCCTGTTTAGTGAGACAACTGTGTGCATAATTCAGGAATCAGCTGAGTAAGTTAGTATGATCAGTGGAAGGAACCCTCCATCCACTTGGCATAGTTCTGAGGCTTTGGTACAGAATAACAGAGATTTCTGAGGTCTGGGAGGGCAGAGACGTCCGTCTCTTGAGCCCCAAGTGGTTTCTCTCTGCAGACATAGGTTGAAGGGCCTCAAATAATGTAGGACCAGATGTCTCTGAGCCTCCCCCAGGACCTTGCCTGAGCAGGTCGTGACATTCTGGGAAACCTGGCCAGTGAAGCTGAAGATCAGAGCTGTGTTACCCCCAGGGCCTGAAGGGGTAGATGCGGGGGGGGGGGGGGGGAGGATGTTGGAATGAGTGGATCCGAGTTGTGAGGAAAGAACAGTGGAGAAAGGAGGACTCAGAGTGGGGCTGAGTCTCTGCCCACTTTGCCAGAGTGCAGACCTGCACCCTGTGCTAAGTCTCTTCAGGGATGTCCGACTCTGCAACCCTGTGGCCTGTAGCCCCCCAGATTCCTCTGTCCATGGGGATTCTTCAGGCAAGAATACTGGAGTGGGTTGTGATGCCCTCCTCCAGGGGATCTTCCTGACCCAGGGATCGAACCTGTGTCTCTTACATCTACCTGCATTGGCAGCCGGGTTCTTTACCACTAGTGCCACCTGGGAAGCCCATCCCTGTGTTTACAGGGGCCCAAAGAAACCAGACAGCAACACTAAGCTCCTTTAGCCACAGACTTTATTGTTTGAATATTTTCAACTATGACTATCTCGGATAAACTTTAATTTTACAAAACCCTACATTCCATGTTGCTGGGTCACTTCACTCTCCATTTGATACCACATTTTCATGAAGAGGTATTTCCCTCAGTCACAAACTGCCTGATTCTTTTAGGCAGTTTAGGATTCTTTATAGGATTCTTTTAGGATTCCCCTTCCCACGCAGTATCTTTTTTTTTTTCTTTTTCTGATATGAAATCTAGCTGTAGATTCACTTTTGATTTTAGGACTGCTGCATCCTCAGTGTGAGAATTCAATGTGGACTGAGAAATGAAAGTGATCCCTGAAGTCTTCCCTTCTGCCGTGACCCTGAGAGTGTGATCTATAGACTGAGCGTGTGTGAACTGGAGGGGTTGCTCTATGGAGAAAGAATTTCTCATACATTTCCATGAAATAACTTCTCTAGGATGAATTATTTAAAAGTATGCTTGGTGTTGCTCAACCTCCTTTGGTATCTTTCGAGAGTCTTCATCTTTGTTCTTGTGTTTATTTTTTTCTCAAGCTTTCTTGTGCACCTCAAGTGAAAGGTCGTGAACAGTTATTACGGTCTTGGTGGTTCTCTCCGTGGAGTTGGTTCACATTGATCAATAATTATCGAAGAAGTAGAAGGGGTTGCTTATCCTCTGCTCACGTCCTCTAAGGTCTTTAGAGTTGGGGGCTGTTGCTGGAAACACCCATATTGTGTTTGTAGAGTGAGTTCTGTTAAGTTACACGAGGTCAGGCTAATGACTAAAGGCTTAGTCACAGAGATAGCACACGTGTGGATCCAAATCCACTGGCAGTGCCTGCCTGGACTGCACAGCGCAATGCCTGAAGGAACCTCCATATTGATTATGTCACCTCAGGTCAGAATGTCTACTGAGGGTCCTACTGGTTTTCTCTCCTGTGCTGGGTTCCCTTGTGTCGTCTAAGGGAAGAGGCACGAGTGAAGTGTCCTCCACAGAGCTGACATTCACAGGGCTTCTCTCCACTGTGGGTTCTCTCATGTTCCCTCAGCTTAGCATATTTACTGAAGGCCTTCCTACACACAGAGCATACGTATGGTTTCTCTCTAATGTGGATTCTTTTGTGCGCATGAAGCCCCGAACTATGAGTAAAGGCCTTCCCACACTCAAGACATACATGTGGCTTCTCTCCAGTGTGGACTTTCTTATGCGAACTAAGGCCAGAGCTTTGAAGAAAGGCTTTGCCGCACTGATGACATTCATATCTCTTCTCTCCTGTGTGAGTTCTCTCGTGTTGTTTCAAGGAGGAATTTTGATTGAAGACTTTCCCACACAGATGACATTTGAATGGTTTCTCTCCAGTGTGAGTCATGCTGTGTCTCCTGAGGCTAGCGCATCTACTAAAGGCGTTTCCACACTGATGACGTTCGTAGGGCTTCTCTCCTGTGTGAGTTTTCTCATGTACCTTCAGGGAGAATCTTTGATTGAAGACTTTCTCACACAGTTGACATTTGAATGGTTTCTCTCCAGTGTGAATCATCTTATGCCTGCTAAGGCTAGAGCATCTATTAAAAACTTCCCCACACAGAGCACATTCACATGATTTACGTTTAGTGGGAAGGTGACCCTGTCTGTTGAGGGATGACCCTTGATGAAGTGATTTTCCATGCTGTTTGCTGACATTATGTTTGCTTCTGAAGGGAACTATTGAATATTGAAGTGAAGATATAGGAGTAACTTCATCTCTCAAATCAGCGCATCCAGCAGGATCCCCTTGTGGGTGAGAAACCTGCTTTGAGGGGAGGAGACATGAGGCTGTTACTGGTTTGTCCATGTCCAGGTAGACACTCATTGTCTACGTATTCACCCTAGAGCATCAGCCGATAATAGTCTCCTGGTAAAGCGTCTTCAGTGTTGGTTGCAAACACATGTTGTGTTACTCCCTTGCAGGCACAAACATTCTCTTTTATAGTTTCCTGACCCCAGATATCAGATTAATTTTGAAGATTTTATTGTGTTTTAAAGACTATAAGATGAGCAATGTTTCTGTAACTTTTTTTTCTTATATTATGGTTCTGAGCTCATACTATCTTATTAAGCTTCATATATCTAAAAATTTGCCTAGAAAAAGCTCAATTTCAACTTATGTACAGGAAATTGTGCTCAGTTACCAACTTATCTCATCTCTAGGTCATTCAGCTGATGCCTGGACTTCTCACCCATGAAACTTACCATTGTCCTGGTTGGGGATGTGTGCTTCCAGTAGACACTTTGCATTAATATCATTTCCTGTTGTCTAAAGAGACTTTCACTGCCTACAGAAATGGAAAAAAATACAGAGATTTTAGAATGGCATTAGAGAAATAAAAACATAGATAAATACCAAGGTCCATATGCCTATGTTTCAAAAATTGGTACTTAGATGGAGAAACTGTGTATAACAAAGAAATACTGAGGTAGTAGAAATACTTTAAAGGTAATCGTCTAGGAGCTTCCCTGGTGGTGCAGTGGTTAAGATTTCACCTTCCAGTACAGGGAGTGTGGACTTGATCCCTGATAGGGGAGCTGAGATCCCACATGTCCTGTGACTGAAAAAGCAAATCATAAAACTGGAGAAATATACTAACAAATGCAATAAAGACTTTAAAATGGTCCACATCAAAAAAAAAATATATATATATATATTAGAGTCGTTGTCTGTTAGAAGAAAACCAGGATTAAATATAGAAATGTTATGTGGTGAAGAGACACCGGGTCAACAAATGATGGAAAAAACATTACCTGGGAGGATCAGGACAAGAATCACTATGTAGAAGTTTTAAATTCAGAAAGTCCACAGCACTTTTTCCCTGAAAGAAGAGAAAGTGGCTGGAAGGAAGTAATATGAATTGCGGTGATATATGCCCAGGAGGATAACAATAGGAGGGATATGTCTGCTGTCCTCACTTCCATTTTAGGGCATGTCCCTCACTTCACTTTCATTTGGTATCTCCAAGGATGCTCACCTGGACTCTGACCTTGGAGGCCTCCTGCTGCTTCCGTCCACAACTCTTTCCCTTGTTCCAGTTGGAAAATCACATCTGATTTGCTGATCTGATAGCCTGTTTGATTAAAAAAAAAAAAAGCTGTGGATTTG
This sequence comes from Oryx dammah, assembly GCF_014754425.2. Taxonomy (NCBI): domain Eukaryota; kingdom Metazoa; phylum Chordata; class Mammalia; order Artiodactyla; family Bovidae; genus Oryx; species Oryx dammah. The sequence goes on from NW_024070191.1 coordinate 6,050,850, forward strand.
GAGTTCAGGCTAATTACTCTTTGCTGTGCTCAAAACAGGTAAGGTACTGAGGAAAATAAAGAGGTAATTGAAGGTCTGTGCAGGCAGCAACATCTTTACCAGAAAGAACAGTGAAGGTCCTTGAGCAGACCAGGAAGAAACCCAGAGCAGCAGCAAGAACAGTGAGGCTGTCTAAGGGCTGATGCCTGTGCACCAGTTCAGAGAGAGGCCACAGAATCTTTTCCAAATGGGAAAGATCAAAAGACTCTACAGTGGGCTGAATATTTCTGTCAAACAGGATCCAGAGTGATTCACCTTACAGGAAGAATCAAAATTATGTCATATACAGACATATGAATATGACATATACATGTACTCGTCTCAAGCCTTCATGCAGTGACAGGAACAAAAGAATTATTTTTAAAAATATTTGATCCTTTTATTTATGCATTAAAATGTCCATTGAATCCCCAGTCCTGTTCTGAACATTGAGACTAAGTATCAATAAAGATATGAAACCTAGCCAAGATAACCTTTCAGTGTGGTAATGAAAAGTGCCATGAAAAGGAACTTCTTCCTTTAAGTAGTTAGGAGGACTAGCAGAGAATCAGGAAGCAGCTGGAGTGGGACACAGGGTAGCTGTTGTAAATGCTTGTTCAGTGAGTGAATGAACAGAATGGACACAGGTGCAGGCACATCCCTGTTGACAGACTCACCTACAGAGACCAGGTGGGTGACAGTTTCCAGCATCACATTTCTGAACAGGTTTTTCTAGGACTTGTCTAGCAGGCTCCACTCTTCCTGGGTGAAGTCAACGGCTACATCTTCAAACGTCACCGATTCCTAAAACAACAGGGATATTCTGGTTTAGACAGAGCAGCCCTCCCGCTGTCCAGAGTGGGCGGCTGAGCTGAGGAAGCATGGAGACTGGGTGCAGCTTCAGGAAGAAGCATCACTACTCACCAGGGGCTCCATGCTCAACAGCTCAGTCACCAGGAGCCTTTCTCGGGATCTCACGTACAGCTGATCAAGCACTAGGCAGGCCAACCTGAGGATGGAGAAGCCACGAGACTCCAGTCCTGTGCTTCCAGACCCACCTGAATTCAAGCCCCCAACCTTCACCTGGGTGTAGCCTCAGCCCAGCACTCGGAAACCAGTGGTGTGTCCAGGGAATACTATGCAGCTTCTTCTCTCCCAGATCCCATGTGAAGAGGTAGAGCTGCGGTTGCTAACACAGAAAGTCAGAGTCTGCAAATAAGAACGTGCTAAGCACTGACTTTGTGTTCATCAGCCCGTGGCACCCAGAATCGCTCAGTGTCCTCCCTGATTCCAGCCCTTGGGGACCCGGACTCTCGCCAGAGTAGATGGTTTACTGCTGTAGGTAAACGCTCTGGAAGCCCCCAGATCATCTCCTGCCTTATACACTCACAGTGCTTCTCCAACAGCCCTGGCAGTCCTCTGGAAACACACTGCCTTCCAGCTCTCCCTCAACCCTGAGGTTAGTTCTGTCCTCCATGGATGTGGATATCAATTACCCTAGGACTTCTTTTAGGATGGAGTTAGATTGGGGACTTATTCCATTTGGAGGAACCATAGCACCCACCCTGCCAACCCTGTCCTTAACATCCCCTGCACCAGAAAGTAGCCAGAGTCCAGGAGTCACAGTTTACTGTCCTAGACTCTCTCAATCCTCCTGGTCAAGGATGGTCAGAAATGTGGAGGTTTAGAAGGAAATTGCTTTACTTACCAATTTACGATGGACACCCAGAGGTTCCAAAATCTTTAATATCTGACAGGGTTACACTAGAGGAAGGAGCAGCTCTCATTTAATTTTTCTCAGTCTGTGTCTTGTGATCAAATACCTTTAGCCTAACAAAGATCAATAGGTTTTACCTGTAATGTGACTTCTAACAACAATAATCAGAAGAAACTCCTGTTACTTCTCTCTTTGTATGTATCGCTTAGTTTGGGGGGAACATCTCCATATATCCAAAGCCAATCCCTTCACCACATCCCCTCTATCTTGAAACAGAAGTCTCCCTGGAGCTATTTGCTCTCAATCTTCTCTCGGGTCCCTTCAAAACCAAAGTGAAAGCCTAGGTGTCAGTTCCTATCAGAAATGAATTCTGGATCCGTGCCTCTGCTCACTGTGGAGAGGAATCTAGTGTCCAGGACAAAGCACAAACCCCGAAATCCACTCAAGAAAAGTGATTGGATTAGTGATTAGATTATACAGAGCACCTGGGGAAACCCAAGCTGGGAGGGGCTGTCTAGGAAAACCAATCAAGACTTGCTGTGGATTGCCTTTGGTTTGGATTTGACTTCAGACAATTTCCAAAGTGAAGTGAAGTGTTCTTTTTCACTCTTAGAATATTTCTTCTACTGCTGCTGCTGCTGCTGCTAAGTCGCTTCAGTCGTGTCCGACTCTGTGCGACCCCATGAACGGCAGCCAACCAAGCTCCCCCCATCCCTGGGATTCTCCAGGCAAGAACACTGGAGTGGGTTGCCATTTCCTTCTCCATCTACTGATAATAGGTATTCCTATTTCTACTGATAATAGGAATAGGTAAATTACTATGATATCCAGGGAAACCCCAGGCATATGTAACAGGCTGCCTACAATAGAAAGAAGATGGAACCTAGGCAACTTTGGCTATGTCCAGCTTAGATGTCCTAAGAATCAAAGGAGGTTAATATATATTAATTTTTTGAAAGAATTAAAATAAGTATTTCAAGTGATTTATTCCATCTTGAGATAATTATTTCAACATAAAAATAGATCTCAAGACACCTAAGAAATAAAGGGAGGAAAATCACCTGATGAAATCCATTAAAGGAAATTAATTCAGAGAAGCAGAAAATGAAATACTTAGAAGATAATTATCTAAATATTTAGAAACAAAAACATCAGATATAGCTCAATGACCAATAAAACTTTTCAAGACAAAGGACATACTCTGTATCTGCATCGTGTGATACAGAAAGTGTCACACACGTGGGATGAAGTCTGGCTGGCAGTACCAATGGCTGAAATTTAGCTATTTAATTGGATTAGTTTAAATGTTCAAGCCACATGGTAGTGTGTTTGAAAGCACAAGATTAGGATCTTAGGTTAGGCGAATAAATAGATTCAAGACAGAAATGTTGGAGCTGAAAAAAGGGATGTGAACAATCAAAGGTTGGAATGAGAGTGGCAGAGAAAATGTTGACGCAGTGTGATTCAGAGACCATGACATGTGTCTAGAGACAGATAAGACATAACATTGAAGGAAGGAAGCACACTCCTATCTCACAGTTTGGAGCACTCTCCAAAATTCTAAATTGGAGCAGCGGGTCAAGCCAAGTGGATTCTGAGGATTCCATAGCAAGCATCTGGTTCCTCTTCCTCCAACCTCCTAAACAGTCCAGCTTCTTCTCTGAACAAATGCCTCTCTCCCTCTGTCTGTTTGACTTCCTTTTAAACCCGAATAGCAGTTTATAACCCAACCTGATCCACCCTATCAAGATCCTGAGCTTAATAGGGTTTCAGTCTGTGAGCCACGCCCCGTCCGATTTGAAAGTCTGGATTTTCCAGATTAATTGAAATTGTAACCCACACCCAGTGTTGGAGAGCAAAGATGTAATGACATTGTCCAGGGACAGTGAGAAGATCCATCATTCTCTTCTTCATTCATAAATACTTTTGAGTTCATTCTCTGTACTGTCTTCAAATAACAAGGCATCAGACACACTGGGATTCTGTGGAAATGAAGCTGGGGTTCCCTGGGAGAAATTTGGAATTAAAAATAAAATGCAAGATGAAGAACTATGAACATTTGAAATATAAGTAATGAGGTGACAACATAGAATCTATTGCTGGCCTGCAGAGTACTGACAACACAGTACCTTCAAGAACAGGTTAAGACTCTATTAAGGCAAAACCAGTACAGTATCGTAAAGTAATTAGCTTCCAATTAAAATAAATAAATTTATATTGAAAAAAACAGTATTGGGATGGGAAAGCAGGAGGGATGTCAAAAGATACCCTCCATCTTTAACGCTCCTTGATGGAAATGACAGCCTTATTTGTTTTGTTAACCAGTGCATAATTAAAAGTCAATATTCAAGATCATAATAAAAATCTGTATAACTACTCATGTTGTGAGATTGAGGCTTAGAAGGAAAATCCATTAAAACACAGCCATGTGTAATTTACAAGAAATCAGTAATAAAATGTTTGCTCTCAAAAAAAAAAGAATCTATTAACTGCAAAGAAAACGGGAAGACAACTTTATACTTTGCTTCTTGGTTAGTAGGAAAATCCATTCAAGTGTTCCTACCTGTCAAACTATTATAAGTAATTTTATTTCCATTTATGCAGTGGAAATCTTATGGATGTGGAGATGGCTCTTTAAGCTTAAAATTCCTGGTTGCCAAGTGGAAAAAATTTAACCGAGGGACACAGTATTTCACTGTATCTGAGGACATTTTGTTTATACCTCATACAATGCCTGGTGATCCTATTATCTTGTGCATTTCAATTCCATCTCCCATATTCTTTAAAGAATATTTCACCTGAAACTAGTATATTAAGGTAAATCCACTGTACTTCAATTTTTAAAAAGAATATTTTAAACTTGTGCCATAACCATTCAGTCTCCATGGACTCATCCTTTTCCTTTACATTCATCAGATTATGTACAGACTGTTTCCAAAATGAAATAGATAATTTTGAGTGTGGACTCTTTCTACCACAAGATTTAAAGAACTCTTGTAGGGTCATGTATTAATTTTGCCATCTCCCCAATATAATGAAAGGAATTGCCTTTCATCTAAGCTTGGGAATTTATTTCTACACTTGTGTTCTTTCCTATTTTCTCCTGGCACATTAGAATGTATGTTTTGACTCAAAACGTATATACTTTATTTTATTTTCATTTAATTTTTAAAGTATAGTTGATGAACAATATTATATTTGTTTCAGATATACAACTTATTGATACAGTATTTTTTATAGATTATACTCCTCTTGAAATTATTATAAAATATTGTATGTATTCCCTGTGTTGTACCATATATCCTTGTAGTATATTTATTTTACATATGGCAGTTTGTATCTCTTAATCCTTAACCCCTAACTTGCCCCTCCCACCTCCCCCTCCCAATGGTAACCACTAGTTTGTATACCTGTGAATCTGTTTCTGTTCTGTTATTTCTTTTTTTTTTTTTAGATTAACATGTATGTGATAGCATACAGTATTTGTCTTTCTCTGACTTATTTCACTAAGCACTGTATGCCTAGGCTCATCCCTATTGTTTCTAATGGCAAATTTCATTCTTTTCTTTTTTGCTAAGTAGTATTCCATTCTAATATATACCACATCTTCTTTATCCATTCATCTGTGGATGGACACTAAGTTTGTGTCCCTGTCTTGGCTGTTACAAGTAATAATACTGCGAATATGGGAAGTGCATTATATCTTTTGGCATTCTTTCCTTTTCTTCAGATATGTACCCTGGAGTGGAATCACCTTTGATCCTTGAGGATTTTGACAGATGATTTTTCTTCTGAAAATATTATGTAGTTTAATATTTTCTGTCAAGTATGTATAATGAACTTGCCCACCAAGTTCATATGTTGAAGCGGGAACACTCAGCGCATCAGAAGGTGACTTTATCTGGTGAGCCTGCAATGAGAGCCAGGATTAGATTAAAGTGATGGCTTTCTGGTGGGACACTGATCCGATGTCATCTGCGCCCTTAGAAGCAGGAGAAGACACCAGGGGTCTGAGCGAGAGGAAAGGCCCTGTGAGGACACAGTGAGTTGATTCCTGTCAGCTGTACATGGACACAGGCCTTGGGGACAAAGAAATCCATCTGTGCCTTGATCTGGGAAATTCTGGCTCCAGGAAACCGTGATGGAAACTAATGTGAAACTCCAGACTAGGGTAGGAGGGAATGTGCTATTTCACACTAAAGACTTCAGAACACATTTTCCGTGTCTTTTGTCCATTCCCTCAGGAGGCAGAGACTTAGCATAGAGCTCTGCTCGGGGATTTCATAAGACCAGAATGTCGTCAGTGAGGATGAAGGGCTTAGGAATTCCGTGAAAAGAACTTCAGGATGCTGTATGCATCTAACATCTATATAATGTCAACCTATGTACATTCTTTCTCATTCTTCATTTGTCATGAGTTCTATTTCACACATCTTGAAATGATGTATAAATTCAAATAAGTTTTTAAAAACATAAATCTTATCTCACACTTTTTCAATTTTTCAAAATATATTGTCATTACACATTTTTTGTTGTCTTTCTTCCCTAGGCTATTTAAATGATTATTTTTGTTTTGAAAGTAGGAAACTGTTGAACCCCTCTTTGCTTATTCTAAATATTTTGGGTCAAGTGTGGCTAAAGAGCTGTGTGCCATCACCTGGGCGGATGGAGGACCACCATCTTCTCATAGCTGACAGCACATGTTCTGATGGAGCCCAGATCTGTGCCATCTCACTAAAATCATCCTGTGTCCTGAACCCCTGCCCCCTGGAGGCGCAGGCCCAAGATATCAGCCCATCCCTAATAATTCCAGTCTCATCTGGCTTCTGTGACAGACTCCTCTCTACTCCTGTGATGCTCAGAGGATTCCATAAAATAGAGCATTTCTCAGGCCCATTCAGAGCCTTTGAATTGACAAAGTTGAAGATCAGATGATGTTTTGTTTTGTGAGAATCTAAGAATGTAATGAGGAGGATTTAGGTCCTGAGACAAGGGCGTAAAAGGAATAGGCTGTGACCCAGGTCACAGAGAAAGACAGTCTCAGAAGTTTGGGGAGGTCTGGGCCCAGCCCCAGTGTGCCAGCCGTCTCCCTGACAGTTTCATCCCCTTGTGCCTTCAGCCAGCAGGTCCCTGCCCTTGAGGTGCTGGGCTCTGCAGAATGAAGACATTCCCCCAACCGTTGCTCTGTAGGAAGGAAGGAGCACAGTTTGCTCTTCCAAGGAAGTCCTCTCCACACGGCTCAGTGGCTGTTCTTGGACCTACTCAAGTCTTTTCCTGCTGGAGAAGAGAGGCAGCTGGTGAGGTGGGTGATCTCTGCCCACTACCTCCAGTGCTTCTCAAACCCTGCTGCTCGTTTGATGACCTCAGAGCAGTGGCAAGCCCAGTGCCCAGGCCTCAGAACAGACAATGAGCTCTACCTGTAAGGAGGATTCGGGCGTATGTATACACTGCAACTCACCAACTGAGTCCAGTGTGGCCAGAGTGAGAATAAACCAGTACAAATGCTTATCATATTCTCTACGCACGAGACTCACATGGTGCATTGTCAATGTGCACGTGTGGGGGTCTGGGAGGGCCTGATTCTGTATTTTTAATAAGGTCCCCTGAAGCTCCTCTTTCCCTCAATTACAAAATCTCTCTTGAGTAAAAATAAAATTCAGATCCTCTTCAAGGTTTAGAGATAAAAACCACATAAAACATGTCTTATATGGTAGAACTTTATTAAAATTGAAAGAAAATGTTTATTCTATGGTAAATTTTATAAAATTTTTGAGAGACATTATATCAATCCTAGCAAAATTATCATTAAAAAGGAAGGCAGGAACTTGCAAATTTGATTTAGGGCACAGGAAGGCCCTGCTAGGGCTGAGTTCAGGGCCTGCCTGCCACAAAATGCTCTTTCTACATCTCTTGATATGATTGTATAGTTTTTCTTATTTATTCTATAAATATAGAAAAAATTTATATTAAGCTTTATAGTAACACCCCTGGTGGCTCAGAGGGTAAAGAATCTTCCTGCCACAGGAGACTCAGGGTTGATACCCCGGTCAGGAAGGTCCCCTGGAGGAGGGCATGGCAACCCACTCCAGTATTCTTCCCTGGAGAATCCCCATGGACAGTGGAGCATGGCCGGCTACAGTCCATGGGGTTGCAAAGAGTCAGATATGACTGAGCAACTAACACTAGTAAAACATAATAAACACAGCCATGGGAAGGTCCCCCACCATGATCTACAGTGAAAGACTCCAGAGAGTCCATGAGTCTCATCTCAGGACAAGGCACTGCTGACCTTCTGCAGAGCAGAGTCAGGCCCTTTAGTCAGGTTCCAAATGTTCAGATACAGCTACAACCATCAAATACAGATACTACCATCAACTACAGGTACTACCATCAAATACAGATACTACCAGCACTTCCTGTCTACACAATGGTTACAAGTCACTCCTAGAGTTTGCCTCAATTACTTATAATCGTTTTAAGTTGACAGCTTGCCATTCGGTTGCATAAGTGCCATGGGACAGACTGGGATTCCATGAGGAGACAGGGCAGTGTGTGCAGCTGTGTGTCCCCAGGGTGGTCCGGTCCCACTGCTGTCTCGCCCACCAGGGTGGGGAGTCCGGGTTCACTGGGAACAGCCGCTCCCTCTAACACCCAGCCCACCCGCCAGAGTCACAGTCAAGTCAGGGCACCGGGCGCTGGAGGACGAGTCTCAGTTGCCACTGGTGTCTGCGTCCCAGTCACTCTCTTCGGAGGAAGAGGACACCTGGAGGTCATCGTAGAGGATGCTCCGGGGCCCGGGGACAGCGAGTTCCTCAGGCGCCTGGTCGACGGACAGGCTCTGAGCAGGAGGGGCTGGTCGCTCCGCAGGCCGCAGAGACGGGGGCGCCGTATACTGGCAGCTCCAGCAGCCTTCAGCATCTCTCAGGAAGCGCATCCTGAGAGGCTGGGCCCTAATGCGGATGATGATGGGCGGCGGGTGGGCTGCGGGGACGGCGGGCACGCTCCTGGAGGGAGATCTGTCCGCTGGAGGCTGGAGGTCAAAGCGCTGCCCCTGGGCAGGTGTCTCCCTGGATGCACGGAAGACCACTCTAGGTCCACGTCCAGCTGTGCTGGGTGGAGGAGGGAGATTCAGGAAGACCCCCAGATCTGCTGTCGGAGTGCTCTGCTGGGGGGTCTGGATGAGGCTGAGTCTAGGTTTCTTTGGGGGGTTCACACATGTCAGAGTGGGGTCGGTGGGGCTCTGAGCACATCTCTTGCCTGGAGCCTCGATGAGGCCCTTGGAGGCCTGGACCAAATTCTTGCCGATGAGAGGCACTGCGGAGAGGCTGGATTTCACATCATCTTTCCTGGTGGGTGACCCTCTCGGGTGATCTGGATCCTGGACGGATTTCCTCTTGGATGTGTGGATAAGCAGGGGCATGTTTGGGTGCTGTAAGAGAAGACCACACAGAGAGGCCAGGTGTGAGAATCTCCTCTCCCTCCAATAAAACACCTCATAGGAATTAATTTTATATGATAAGATAGTCAACATCAGGTTTGCTTATAAAAAAAGAAAATTACAGTATGACCTTGATACATTTATGGATCAAATAGGTAAATGGAAATGTTATAAAAATATCTCTCGTTAAGTAAGAGGAAGCAAGCTTTTGGTATACCCTCTTCTTAGGACTGTACACAGCTTGGTGTTTTGCAGGCGCCTTGATGGCAAAATGAGTTTTCATGGTCATGGAAGATGAATCACAATTCACAGATTCCTGTTCTAACTTAAAGGATTCGACTATGGAAGCTACTGAATGTGGTCCACTGGAGAACAGAATGGCAAGCCACTTCAGTATTCTTGCCTTGGGAACCCCATGAACAGTATGAAAAGGCAAAATGATAGGATACTGAAAAAGGAACTCCCCAGGTCAGTAAGTGCCCAATATGCTACTGGAGATCAGTGGAGAAATAACTCCAGAAAGAATGAAGGGATGGAGCCAAAGCAAAAACAATACCCAGTTATGGATGTGACTGGTGATAGAAGCAAGATCCGATGCTGTAAAGAGCAATATTGCATAGGAACCTGGAATGTCAGGTCCATGAATCAAGGCAAATTGGAAGTGGTCAAACAAGAGATGGCAAGAGTGAACGTCAACATTCTAGGAATCAGCGAACTAAAATGGACTGGAATGGATGAATTTAACTCAGATGACCATTATATCTACTACTGAGGGCAGGAATCCCTCAGAAGAAATGGAGTAGCCATCATGGTCAACAAAAGAGTCCGAAATGCAGTACTTGGATGCAATCTCAAAAACAACAGAATAATCTCTGTTCGTCTCCAAGGCAAACCATTCATTATCACGGTAATCCAAGTCTATGCCACAAGCAGTAACGCTGAAGAACCTGAAGTTGAACGGTTTTATGAAGACCTACAAGACCTTTTAGAACTAACACCCCAAAATGATGTCCTTTTCATTATAGGGGACTGGAATGCAAAAGTAGGAAGTCAAGAAACACCTGGGGTAACAGGCAAATTTGGCCTTGGAATGCAGAATGAAGCAGGGCAAAGACTAATAGAGTTTTGCCAAGAAAATGAACTGGTCATAGCAAACACCCTCTTCCAACAACACAAGAGAAGACTCTACACATGGACATTACCAGATGGTCAACACCGAAATCAGATTGATTATATTCTTTGCAGCCAAAGATGGAGAAGCTCTATACAGTCAACAAAAACAAGACTGGGAGCTGACTGTGGCTCAGATCATGAACTCCTTATTGCCAAATTCAGACTTAAATTGAAGAAAGAAGGGAAAACCGCTAGACCATTCAAGTATGACCTAAATCAAATCCCTTCTGATTATACAGTGGAAGTGAGAAATAGATTTAAGGGCCTAGATCTGATAGAGTGCCTGATGAACTATGGAATGAGGTTCCTGACATTGTATAGGAGACAGGGATGAAGACCATCCCCATGGAAAAGAAATGCAAAAAAGCAAAATGGCTGTCTGGGGAGGCCTTACAAACAGCTGTGAAAAGAAGAGAGGCGAAAAGCAAAGGAGAAAAGGAAAGATATAAGCATCTGAATGCAGAGTTCCAAAGAATAGCAAGAAGAGATAAGAAAGCCTTCTTCAGCAATCAATGCAAAGAAATAGAGGAAAACAACAGAATGGGAAAGACTAGAGATCTCTTCAAGAAAATTAGAGATACCAAGGGAACATTTCATGCAAAGATGGGCTCGATAAAGGACAGAAATGGTCTGGACCTAACAGAAGCAGAAGATATTAAGAAGAGGTGGCAAGAATACACGGAAGAACTGTACAAAAAAGATCTTCATGACCCAGATAATCATGATGATGTGATCACTAATCTAGAACCAGACATCTTGGAATGTGAAGTCAAGGGGCCTTAGAAAGCATCACTATGAACAAAGCTAGTGGAGGTGATGGAATTCCAGTGGAGCTATTTCAAATCCTGAAAGATGATGCTGTGAAAGTGCTGCACTCAATATGGCAGCAAATTTGGAAAACTCAGCAGTGGCCACAGGACTGGAACAGGTCAGTTTTCATTCCAATTCCAAAGAAAGGCAATGCAAAAGAATGCTCAAACTACCTCACAATTGCACTCATCTCACATGCTAGTAAAGTAATGCTCAAAATTCTCCAAGCCAGGCTTCAGCAATACATGAACTGTGAACTCCCTGATGTTCAAACTGGTTTTAGAAAAGGCAGAGGAACCAGAGATCAAATTGCCAACATCTGCTGGACCATGGAAAAAGCAAGAGCGTTCCAGAAAAACATCGATTTCTGCTTTATTGACTATGCCAAAGCCTTTGACTGTGTGGATCACAATAAACTATGGAAAATTCTGAAAGAGATGGGAATACGAGACCACCTAACCTGCCTCTTGAGAAATCTGTATGCAGGTCGGGAAGCAACAGTTAGAACTGGACATGGAACAACAGACTGGTTCCAAATAGGAAAAGGAGTGCATCAAGGCTGTATATTGTCACCCTGCTTATTTAACTTCTATGCAGAGTATATCATGAGAAATGCTGGACTGGAAGAAACACAAGCTGGAATCAAGATTGCTGGGAGAAATATCAATAACCTCAGATATGCAGATGACACCACCCTTATGGCAGAAAGTGAAGAGGAGCTAAAAAGCCTCTTGATGAAAGTAAAAGAAGAGAGTGAAAAAGTTGGCTCAACATTCAGAAAACGAAGATCATGGCATCTGGTCCCATCACTTCATTGGAAATAGATGGGGAACAGTAGAAACAGTGTCAGACTTTATTTTTTTGGGCTCCAGAATCACTGCAGATGGTGACTGCAGCCATGAAATTAAAAGATGCTTACTCCTTGGAAGAAAAGTTATGACCAACCTAGATAGTATATTCAAAAGCAGAGACATTACTTTGTCGACTAAAGTCCGTCTAGTCAAGGCTATGGTTTTTCCTGTAGTCATGTATGGATGTGAGAGTTGGACTGTGAAGAAAGCTGAGTGCAAAAGAATTGATGCTTTTGAACCATGGTGTTGGAGAAGACTCTTGAGAGTCCCTTGGACTGCAAGGAGATCCAACCAGTCCATTCTGAGGAGATCAACCCTTGGATTTCTTTGGAAGGAATGATGCTAAAGCTGAAGCTCCAGTACTTTGGCCACCTCATGCGAAGAGTTAACTCATTGGAAAAGACTTGATGCTGGGAGGGATTGGGGGCAGGAGAAGAAGGGGACGACCGAGGAGGAGATGGCTGGATGGCATCACGGACTCGATGGACGTGAGTCTGAGTGAACTCCGGGAGTTGGTGATGGACAGGGAGGCGTGGCATGCTGCGATTCATGGGGTCGCAAAGAGTCAGACACGACTGAACAACTGAACTGAACTGATGAAAGCTACTGATAAAATCACTTCCATGTCCCTGCCAGCTTCTCGCCACACATGTGAGTCAATGCAAAATCAAAGGCACCGTGAAAAATGGCATCTGAAAGATAAATGCTGACACTGGTCAGGAAAGAACATGACCGGTTTCCTCCCAGAGACAGGACTGAGACCAGTCGATTAAAGGGGGCGCCCAAGAGACTGACCCTCAGGCAGAGGCCGGGCTCCGGCTCCTCCTTCCAGCTCTGCGGCTGCCGAGCGCGGGGCCTCCTGGGAAATCGCTGCAGGAGCTTCCTCTGCTGCTCCTCTGTCCTGCAACACAAACAGGTCAAGGTCAGAAACCCAGTGTCCTTGTCACCATTGGGCCCGACGGTGCTGTGGCCCAGCCCTTTCCTCGTTTGGGGTGACACCGGACCTGAAGCCCTCTGCCTTTGTGCAGACCCCCCATGTCCCTCCCCGACTCCAGAGGCCCCTCCAGGGTCTCCCAGGAAGGCCTGTCTCTATGGCTTCGGGGCCGGTCAGGTGCAAAGCTGTGTGTGTTCCCCACTCTCCTTAGTGACTTCAGGGCCTCCTGTGAGCCCCCGAGTGTGGCCCCTGAGCACGTGGCTCCTGTCTCTGTCTCCCCAGTTGCCCTGTCCTTTCTAGAGATGGCTCAGCACAGTGTCGACAAGGAGAGGAACCGCCTCCAGATTTCAGCCCCGACCTTGGGTCCCACCTCCCCGCCGCTCACCTCTGCCTTTCCTCCTCCTCTCTCTCAGCCGCGTTAGGGGTCCCTGAGGTCGGTGGGTCCTGCAGCTTCCACGCCAGGTTCTCCTTACCGAATCTGGACCCCAAGGGCAGGGGGACCAGCGCCCCTTGCCAGCGCTTCATGGGGCACCTGAGGCTCCTTGCTGTGTGCCCAAAGGCTCCACAGTCCTTACACTTCACCTGTGGGTGGAGGAGAACCAGGTCAGAGAGTCAGCAGAAAGCACAGGCACGAGTCCAGAGGGGATGCAAGGACAATGGAGAGCGTGGAATGCTGGTTCTGGAGAAAGGACGCGGTTCCTCACGTGCTGAGGTATTTACAATATTGTGGTTCCCAAAGCCCTCGTCAGGAGCATCAGAGGAGGAGAGGCTGGCGGTGTAAGGTGAACAGTAAGAGCCCATTGAAAGATCTGGATGAAGCCAGGGCAGACATAACCCCGAGGAGCCCAGGTGGTTCCTCCCAGGCTCTGAGTGGCCCAAGCTGCTGGGGAGGGAGGTCGAGGCAGCTATCTTTGGATGCAAATGTACTAGTGAGTTATGGACCCAGAATATTCCAGGTCTAAACCGTCTCCGCAGTCCATGCCACCCACAGATTCCCTGCGGGTCCAAGCCTCCACTCACCATAGAGTCTTTCTCCTGTGGTGGGGGAGCCGTCTGCCTCCCAGGTCCCGGGTTTTGCTTCCTTACTTTCTGGTCTTGAAAGAGTCGGCAGGCTCTCAGCCATCCATACTGACCAGCCATCTTCCACACCTAGTGGAGATTCTTCTCAATCTTAATTTTTGGATTTCCTCTGTGAAAAGAAAGAAAAAACTGTCATATTGATGCAGAGACACAGAGACATCCCTGCCCTATGGACCCTAAATGGGGATCATGATATCGCGACCAGGTTTCTGACAATTTGACTTCTGCCCAGATCTTTCTCTTCACAGAAAGTGAAGAAGAACGAAAGAGCCTCTTGATGAAAGTGGAAGAGAGTGAAAAAGTTGGCTTAAAATTCAACATTCAGAAAACTAAGATCATGGTAAATGGATAGGGAAACAGTGACAGACTTTATTTTTTGGGGCTCCAAAATCACTGCAGATGGTGACTGCAGCCATGAAATGAAAAGACACTTGTTCCTTGGAAGAAAAGCTATGACCAATCTAGAGAGCATATTAAAAAGCAGAGACATTCCTATGCTGACAAAGTCCATCTACTCAAGGCTATGGTTTTTCCAGTAGTCATATATGGATGTGAGAGTTGACTGTAAACAAAGGCGGATGGTGAAGGATTGATGCTTTTGAACTGTGGTGTTGGAGAATACTCTTGAGAGTCTCTTGGACTGCAAGGAGATCCAACCAGTCCATCCTAAAGGAGATCAGTCCTGAATATTCAATGGAAGGACTGATGCTGAAGCTGTCACTGATGCAAAGAACTGACTCACTTGAAAAGATGCTGGGAGAGATTGAAGGTGGGAGGAGAAGGGGACGACAGAGGATGAGATGGTGGGATGGCATCACCGACTTGATGGACATGAGTTTGAGTAAGCTCCCGTAGTTGATGATGGACAGGGAAGCCTGGTGTGCTTCAGTCCATGGGGTCCCAAAGAGTCAGACATGACTGAGCAACTGAACTGAACTGAACTGCTCAGACATTTCTGTATTCTCCCCTGATTACTGACACACAGATTAGGACCCAGACTAACATGCATTTGGATTTGCATCCTCGGAAGACTAAATTTAGAGACTCGGGTTACATGTATCACAATCTAGGAGATAAAAGATCTCCCCACATGTACACAAATATTTGTTCTAGGGGAAAGCTACACTAAATATTGAGGAATAGACATTTGAAAATAAAAAATAAGTGTGATCAATTTTGAAAACTGGACTCTCCCATTTGACAACAGAGAAGGCAATTTTGAAGCACAAATCAACTTCAGATTATGTTCCTCTCTATTAGAGTATGGGCTTCCCTGGTGGCTCAGAGGCTAAAATGTCTGCCTCCAATGCGGGAGACCCGGGTTCGATCCCTGGGTCAGGAAGATCCCCTGGAGAAGGAAATGGCAACCCACTCCAGTACTCCTGCCTGGAGAATCCCATGGACGGAGGAGCCTGGTGGGCTACAGTCTATGGGGATGCAGAGTCGGACACAACTGAGCGGCTTCACTTCACTACTAGATTAGATGATTCACGGCTGATGGTCTGTTTTCTGGAAGTTTTTTCCTCAACGTCTCATTTGTACCTAGCTAAGAATTGATGCTTTTGAACTGTGGTGTTGGAGAAGACTCTTGAGAGTCCCTTGGACTGCAAGGAGATCCAACCAGTCCATTCTGAAGATCAGCCCTGGGATTTCTTTGGAAGGAATGATGCTAAAGCTGAAGCTCCAGTACTTTGGCCACCTCATGCGAAGAGTTGACTCATTGGAAAAGACTTGATGCTGGGAGGGATTGGGGGCAGGAGGAGAAGGGGATGACTGAGGAGGAGATGGCTGGATGGCATCACGGACTCGATGGGCATGAGTCTGAGTGAACTCCGGGAGTTGGTGATGGACAGGGAGACTTGGCGTGCTGGGATTCATGGGGTCACAAAGAGTCGGACACGACTGAGCAACTGAACTGAACTGAACTGAATGTGAAATACATGTTTCAACCAAGGGTGAACAAATAATGTTTTTGGCTTTCAATAGTATGCATATTCAGTGGAAATCTAATCAGCCATAAAAAAAAAAAAGAAAAAAGGTTGAGATATTATTTTCCAGAACATGAAGAGACGTTACTGTTATGATGCTAATGAATTAAGTCAGAGGCTGAAAGCAAACACAAAATGACTTCACTCCTGGGTAGAACAGTGAGAGCAAACAAAAAAGTAACAAATCAACAAATTGATAAACAAACCAGAACAAAGACAAACACACAGAAACCCAGAACAGTTAGCAGACAATAGGGAGGAAGCTTCCAACTTCCACTGGCTCATCATAAAAGCAAGAGAGTTCCAGAAAAACATCCACTTCTGCTTTATTGACTATGCCAAAGCCATTGACTGTGTGGATCACAACAAACTCTGGAATATTCTTAAAGAGATGGGAATACCAGACCTAACCTGCCTCTTGAGAAATCTGTATGCAGGTCAGGAAGCAACAGTTAGAACTGGACATGGAACAACAGACTGGTTCCAAATAGGAAGAGGAGTACGTCAAGGCTGTCTATTGTCACCCTGCTTATTTAACTTATATGCAGAGTACACCATGAGAAACGCTGGGCTGGATGAAGCACAAGCTGGAATCAAGATTGCTGGGAGAAATATCAATAACCTCAGATATGCAGATGACACCACCCATATGGCAGAAAGTGAAGAACTAAAGAGCCTTTTGATGAAAGTGAAAGGGGAGAGTGAAAAAGTTGGCTTAAAAGTCAACATTCAGAAAACGAAGATCATGGCATCTGGTCCCATCACTTCATGGCAAATAGATGGGGAAACAGTGAAAACAGTGGCAGACTTTATTTTCTTGGGCTCCAAACTCTCTGCAGATGATGGGTGCGGCAATGAAATTAAAAGCCTCTTGCTCCTTGGAAGAAAAGCTATGACCAACCTAGACAGCATATTAAAAAGCAGAGACATTACTTTACCAACAAAAGTCCATCTAGTCAAAGCTATGGTTTTTCCAGTAGTCATATATGGATATGAGAGTTGGACTATAAAGAAAACTGAGTGCTGAAGAATTGATGCTTTTGAACTTTGGTGCTGGAGAAAACTCTTGAGAATCCCTTGGACTGCAAGGAGATCCAACCAGTCCATCCTAAAGGAGATCAGTCCTGAGTATTCAATGGAAGGACTGATGTTGAAGCTGAAACTCCAATACTTTGGGCACTGATGCAAAGAACTGACTCACTGGAAAAGACCCTGATGCTGGGAAAGATTGAAGAGGGGAGGATAAGGGGTTGACAGAGGATGAGATGGTTGGATGGTGTCACTGACTCAATGGACATGAGCTTTAGGAAACTCCGGGTGTTGGTGATGGACAGGAAAGCCTGCCCTGTTGCAGTCCGTGGGTTCGCAGAGAGTCAGACACGACTGAGTGACTAAACTGAACTGAGGGAGGAAGCTTCAGGGGAGAAGGCAGGATAGTGACTCTGGTCAAATGTGTAGTGGCAGTGAGAGAGGAAGATCTGGGTGGTGAGCCTGAATAAGGGTCAAAATGCTGAAATGTGATCAGGTACAAAAGAGCAGAGTCACTGCAGTCCCCATGATGCCAGGTGACCAGCAGGAGCTTGCCCGCCAGAAGAATAAGAAAAGGCAGAGCCGCTTGGTGAAGGGAAAGCACTGAGCTCCCGGGGCGATTGTCCCCCAAGCAGAGGGACACGTAGATCATGCAGCAGAAGCTGAGAAAGGCAAAAGGGAAGGGGGAAGCCAAGTAGCTTTGGGGCTTCGTGTGCAACCCTCTTGCCCTTGTCTGTGTGCCTGAAGCCAGTGCCCCCACTCTGGGGTTTCCTGCCTCAGGGCTCCCAGGCCCCAGGACCGATGGCGTTCCCTTTGCTCTGAGTCTGCAGCGGGTCTCTTTTGTGCCTCCTTCCTCCCAGGTAGCCTCTCTCCCTTTCGGCCACTCCCAGAGGGTGAGGGGGTTATCCTTTCCCAGCATTTTTATTCCTGTGGGGTTCACCCCAAAGTTTTAAAATTAGCTTTGTAATTGAAAAAAAAAAGGACAAGTAAAACATGTAATATTAACATCAACGTTTACTCAATTCAAAAAATAAAATTATAAAGTTCAAGACACCTTACCCTTATTGTCAGGCCAAATCACTACATAAGTTTACTATGGACTTTTGTTCTGAGCGATATGCTGAACACCAGCTTTAAAAAGCAAACCATCCTAAACTCCAGCTGTGCTCCTCCTCTCTGTAGGAGATGATCAGAGAGGTGGGGGAAGAATGCCCTCACTGAGGGAGATGCAGCTTTGATGGTGGCTGAGGACCAGTCAAGAAGGAATTTCCCTTTCCCAGCTGAGCTGAGGCTGCTCCAAGGTCACATGACCTCGTCGAGAGTTTCTTAGCCAAGTGACATCAGCTATTCCCTTTGGTCTAACGACATCTGAAGACTTGTTAAGAGAAATTATTCACAATTTCACTCGTGTGTGGAACACAAAAGAGAAAAAGAAAAGAAGTAAACAGAATTTTAAAGAAGACAAGGCTGACATGATGGCAAATACAAAGATGCACAGACCTGAGTGAAGGGAATCAGAAGAGGAGCCGCAAAGAAAATGGGGCAGCAGATAGTCACAGAGGAAACCTGCAGTTTTGGGTGCTGAGAAGGTGTGTGGTTCACAGAAGCTGAAATGTATGCAATGCACCTAACACTTCACTAAAATTATGATGGGATAATTCCAAAACTTAAAACAATTAAAATTCCAAAGAAATTAGAGAATCGATCCCCAGCTGCCCAAAGCCCCATCACTCCATGATTTTCCTCTTGTCCCGTTTCCCTGAGGGACTAGCCAAACACCAACTTTAAACCACACAACCTGATATTCACCTGTGAGCCTCCAGTCTGTCAGCAGACGCTCAGAATCATGAGTGCTGGACACTCCAGCCGAGGAGATGCAGCTTCCAGGGTGGCTGAGGAGGGTCAGAGGGGAAATTTCCCTTTCCCGCCGACTTTATACTCCCCTAAGGTCACATGGCCTTGATGAGGTTTTCTTTCCTTTTTTTTTTTTTTTTTTGATGAGGTTTTCTTAACCAATCAACCTTATGTAGGCCACAGTCCAGGGGGTCACAACGCATCAGACACAGCTGAGCGGCTGAACAGCGGAAATCACCCTGTATCTCTCAGTGTCTCGAGGACCCATTTAGAAAAGAGAAATACCTTGTGCATTCACTTCCATGTGGAACACGAAACACAAATTTCAAAAGCAAATAAGTCAGCACAAAAAGAAAGGAAAGCAAATGACACAAAAGCAAATATTCTCACAGAGCAGAGCAGGGCATGTCAGAGGATAGGGGCAAGGGGACGGCCGACAAGTGAAACGGGTCCACAGGATGGTAACAAAAACACCTAAGTTGTTGGTGCTCACCAATTCTAGTTCTACTGGAACTGAAATATATTTTTGTACACGTAAAACTGAGCTAACATTTTCACTGAATGATATCCTACAAATATAATGAAATTAAAAAAATATTCCTGCCCATGGCCTAGACTACATTGGTACCTATTTTGTCTACTGTCTCATTTCTCTGATAGACAAACTGAACATCAAATTTAAATCAACCTGAACCTTAGTCACATGCCTCTTACCTGTCAGTAGATGCCCAGAATGCTGGGTGCTAGGCACTCTGCACCTTTGAAGGTGACTGAGGAGGGCCAGTGGGATAACTTCCTTTTCCTGCTGCCTTTGATTTGTCCCCAAGGTTACCTGACCTTGATGAGGTTTTTCCTAATCCAATCAAGGTTATATATCACCTTTGATCTAATAATGTCTTGTAGATACCTTTAGAAAACAGAAATACCTGATGAATTCATTCATATACGGAACACTAAATACAAGGAAAAAGAGCAAATAAGTAAAAAAAATATATTAAGACAGCAAATGACATGCAAATAAACACATTCACAGAACAGAGCCACGGATGTCAGGGGGTACCAGCAGGGGAATGGCTGCTGCGTGAAATATGTCCATAGGATGGTAAAAGAAAAAAACTTTGAAGTTTTTGGTGCAGGTCAGTTTTATGGCATACTGAAATTGAAATGTATTTTATATAAATAAAACATATAATATTGTAACCAAATGAATGATACTCTAGAAAAATAATTAAGGGCCTCCGTGATGGCTCAGACAGTAAAGCATCTGTCTGCAATGTGGGAGACCCGGGTTTGATCCCTGGGTTGGGAAGATCCCCTGGAAAAGGAAATGACAACCCACTCCAGTACTCTTGCCTGGAAAATTCCATGGGCAGAAGAATAATTGCATGAAAAATTATCCATGCCTCAGTGCATAAAGCCATATGTGTACATATTTTGTCTACGTCTTTTTTCTCTGTGGGATACACTGAACACCAAATAAAGTCAAACAACCTGAAATCCAGCTGGGTGCCTCCCATCTGTCAGTAGATGCTCAGAATGGTGGGGGCTGGACACCGTCCACTGGAGGAGATGCAGCCTCGGAGGCAGCTGAGGGTCCGTGGTGGAAGTTCCCTTTCTTAGCTGACTTGTTACTGCTCCAAGGTGTGTGACCTTGTTAAGATTTTCCTGACCAATCCAAGTCATATATCAACTTTGTTCCCTCTGTGTCTGAAGACAGATTAAGAGAAGAGAAACACCTATTGACTCTACTCATGTGTGAAGCAGGAAGAAACCAAGAAACAAAAAGAAAACAAGTGGGAAAAAAAATTAAGGACTAAACAAATGACACAAGAACACATACACAGAAACACAGAACTGAGTGGTGGATACAGGGGGGAACTGGCAGGCAGGAGGGCCCAAGGGTAACAGTCACGGAGAGTAAAGGAGGGAAGATAACATGTTGGTGCTGAGCAGGTGCACGGTATGCAGGAGCTGAAATCCACTTGTAAACGTAAAACTCATCTAATATTATAACTGAGTGATAGCTCAGTATAACATAGAGATGAAATTAAAGAAAATTAAAGAATCTTTACTCCATTGTCTAAAGCCACAACACTACATATTTTGACTGCTGTCCTATTTATCTGGGGGTTTAGCTAACACCACATTTATTTCAAACCAACCTGAAATCCAGCTGTACTCCTCCTGTCTGTTAACTAGAATCACAGAAAAGTGGGTGCTGGACAAACTCCACCAGATGAGATGAAGCTTTCAAGGAGGCTGAGGAAGTGTCCATGTGGAAAGCTGTCTTTGCAAACTGACCTTCATACTGTTCCAAGGTCACATGACCTTGTTGAGCCATTTGTACCCACGGAATGATACATGTCACAATAGACACAATAGAATTGGTTGCTCATCACCTTCACCCAGGACTCGTTTTCCCATCTTGACTGCCCCCAGAATTCCTTGTGGAAATTTTAAAAACCAGTGATGGATAAGAATCCTTCCGCCAAGGTGGGAGACACAGGTTTGATCCCTGCTCTGGGAAGATCTCATGAGCAACTAAGCCCCTGTGCCCACTGTTGAACCTGTGCCCACTGTTGAGCCTGTACCCACTGTTGAGCCTGTGTCCTAGAGCCCCAGAAGCCCCACTACTGAGTCCAGGAGCCTACAGCCCGAGCTGCAGCAAGAGAAGCCACTGCAATGAGAAGCCTGCAAGCTGCAATTAGAGAGAAGTTCCTGTTTGCCACAGGTGGAGAAAAAGCCCTCCCAGCAATGAAGGCCCAGCAGAGCCAAAATTAAATTTTTTTTAATTAAAAGAAGTCATTATGGATCAGTACCATCCTTGTGTGTGTTTCTGTGAGTGGACTCAGGCCTTGGTTGGGGAATTGTACTGCTTGGACAGGAACACAGCTCATCCGAGTGGATATCCAGGAAGACTCTCTCTGGAGATATGGGTTCAATATAGATGTGTGTGAAAGGATAACTTTCCAAGTCCTGCAGACAAGAGGGGAGATTCGCTCTGTGACAACATTTTATTTGGAAAAAGACATTGTGCTAATTATTTTAAAAACCTGCTGGTGTGATGACTGATAGTTTTAGGCATTTTATATTCATGCAGATTTATTTCATGAGCTTATGTGGTGGTAACAAGGCGGGGTTCCTGTTTAGTGAGACGGCTGGGTCCAAATTTCAGGAATCAGCTGAGTAAGATAGAGAGTCCCAAATCCCAAAACTTTGTCAGCGGGATTTTCTAGACAAGAATACTGAAATGGGTTGCCATGCCCTCCTCCAGGGGATCTTCCCGACCCAGGGATGGAAGCTGAGTCTCTTATATATCCTGCATTGGCAGTCAGGTTCTTTACCACTAGCACCATCTGGGAAGCCTGCAGACATAGGTTGAGCAGCTCAAATAACGTAGGACCAGATGTCTCTGAGACTCCTCCAGGACCTTGCCTGAGCAGGATCATGACATTCTGGGAAACCTCGCCAGTGAAGCTGAAGATCAGAGCTGTGTCACCCCCAGGGCCTGAAGGGGTGGATGGGGTGGGGGCTGGAATGAGTGGAAAGGGGAGACTCAGCGAGCGGGGGTGTGTCTCTGCCCACTTTCCCAGAGTGCAGACCTGCGTCCCTGTGTTTACAGGAGCCCAAAGAAACCAGACAGCAACACTGAGCTCCTTTAGCCATGGACTTTATTGTTTGAATATTAACAATTATTATTCTATACACACATTTTAATTTCTTACAAAACTCTACATTCCATGTTGCCAGGTCTCTTCATGCTCCATTTCATGCCACATTTTCATGAAAAGGTATCTGCCTGATTGTGTGTCTGTTGTTATGGTTGTTGTGGTGTAGTCGCTAAGTTGTGAACCCATCGATCATAGACCCCCAGGCTCTTTTGTCCATGGGATTCTCTAGGCAAGAATACTGGAGTGGGTTGCCATTTCCTTCTCCAGGGGAACTTTCCAGACCAGGGATTGAACCCATCTCTTGTCTTGCAGGCAGATTCTTCACCACTCAGCCACCTGAGAAGCCTGATTGTGTGACAGGTTTCTTTGGCAAGCTTCCCCTCCTACACAGGGTCATTTTTTCTGATATGAAATCTGTCTGTAGCTCCACTGTGACTTTAGGATCGCTGTATCCTCAATGTGATAATTTTGTGTTGACTGAGAAGTAAGTCCTCAAAGACTTCCCTTCCTTCACAACACCGAGGGTGTGTCATACAGACTGAGCACATCTGGAGCAGAATGGTTGATCTACGGAGAAAGAATTTCTCAGAACCTTCCATGAAGTCACTTTGCTAGGATAAATTATTTAGAAGTATGCCCTGGTATTGCTCAACATACTTTAGTATTTCTCAAGAATCTTCACCTTTGTTCTTGTTTTACTGTTTATTTTTTTCATTGAGTTTCTTGAGCACATCAAGCCTGGGGCTCCGCTGAATGTTAATAGTGATTACAATCCTACTGGTTTCCTTCATGGAGTTGGCTCATGTTGAACAATTAATTATGAAAGAACTAGGGGTTGCTTATCCTCTGCTCATGACCTCTAGGTACTCAGGGGCTTCAGAGTTGGGAGTTGTTGCTGAAAACACCCATATTGTATTTACAGAGGGAGTTCTGCTAAGTTACCTGAGGTCGGGCCAGTGACTAAAGGCTTTGCCACAGAGACAGCGCACATGTGGCTCCGTGTCCACAGGTGGTTCCTGTCTGGACCGGGGAGTGCGATGCCTGAAGGAGCCTCCACGTTGATTGCAGACAGTTACTTTAGTGAGCATGACCTTGGTGAGTTTACATGCTAACGCAATGGCTCTGTTCCTCCCACACTCCTCATGTGTCACCTCGGGTGAGAAAGTCTACTGAGGGCCTTCCTGGTTTTCT
The DNA here is from genome assembly GCF_014754425.2 of Oryx dammah. NCBI lineage: Eukaryota > Metazoa > Chordata > Mammalia > Artiodactyla > Bovidae > Oryx > Oryx dammah. The sequence goes on from NW_024070191.1 coordinate 6,074,604, forward strand.
CTCTGGTGCTGGGTTCCCGCGTGTCGTCTAAGGGAAGAGCCGTGACTAAAGCACTTCCCACAGAGCTGACACTCATAGGGCTGCTCACCAGTGTGTGTTCTCTCATGCCTTCTCAGGTTTGTATATTGACTGAAGGCATTCCCACACCGCTGACATTTATAGGGTTTCTCTCCTGTGTGGGTCCTTTTGTGCCGAGTCAATTCAGAACTCTGACTGAAGGCCTTCCCACACACAAGACACCCGTGAGGTTTCTCTCCAGTGTGGATTCTCTTGTGCTGACTCAGGCCAGAGTTTTGGCTAAATGTTTTCCCACACTGATGACATTCATAGTGCTTCTCTTTGGGATGGATTTTCTCGTGTTTTCTAAGGTAAGAGATTTGATTAAAATTTTTCTCACACAGACGACATTTGTAGGGCTTCTCTCCTGTGTGAGTCTTCTCATGTTGTTTCAGGTAGGACCTTTGACTAAAGAGTTTCCCACACATGTGACATTTAAATGGTTTCTCTCCAGTGTGGACCCGATTGTGGTTTCTAAGGTCAGAACTTTGAAAAAAGCCACTTCCACAGAGACCACATTTGTATGGTTTCTCTCCAGTGTGAATCATCTTGTGTTGTCTGAGACTAAAGCAACTGCTAAAAACTTTCCTACACAGAGGACATTCACACAACTTGCCTCTACTGTGAATGTGATCCTGTGCATTAAGGAATGACCCTTGAATAAGTGATTTTCCACACCGTTTGCTGACATTACGTTTCCTTCTTAAGTGAATTGATGAATGTTGAGGGAAATATCTAGAAGGAACTTCATCTCTCAAATCCGTGCATCCAGCAGGATCCCCTTGCGGGTGAGAAACCTGTTTGGGGAAAGGAGATATGAGGCTGTTACTGGTTTCCCCATGTCCAGGCAGACACTCATTTGTCTACATGTTCCCCCTAGAACATCAGCTCATAATAGTCTCCAGTTAAAATGTCTCCAGTGTTAGTTGTAAACACATGTTGTGTTATTTCCCTGCAAGCATGAACATTCTCTTTTATAGTTTCCCAATCCAAGATAGGGAAACAGTGGAAACAGTGTCAGACTTTATTTTTGGGGGCTCCAAAATCACTGCAGATGGTGATTGCAGCCATGAAATTAAAAGACGCTTACTCCTTGGAAGAAAAGTTATGACCAACCTAGATAGCATATTCAAAAGCAGAGACATTATGTTGCCGACTAAGGTCTGTCTAGGCAAGGCTATGGTTTTTCCTGTGGTCATGTATAGATGTGAGAGTTGGACTGTGAAGAAGGCTGAGCTCAGAAGAATTGATGCTTTTGAACTGTGGTGTTGGAGAAGACTCTTGAGAGTCCCTTGGACTGCAAGGAGATCCAACCAGTCCATTCTGAAGGAGATCAGCCCTGGGATTTCTTTGGAAGAAATGATGCTAAAGCTGAAACTCCAGTACTTTGGCCATATCAATGTGAAGAGTTGACTCATTGGAAAAGACTCTGATGCTGGGAGGGATTGGGGGCCGGAGGAGAAGGGGATGACAGAGGATGAGATGGCTGGATGGCATCACTGACTCGATGGATGTGAATCTGAGTGAACTGCGGGAGTTGGTGATGGACAGGGAGGCCTGGCGTGCTGCAATTCATGGGGTTGCAGAGTCAGATCCGACTGAACTGAACTGAACTGAATCCAAGATATCAGATTAACTTTGAAGATTTCAGTGTGTTCCAGAGACTAGGAGGTGAAAAATGTTTGTGCAACGTATCTTTTTCTCTCTTACATTATGGTTTTGAGCTCATGTTAACTTCTTAACCAATTTCAGAGTATCCAAAAATTTGCTCAAGAAGAGCTCAGTCTCAACTTACAGGCAATTGAGCTCAATTACCAACTTATCTCACTGCAGGTCTTTCATTTGGATGACTGGGGTTCCCACCCATGAAACTTACCATTGCCGTGGTAGGGGATGTGTGCTTCCTGTAGACACTTTGCATGAACATCATTTCTTGTTGTCTAAGGGGTCTTTCACTGCCTAAAGAAATGTGAAAAGTATAGATTTTAGAGTGGCAATAGGGAAATAAAATGTAGACAAATACAAAGGTCCATGTGAATATATTTCAAAAATTGGTACTCAGAGAAACTGTGTATAACAAAGAAATACTCAATGTAGTAGAAATACTTTAAAAGTCGTGTCTATTAGAAAAAAGCCCAGGCTTAAAATATAAAAGCATAATGTGGTGAAGAGATATTGGGTCAGAAAATGGTAGACAAAACTTTAAGTGGCAGGATCAGGACAGAAATCACTATGTGAAAATTGAAGTGTGGTATAGTCCACAAGCACCTTTTTCCCTAAAGGAGAGAAAATATCAGGAATATGAATCGTGATGATGGGGGCCCAGAATGATAACAACATGAGGAATACGCCCCAATGTCCTCACTTCCACTTTGGAATATATCCCTGCCTTCATCAGACTTTCATCTGGTGTCTCCAAGGACTTAACATACCGGCTGACTGTTTTGCCCTGAAGCTCAGGCCCCTGATGCTCACCTGGACTCTGACCTTGGAGGCCTCCTGCTGCTTCAGGCCACAGCTCTTTTCCTTGTTCCAGCTGGGAAATCACCTCTGATTTGCTGATCTGATAGCCTGTTTGATTTAAGAAAAGAAAGGTGTGGATTTTGAGTCTAGGCTAATCACTCTTTGCTGTGCTCAAAACATGGGTAAGGTACTGGGGAAAATAAAGAGACAACTGAACGTCAGTGCAGGTAACAACATCCTGAACAGGCAGAACAGTGACGGTCCTTCAGCAGACTGGGAGGAAACCCAGAGCAGCAGCAAGAACAGTGAGGCTGTCCAGGGGCTGATGCCCCTGTGCCAGTTCAGAGAGAGGCCACAGAATCCTGTCTTTTCCAAATGGGAAAGATTAAAAGACTCTACAGTGTGCTGAATATTTCTGTCAAACAGGATCCAGAGTGATTCACCTTACAGGAAGAATCGAAATTACGTCATATATAGGACTGCTCTCAAGCCTTCATGGAGTGATTGGAACAGAAGAATTAGTTTAAAATATATGATCCTTTTATTTATGCATTAAAATGTCCATTGAATCCCCAGTAGTGTTCTGAACGTTGAGACTAAGTATCAATAAAGACATGAAACCTGGCAAAGGTGACCTTTCAGTGTGGTAATGAAAAGTGCCATGAAAAGGAACGTCTTCCTTTAAGTAGTTAGGAGGACTAGCAGAGAATCAGGAAGCAGCTGGAGTGGGACACAGGGTAGCTGTTGTAAATGCTTGTTCAGTGAGTGAATGAACAGAATGGACACAGGTGCAGGCACATCCCTGTTGACAGACTCACCTACAGAGACCAGGTGGGTGACAGTTTCCAGCATCACATTTCTGAACAGGTTTTTCTGGGACTTGTCTAGCAGGCTCCACTCTTCCTGGGTGAAGTCAATGGCTACATCTTCAAATGTCACCGATTCCTAAAACATCAGGGACATTCTGGTTTAGACAGAGCAGCCCTCCCGCTGTCCAGAGTGGGAGGCTGAGCTGAGGAAGCATGGGGACTGGGTGCAGCTTCAGGAGAGGGAAGCATCACTACTCACCAGGGGCTCCATGCTCAACAGCTCAGTCACTGGGAGCCTTTCTCGGGATCTCACTTACAGCCAATCAAGCACTAGGCAGGCCAACCTGAGGATGGAGAAGAAGCCATGAGATCTTACTCCTGTGCTTCCAGACCCACCCACCTGAATTCAAGCCCCCAACCTTCACCTGGGTGTAGCCTCAGCCCAGCACTCGGAAACCAGTGGTGTGTCCAGGGAATACTATGCAGCTCCTTCTCTCCCAGATCCCATGTGAAGAGGTAGAGCTGCGGTTGCTAACACAGAAAGTCAGAATCTGCAAATAAGAATGTGCTAAGCATTGACTTTTTTAATCAGCCTGTGGCACCCAGAATTGCTGTGTCCTCCCTGATTCCAGCCCTCGGGGACCCTGACTCTCGCCAGAGTGGATAGTGGTTACTGCTGTAGGTAAGCGCTCTGGAAGTCCCCAGATCATCTCCTGCCTTATGCGCCCACAGTGCTTCTCCAACAGCCCTGCAGACCTCTGGAGACACATTGCCTTCCAGCTCTCCCTCAACCCTGAGGTTAGTTCTGTCCTCCATGGATGTGGATATCAATTACCCTAGGACCTCTTTTAGGATGGAGTTAGATTGAGCACTTATTCCATTTGGAGGAACCATAGCACCCACCCTGCCAGCCCCGTCCTTAACATCCCCTGCACCAGAAAGTAGCCGGAGTCCAGGAGTCACAGTTTACTGTCCTAGACTCTCTCAATCCTCCTGGTCAAGGATGGTCAGAAATGTGGAGGTTTAGAAGGAAATTGCTTTACTTAACAATTTACGATGGACACCCAGAGGTTCCAAAATCTTTAATATCTGACAGGGTTACACTAGAGAAAGGAGCAGCTGTCATTTAATTTTGCTCAGTCTGTGTCTTGTGTTCCCCTAAACACCTTTAGGGTAACAAAGATCACCCAGATTTTACCTGTAATACAGCCTCTAACATTAACAATCAGAAGCAGCTCCTCGTTACATGTCTCTTTATGATTATTGCCCAGTTTGGGGAGAACCTCTCTATATATTCAGTCGATCCCCTCATCACAATCTCATCTATCTTGAAACAGAAACCTCCCTGAATATATGTGCTCTCTGGTTTCTGCTCTCCCGTTCTCCTTTCACCATCAAAGTGAAAGCCTGTGTCTTTTCCTATCAGAAATGAAGTCCTGGATCCATGCGTCTGCTCACCGTGAAAAGGAATCAAGTGTCCAGGACAATGAACAAACCCAAAAATCCACTCAAGGAAACGTGATTGGATTGGTGATTAGATTATCTGAAACTGGGGAAACCCACGTTGGGAGAGACTTTCCAGGAAAATCAATCAAGACTAGGCATAGATTGCCTTTAGTTTAGACTTCAATTTCTGCCTGAAGTGAAATGCTCTTTTTCATTCTTAAATTTCTTCTTCTATTGATAATAGGAATATGTAAATTCCTATGAAACCCCAGGAATATGCCAAAGGGCATTCCTACAATAGAAAGACAGAACCTCAGCAACCCTGGCGATGTCCCGCTTAGAGGTCACAGGAATCAAAGGAGGTTAATATTAAATTTTTGGAAGAATTAAAATAAATATTTGGAAATATTTATTTTATCTTGAGATAATTATTTTGACACAAAAATCCATCTCAAGACACGTAAGAAATAAAATGAAGACAATCACTTGATGAAATCCATAAAAGAAACTTCAGCAAAGCAGAAAATGAAGTATTTAAAAGCAAATTAGTAAAAGCATAGTTGTAGATCAACGGTCAGCAAAACCTTTCAAGATGAAGGTCATGCTCTGTATCTGTACTGTGTGAACAGAAAGTGCCATACACAGAATACCTGAAATCTGGCTGGCACTACCAAGGTTGTGAAATTTAGCTGTTTAACTGCATTAATTTAACTGCGTTACTGTATTGGAGATCACAAAATCTTAGTTTAGGTATATAAAATACATTCAAGACAAGAATGTTGGAGTTGAAAAAGATCGTGAACAAAGTTTAGAAATGAGAGAGGCAAAGAAAATGTTGATACAGTATGATCCAGAAACCATAAGAGGCTGCTTTGACTCCAGTGTCTAGAGACAGATAAGACTTATAACATTTAAGGGAATGAAACACTCCTATCTCAGTTTCAAAGACTCACCAAAACCCCAAATTGGAGGAGCCAGTGAAGTCAAGTGGATTCTGAGGACTCCACAGTAAGAAGCTGATTTCCCTTTCTTCAAGGTCCCAAACAGTCCAGCTTCTTCTCTGAACAAATGCATCCCTCTGTCGGTTTGACTTTCTTTTATACCTGAATAGCAGTTTATAACACAATCGGGGCTACGATCCACCCTATTGGATCTTGAGCTTAATAGGGTTGCAGTCTGTGAGCCACACCCTGTTCAATTTGATTGGAGTTTCTAAACTAATTTGAATTTATAACCCACACCCAGTGTTGAAGAGCAAAGATGTAATGACATTGAGAAAATCCATCATTTCCTTCTTCATCCATAAATACTTCTGATGGATGTATTACTGTATTAGAGACCACAATATAGTGCTGAACTGAGAACCATTCAATGTCTTCAAATAACAGGGCATCAGACACCCTGGGATTCTGGGGAAGTGAAGCTGGGCCTCTCTGGGAGAAACATGGAATTAAAAATAAAATGCAAGATGAAGAATTATGAACATTTGAAATATAAGTAATTGAGTGACAACACTCAACTTGCTGGTCTGCTGAGCGTGACTCTTAAAGCACTGGCTACGTAGTACTTTCAAGAATATGTTAAGACTCTATTAACTGTGCAAAGAAAATGTGAAGACAGTTTTACACTCCAATATTAATTAGTGAGGAAATGAACACAAACGTTCCTACATAGTGAAGTATTGTCAATTATTTCACCTCCATGAGTCGTGTACCGTTGATTTAAATATTTGCGTGGAAATTTTATGGGTGTGGTGATGGCTCTTTCAGCTTAAAATTCCTGGTTCCCAAATGGAAAAAAAAAAATTAACCAAAGGACACTGTGAGTATTTCATTGATTCTGGGGACATTTTGGTTATACCTCATACAATGCCTAGTGGTCCTGTTGTCTCATGCATTTTAGTTCCATCTTCCATATTCATTAAAGAATAGTTCGCCTGAAACTAGTAAATTAAGTTAAATCCACTATACTTCAATTTTGAAAAAAGAGTATTTTGAACTTTCATCATTATCATTCAATCTCCATGGAATCATCTTTTTCCCTTAAACTCATCAGATTATGTGTAAACTATTTCCTAAATGAAACAGATCACTTTGGATATAGGCACTTTCCACCACAAGATTTAAAGAACCCCTGTAGGGGTCATTCATTACTTATGCCATCTCCTACATAGCAGGGAAGGAATTACATTCATCTCAGCTCAGGAATTTATTTGTTGTTTTTTTTTTTCCTATTCTCTCCTGGCACATCAAAATATATGTTATGATTTAAAACATGTGCACTCTCTTTTCATCTAGTTTTTAAAAATATAGTTGATGCACAATATTTTATTTGCTTCAGGTGTAGAACATTGATACAGTATTTTATAGATTATGCTCCACTGAAGTTATTGTAAAATATCGTCTGTATTCCTTGTGTTTTGCAATATGTTGTTGTTGTTGAGTTGCTAGGCTATGTCCAACTCTTTGAGACCCTATAGACTGTAGCATGCAGGCTCCTCTGTCCTCCACTATCTTCCAAAATTTGCTCAAATTCATGTCCATTGAGTCACTGATGCTGTCTAACCATCTCACCCTCTGTTGTCCCCTTCTCCTGCTCTCAATCTTTCCCTCAATTGGAAAAGTATCAGGATCTTTTCCAGTGAGTCAGTTTTTTTGCATTGGTGGCCAAAGTATTGGAGCTTCAGCTTCAGTATCAGTCCTTCCAATGAATATTCAGTTTTGAGTTCCTGTAGGTTTGACTGGTTTGATCTCCCTGCTGTCCAAGGGACTCTCAAGAGTCTTCTCTAGCACCACAATTCAAAAGCATAATTTATTCAGCACTCAGCCTTCTTTAAGGTCAATTTCTCACACCCACAATATATACTGGTAGCTTATTTATTTTATACATGTAGGTTTGTTCTTCTTAATCCCCAACCCCTATCTTGCCTCCCTCACCTCCCCCTCCTGAATGGCAGCCACTAGTTTGTATTCTGTATCTGTCTTTTTCTGTTTGATTTTGTTTATTGTATTTGTTTAGATTCACACATATAAGTGATAACACATAATATTTTTATTTCTCTGTTTGAATTATTTCACTTGGCATAATATACAATGCAATATTACTCAGTCATAAAAATGAAAGCAATTTACCATTTGCAAAAACAAGGATGGACCTGGAGGGTATTATCTGTTCATCTGTGGATGGACACTTAGGTGCTTCCATATCTGGGCTGTTGTAAATAATACTAGTGTAAAATGAGAGGTGCATTAATCTATTTGAATTTGTGTTTTCCTTTCCTCAGATTTTACCCAGGAAAGGAATTTTGGATCATAAGGTAGTTCTGTTTTCAGGAACCTCCATACTGTTCTCCAAAGTGGCTACACCAATTAGCATTCCCACCAACATGTAGAGGGTTCCCTTCTCTCCATATTCTAGCCGATACCTGCTAGCCATAGAATTCTGATGATAACTGTGACAGGTGTGAGGTGGAATCTCATTGTGGATAGGACTTCCATTTCTTTGATTAGTAATGTTGAGCATCTTTTCATGTGCCTGTGGCATATTACTTCTTTGTAAAATGTCTGTTCAGACCTCTGCTCAATTATTACTTTTTTTTTTGATATTGAGTTATATGAGTTGCAAATCAACCATATACACTTTAAACTGCTCCTTCTCTCTGAACCCTCCTCTTGACATTTAAATATGTTATGACATCACCCAACCTGAAATTTGAAATGAAACAAAAAAAGATAAGCAAACAATTTGGATTCCTTTTATTTCTAATGGTTTCCCTCTCATACCCTCTTTAATCCAGGCTGAGGGTAGAGCTTATCAGCATTTCTCCCCACCTCAAACAATCTTGTGTTTTGTCCCCATTAATTCACAGACATGATTCTTGGCAGCAAAGCTCACGTCCGATCAAACTTCAAGTCTCATGAGATGCCATCAGTCTTCATGTTATTTCCATCCTGAGCAGAAGCTGATTCCTTCTGTTGTGAGCCCGATTTTCCCTGGAATCTTATCACTTTCATCACAGTTTTAGATAACAGAGGGCAGAGGAGATTGGCGCTTCATGTGCTGGTATTTATTAGGAAGTGATCTCAAGATAAACATATAGTGAAAAGATGAGGGAGAAATCCACACACTTGGAAATGTGGCTTCACCTCAGCTGTCAGCAAGCACTGTCCAAGCACACATGTGAGCTCAGCCAGGGGGGATGGCAGGAATGCGGCCAGCTGAGGAGGAGAGTGAAAAAGTTGGCTTAAAGCTCAACATTCAGAAAACTAAGATCATGGCATCTGGTTCCATCACTTCATGGCAATTAGATGGGGAAACAGTGGAAACAGTGGCAGACTTTACTTTTTTGGGCTCCAAAATAACTGCAGATGGTGACTGCAGCCATGAAATTAAGATGTTAACTCCTTGGCAGGAAAGTTATGACCAACCTAGACAGCATATTGAAAAGCAGAGACATTACTTTGTCAACAGAGGTCTGTCTAGTCAAGCCTATAGTTTATCCAGTAGTCATGTATGGATGTGAGAATTGGACTATAAAGAAAGCTGAGTGCCGAAGAGTTGATTCTTTTGAACTGTGGTGCTGGAGAAGACTCTTGAGAGTCCCTTGGACTGCAAGGAGATCCAACCAGTCCAACCAGAGGAAATCAGTCCTGGGTATTCATTGGAAGAACTGATGTTGAAGCAGAAACTCCAATACTTTGGGCACCTGATGTGAAGTGACTCATTAGAAAAGACCCTGATGCTGGGAAAGATTGAGGGCAGGAGGAGAAAGGGATGACAGAGGATGGGATGGTTGGATGGCATCACCGACTCAATGGGTTACTAAACTCAGTGAGTTTGGGTAAACTCCAGCAGTTGGTGATGGACAGGGAGGCCTGGGGTGCTGCAGTCCATGGGGTTGCAAAGAGTCGGACAAGACTGGGCGACTGATCTGAACTGAACTGAGGGGGAGTGACGCTGGGAGCTGACAGTCAGTACCAAGTGGTGCTGCTGGGCAGGTGTGGATCAGGACCCTGCTTCCCAGGAGGCAGCCACTCTGCCAGCCAGCTGTCCTCTGGAGAGCTGGTGGTGTCCTGTGGGGGACCTGGACCAGGCCTCTCTGTGCCCAGAAACCCCTCCATATAAGGCTGGCAACAGGGTTAAGGGCCCTGTGTCCTCATGTATACGTGGATTCCTTTCTCTTCCTGCTCCTAGGCTGTGCCCCCAGAATGTATTTCCCTGTTAAATCTAGAGCTCTGCTGCCCCTGAGAACTGATGTCATGACCCTGTCACTCACTTGGTAAAAACCTGTCTCTCATCTCCCATCACTGTAGGTTTATTACCATCATGAATATAATGAGTACATCTCCCTCCCCATGTTCATTGTTGCCTTAATTGTTATTGTTGTTAATCTTCTTTATTCCCATTATTGTATATTATAGTACATTGTTATTCAGTCAGTTCAGTTGCTTATTTGTGTCAGACTGTTTGGGACTCCATGGACTGCGGTACACCAGGCTTCCCTGTCCATCACCAACTCCCAGAACTTGCTCAAACTCATGTCCATTGAGTTGGTGATGCCATCCAGCTTCAGCATCAGTTCTTCCAATGAATATTCAGGACTGATTTCCTTTAGGATTGATGGGTTTGATCTCCTTGCTGTCCAAGGGACTTTCAAGAGTCTTCTCCAACACCACAGTTGAAAAGCATCAATTCTTTGGCACTCACCATTCTTTATGATCCAACTCTCATATCCATACATGACTATTGGAAAACCCATAGCTTTGACTAGATGGACCTTTGTTGGTAATGTCTCTGCCTTTTAATATGCTTCTAGGTTTGTCATAGCTAGTACATTGTGGCGGAGAAAGCAATGGCACCCCACTCCAGTACTCCTGCCTGGAAAATCCCATGGATGGAGGAGCCTGGTAGGCTGCAGTCCATGGGGTTGCTAAGAGTCGGACACGACTGAGCGACTTCACTTTCACTTTTCACTTTCATGCATTGGAGAAGGAAATGACAACCCACTCCAGTATTCTTGCCTGGAGAATCCCAGGGATGGGGGACCCTGGTGGGCTGCTGTCTATGGGGTCACACAGAGTCAGACACAACTGAAGTGACTTAGCAGCAGCAGCAGTACATTGTGGTTGTTGATATAGAACATTGAGGGGAGATGCTCTTTGGGAAAGTGTTTCCAGCTGTACCACAAGGTATCTTTTTCTCCTGAGGAGCTTTCTGAAATATTCCAATTCTTGATTCTAGCAGGTGTGAAATAGATAACTAATAGGGATGTAATGCACAAGCATAGGGAATAGGGCCAATATTTTATAATTATTTTATATGGAGTATGATCCATTAAAAATATTGAAGTACTAAGTGGTGCACCTGAAAGTAATATAATCCTGTAAATTAACTGTACTTCAACTAAAAAAATCAATAAAAAATAAAAGCCAGTTTTTAAAACATAAAAAAAAACACATAAGAAAGAATGAACTTTTAGAAGCCAGATTATATCTCCTACCAAATTCATATGTTCAACTATTCACACTGAAGAGACCAGAATGGAGAACACCCCTTGTGGTCCAGTGGTTAAGACATTGCCTTCCAAAGCAGGGAGTGCAGGTTCCATTCTTGCTTGTGGTAACATGTTGCAAAATGTGGCCCCTGAATTAAAAATAAATCAATAAAACTTGAAGAGACCCTAATGGGGCTGTCTATGGAGACTCTTTGTGATCCCACGGACTGTAGCCCCTCAGGCTTTTGGTCCATGGAATTTCCCAGGCAAGAACACTGGAGTGGGTTGCCACTTCCTTCATGTCTATGGAGAAGAGGCAGATAAAGCAGTGTTTAGGTTAAAGTCATGCCCTCATCTCAGCAGACTGGTGCCCTTAGAAGAAAAGCAAGAGACCCCAGAGTCTAAGGAGGGGCAGGACACCGGAGGACGCTGTGGGTGGGTGGTGGTCATACTCTAAAAACAGAAGCCTCAGGAGAAAACAGAGCAACTACGCTTGATCTGGAAACTTCATGCCTCCAGGACTGAGCCTCTGCCTGCAGTTAGAGATCTTTGTTAAATAGAAACTGGAGTGTGGACCTCCGGAGGCGCGGTTTCACACCAAACCCCTCAGAGCATGTTTTCCATTTCTATAACCCAGTAACTCTGGAGGCAGAGACCAAGCCTTGGGCTCAGATCTGGGGACTCCTGGGACCAGACCTGGGGTTGTGAGGTTCAAGGACTGAAGAAGTGCTCTAAAAGAATAATTGTTACTAGAACTCCTACCATCAAATATCTATGATCTGTCCAACTTCTTTCTCATATCTTTCATTTCAGATGTTCTTTTTCATACGTCTTGAGTTGACTTCTACTTTCAAATACTTGGGATGAATGTGGATGATTCCCAATAAGTTTTCATTTTTCTAAATATAGTATAGTTTCACCATTTAAAAAACTATCTTTGGGGAATTCCTTGGCAGTCCAGTGGTTACATGTCAGACATGCACGGCTGTGCTTCAGGGCACCCAGGATATCTCACTTTCTTGTGCATCTTGTCACCTGTGAAATCTGAGACACACTTCCAAGCTGAAAGAGAGATGAGCTGGGTTTCAAAAATGGGGAACACCTGCTATATGAACGCAGTGCTGTAGTGCCTGACTGACACGTGGGCCCTGGGCAGCTAATGCTGTTTCAGCAGCATGGACCATCTGTCCCTACCAGATCTGTGTGCTATGCAAGCTTACATCACCCGAGCCCTCCTTCATTCTGGAGAGGTGATCCGGCCCTGGAAGGACCTGGTTGCTAGTTTCCACAGATATAAGCAGGAAGATGCCCACGAGTTTCTGATACCCACCCTGGACATCATGCAGCAAGCATGTCTGAGTGCCTATGAGCTGTTAGACCATGCCTCTGAGGGCAGCACCCTCATCTGTCAGATCTTTGGAGGGTCCTGGAGACCTCAGACCCAGTGTCTCCACTGTCTTGGTGTCTCAGACACTTTTGACCCGCAACTCAGAGTATGAACCAAGCTTTGAGAGAGCTGGTGAAGCCCAAGAAGCTAGATGGTGGCAATGCCTATCATTGTAGCATATGTCTCCAGAAGGTGCTGGCCACCAAGAGGTTGACTCTGCACCACGCCTTGCCAAGGTCCTGATCCTCGTGCTAAAGTGGCTCTCAGATTTCACAGGTGACAAAATGCACAAGCAAGTGAGATATCCTGGCTGCCGTGATGTGCCACCGTACATGTCTGAGCAGAAAGTAGGACCCCTGGATTATGTGCTCTCTGCTGTGCTGGTCCACTCTGGGAAGAGCTGTCACCGAGGACATTACTTTTGTTGTGTGAGAGCTTGAAATGGCCAGTGTTACAAGATGGATGATGCTAAGGTCACCCCCTGTGCCGTGCATCTGCCCAGAGTGCCTACGTCCTCTTTACATCCAGAAGAATGAACTGGAAGGAGGCGATGGGGGTAGCGCCAGGAGGTCCCTGGGGGCTGACCCCACAGGTGTGGATGCAGCCCGTGGTGAGCCTGCAGGATATGCCAGCCCCAGAGCTTCTGGGTCGGAGGAGACCCTGGAGGAAACCGACTTTCAAGAAATCAGCTTAAAAATCATATGATTATCTCAATAGATGCAGAGAAAGCCTTTGACAAAATTCAACATCCATTTATGATAAAAACCCTCCAGAAAGCAGGGATGGAAGGAACATACCTCAACAAAATAAAAGCTATATATGACAAACCCACAGCAAACATTATCCTCAATGGTGAAAAATTGAAAGCATTTCTCCTAAAGTCAGGAACAAGACAAGGGTGCCCACTCTCACCACTACTATTCACATAATTTTGGAAGTTTTGGCCACAGCAATCAGAGCAGAAAAAGAAATAAAAGGAATCCAGATTGGAAAAGAAGTAAAATTCTCATTTTTTGCAGATGATGTGATCCTCTACATAGAAAACCCTAAAGACTCCACCAGAAAATTACTAGAGCTAATCAATGAATATAGTAAAGTTTCAGGATATAAAATCAACACACAGAAATCCCTTGCATTCCTATACACTAACAATGAGAAAACAGAAAGAGAAATTAAGGAAACAATTCCATTCACCATTGCAATGAAAAGAATAAAATACTTAGGAATATATCTACCTAAAGAAACAAAAGACCTATATATAGAGAACTATAAAACACTGGTGAAAGAAATCAAAGAGGACACTAATAGATGGAGAAATATACTGTGTTCATGGATTGGAAGAATCAATATAGTAAAAATGAGCATACTACCCAAAGCAATCTATAGATTCAATGCAATCCCTATCAAGCTACCAATGCTATTTTTCAGAGAACTATAACAAATAATTTCACAATTTGTATGGAAATACAAAAAACCTTGAATAGTCAAAGCAATCTCAAGAAAGAAGAATGGAACTGGAGGAATCAACCTGCCTGACTTCAGTCTCTACTACAATGCCACAGTCATCAAGACAGTATGGTACTGGCACAAAGACAGAAATATAGATCAATGGAACAAAATAGAAAGCCCAGAGATAAATTCATGCACCTATGGACACCTTATTTTTGACAAAGGAGGCAAGAATATACAATGGAGAAAAGACAATCTCTTTAACAAATGAAACTAGAACACTTTCTAACATCATACACAAAAATAAACTCAAAATGGATTAAAGATCTAAACGTAAGACCAGAAACTATAAAACTCCTAGAGGAAAACATAGGCAAAACACTCTCTGACATAAACCATAGCAGGATCCTCTATGACCCACCTCACAGAATACTGGAAATAAAAGCAAAAATAAACAAATGGCACCTAATTAAAATTAAAAGCTTCTGCACAACAAAGGAAACTATAAGCAAGGTGAAAAGACAGCTGTCAGAATGGGAGAAAATAATAGCAAACGAAGCAATGGACAAAGAATTAATCTCAAAAATATAGAAGCAACTCCTGCAGCTCAATTCCAGAAAAATAAACAACCCAATAAAAAAGTGGGTCAAAGAACTAAACAGATATTTCTTCAAAGACGACATACAGATGGCTAACAAACACATGAAAAAATGCTCAACATCACTCATTATCAGAGAAATGCAAATCAAAACCAAAATGAGGTACCATTTCACACCAGTCAGAATGGCTGCTATCCAAAAGTCTACAAGCAATAAATGCTGGAGAGGGTGTGGAGAAAAGGGAACCCTCTTACACTGTTGGTGGGAATGCAAACTAGTACAGCCACTATGGAGAACAATGTGGAGATTCCTTTAAAAAACTGGAAATAGAACTGCCATATGACCCAGCAATCCCACTGTTGGGCCTACACACTGAGGAAACCAGAACTGAAAGAGACACGTGTACCCCAATGTTCATCGCAGCACTGTTTATAATAGCCAGGACATGGCAGCAACCTAGATGTCCATCAGCAGATGAGTGGATAAGAAAGCTGTGGTACATATACAGAATGGAATTTTACTCAGCCATTGAAAAGAATGCATTTGAATCAGTTCTAATGAGGTGGATGAAACTGGAGCCTAGTATACAGAGTGAAGTAAGCCAGAAAGAAAAACACCAATACAGTATACTAACGCATATATATGGAATTTAGAAAGATGGTAACAATAACCCTGTATGCGAGACAGCAAAAGACACACAGATGTATAGAACAGTCTTTTGGACACCGTGGGGAGGGCGAGGGTGGGATGATATGGGAGAATGGCATTGAAACATGTAAATTATCACATGTGAAACGAATCGTCAGTCCAGGTTCCATACAGGGCGCTCGGGGCTGGTTCACTGGGATGACTCAGAGGGATGGGATGGGGAGGGAGGTAGGAGGGGGGTTCAGGATGGGGAACACTACACCCATGGCAGATTCATGTCAGTATATGGCAAAACCAATGCAATATTGTAAAGTAAAAAAGAAATTAATTAAAAAAAATCAGCTTAGGGGAGTGGAGGGTCCTCCAAGAACACCGTTGACCTTGGCTTGAGTTCCACCTCCAGAAGGTTGAGTCGGCCCCACTTGCCGCGGCAGTCCTGATCCACCTGTCGAAATATGGAGATGGAAGGAAAATGAAACTTCCTAAACAGGAAAACTACCAGCTCAACAATTCAACCAGGGACCCCCCACCTCAGGGGCCAAAAAACGTTGGCAATGACCCTTGTCTCCGATGGGGAGGCCAAAGGAAGAAAAGTAGCAAGAAGAAGCAGAGGCCTCTGGATGCACTGCAGTAAGTGCTGCTGTACACGTCTGCATGCACACTCACAAAGACACACACACACTCACTAGACACACACAGTCACATAGACACACACACACACTCACATATACACACACACATACTCAGACATACACACTCACAGACACACACACACACTCACATAAACACACACACACACATAAACACACATAGTCACATACTCACATAGACACACAGTCATGTACTTACATAGACACATACACACACACACTCACATAGACACACACTAACAGACACACACACACTCACACAGACACACACACTCACATAGACACCACACATTCACACACTCATTCACTTACAGACACACACAGAGTCATGTTTAGAACTAGTTGGTGTTCTGGGTGTGAATAGTGGAAGGACTGTGTGTCTGGACAGTTCACAGGACACAGAATTCAGTTTGAACTTTCCCTCCTGAGATTTGGGGTGGGAGATCAACCGTGAAGTTGTTGGAGGGGATGGCATTGATGACTAGTTTATTTTCTTTTCCTCACTGGGTTGGGCTTTCTTTTCATGTTAACATGACCACTTGTAATAATTTTACTGTTAAATGTATGTCTGTATGCTCTGTGCCTTTGCCATCTGATTGGTTTCCTGTTTGCTTGAGAGGAAATACTAATACCTATTTCATTTGTGGTGTGTCCTTTTTTACAGCATGTGAAGACCGGGGGCCCTCCAGACACCAAGGTCACATCTGTCCAAGGCCCTGTTCTCATGTGGACGCTGCCCTGTGAGCATCATGTTGGGGACATGGCTGGGTCCCCCGCCTACCATCCTGCACTCTGCCCAGGACCCTCCGTCCCTGCCCAGCTCACAGAAGCAGGCCTCCTTGGCCTCAGCCCTGCCCTCACATTGCAGGTTCAAGCCCTGCATCTTGATGTGCCCGCCAAGCCATGCCCCCGCCCTGCTCCCCAAAGACTGAGCCAGAACTCCGGACTCTGCACCCCGGCTGCAGATGAGGGGGTCTGCCTGGGTCCCCCAGGACGCAGGGTCCCTCAACAAGCAGAGACCCCCAGCAACTTCCAGACCCACAGAAAAGCACTCAGCAGCTCCACGGGGAGGCTGACAAGACTGTCCGTCTCCGCTCAGCACAGAGGGCTGTGGACAGAGACACCTGCTCAGGTGACCAGCCCTGACCTCGGCCTCCCCACAGGAGGACTGCCCTGACCACTGCCCATTCCCCATCCAGCTGTTCCAGGCTGGCCCCTAGAATGGTCTTTACCAGACTGACTGACAGATGGTGGAGCTCCAGGTTCAGAAGAACGTCCTTCCTCCAGCCTCTGGAGACGCCACCCTTTTCTGTCAAAGCCCTCGTACCCCAGTGACCCTGGAGGGCATGCCCCCTGGGTCCCGCGGCCTTTCCTCTTTGATGACTCTGTGCTCTGGTTCTCCTTTGAGCAAAGGGACTGGAGTGAGAAGCTCCCGTAAAAACTGAGACGTGGTTTTCTGCCCTAAGTGACTGAGGAGGGGCGAGCACAGGGTATTCAGGGCTCCCTGTGTGTGAGCGGAGGAAGGAACCTGGAGTGACATGGGAGGCAGACACGCCACACAGCTTCTTCTAACTGTGGACGTTTCAGGAGAAAATAACATGAAACTTATAAAACTGGCATAGGAAAGCTTTTTTAACTTATAACAATTTTATCATGAGGTAATCTGAGTAAACTAATTGAACAGGAATTTAACTGGAAATAAAAAGCTTTGAAATTAGTCTGAATTTGAGGAAACTCTGGTTAAAGGACTGAGCTATGGGCTCTGTGTTTTTTAAGAGTTGCCCTGTCCTGAGACAAGAGTTTTGTTTTATAAAAATGATTGTAATATCTAGTGGAACCAAATGTAACTTTGTTCTGTATTTTCCAAGTCTCCTGTAGATGTGTTATCATACTTCATCATTTAAAAAATTAAAAAAGAAAGAAGGGAAAAAGTTTTGTTTTATAGAAGATGAGAGTTTTGTCTCTCTGGAGGTGTTTTATACAAACCAGTACATTTTGTTATTCAATAGCACTGTGTTTTAAAATGTCTTTCAGTGTTACTAAATCCACAAAATGATATACCGTGCAGGTATTTTAATTTCTAAGTTGTCACCAGTTGACTTTATGTTTTATTTATTAAGTTTATGTTACTGATATGTTCATGTGCTTGGTCGTGTCCAACTGTTTTGCAACCCCATGGACTGTGGCCCACCACGCTCCTCTGTCCATGAAAAATTTCCAGGCAAGAATACTGGAGTGGGTTGCCACTTCTTTCTCCAGGGTATCTTCCTGACCTGGGGATCAAACCGCATCTCTTATGTCTCTTGTATTGGCTGGAGGATTCTTTACCACTCTGTCACTTGGGAAGCCCATATTCCTGATTATAGGGTAAGGGAGTTAGAGAAGGCGAAGTTCGGAAAAAGAAGGAGACTGGCACTTTACAGGAACAGATCACCTTTAATGAGGTGAGAAGGGGCAGCAGTCAGATTAGTAAACTGCTGCACTAACCCAAGAAAAGAGTAAGCATGTCAAGCAATTGTTTTTATGTAACAAATCATAAATAAAACATATGAGGTTGGTATGATTTTTTTTTAAAAAAAGAGTAAGCATGTATAGGCATATATGTGGAAGTCTACCGTCTTAAGGGGGCCATTCTTTTCCAAGGTCGTTTGGAGTAGTTATCTCTTAAATGGCTGGGGCAAGGAAGTCTGGAGATCGCCCAGAGGCTGGGGCCAGCTGGGAGCTGGGCGTAATCAGCCTTAATGTCCATTTTTTTTCCTTGGGGTGAGAGAGTTCTTTGTTTTGCATAGAATGGTGGGGAGGACCTGAAGGGGAGTTTTAACTCCAGGTTATTTTGAGCCGTGTATCTTTCCTTCACTGATACAACCTGTGGCGTAATAGAAATGCAGTCCTTTAGGTATCCAGGACTCAACTCTAAGAAAATGAGATTCCACAAAGTGGATGGACCCAGGAATTTGCATTTCTGGCAAAGCTCTTAGGGATGCTGAACATGGTCCCTGGACCTCCCTCCAGTGAGCACTAAGGCAAAGGGCAAGCACAGCACCACCAGTCCCCGAGACCCACTGAGTACATCTTAACACAGGACTTCTTTTGTTCCTATGGAGACCACCATCACTTCTCAGATAGACTACAGCTTGCACTGAGCTATGCAAGAAAAGACTGGAGGGGAGAAGGGGGTCGGTTCTGAGCAAGGTGGCATCTGAGCAACACCCAACCTTCATTCAGTAACACCAACTGCATTAGGCAGCTATTCTGCTCTCCTGGGTGGGCTGGGGGCCCTCTACGCTGGGCCCTGTGCTGGGAACCACAGTTCATGATATGAGCACATCGTCATGCACTGCAAGTGGTCACAGTCCTTTACACACTGGAGTGGAAACCTTCGGATGTGCAGATGGCCCATTCAGCTTAAAATTCCTGGTTCCCAAGCAGAAATAATTAAACCAGGTGACACAGTGTTTCACTGTATCTGGACACTTTGGTTATTCTTTCTCATAAAAGGCCTGGATTTTTATGACGGCAAGCATTTCAGTTTCATCTCCCATGCTCAGTAAAGAGCGTATCTCCTGAAACTAAGATAAATCAACACACTACTTCAGTTTTTTTAAAAAAAGATTATTTTAAACCTTCACCATTACCACACAGTCTCCACAGACTCATCCTATTCTCTTACTTTCATCAGATTATGTGTAAACTATGTCACAAGTGAAATAATTAACTTTGGATGCAGGCACTTTCCACCCCAAGATTTAAAGGACGCCTGTAGAGTCATTATTTATACCATCTCCCACATAACAGGAACAGAACTGTCTTTCATTTCAGCTCAAGAATTTATTTCTACACTTGTGTTCTTTTCCTATTCTTTCCTGCCAGGTCAGAATGTATGTTATGATTTAAATTGAGTTCACTTTTTTTTTTTTTAAAGCATGGTTGATTTACAATATTATAGTAGTTTCAAGTGTACAACATAGTGATTTAATTATTTACAACATTATACTCCACTTAAAGTTATAATAAAATATTCCCTATGCAGTACAATTTATCTTTGTAGCTAAATTAAAAAATTTTTATACATAGTAGTTAGTGTTCCTTGATCTGATGTTTTCAATTTGCTCCTCCCCTCTTCCTTCTTCCCTTTGGTAAGCCCTGCTTTATTCTCTGTGAGTCTGTTTCCTTATTTCATTTGTTTCTTTTAGGTTTCCGCATATAAGTGATAGCATACAGTATTTGTCTTTTTGTGTCTGACTTATTTCTCTAATCATAAGACCCTGCAAGTCTGTCCATATTGTTGCAAATGGCAAAATTTCTTTTTTACAGCAACGTGATATTCCATTGTGTATATACATCATTTGTTATTTACTCTGTTGATGGAGATGTAGGTAGCTTCCATATCTTGACTTTTGTAAACAAAGTACTTATGGACATTGGGGTGCACGCACCTTTTCAAAATAGCATTTTTTGTTTTCTTGAGCTGCACACCCAGGAGTGGGGTTATTGGATCACACGGTAGTTCTATTTTTCACGTTTAGGACCCTCAATACTCTTTTTCATAGCGGCTTCACCAATTTGCATTCCCACCAACAGTGGGCTAGCGTTCCCTTTTCTCCATATGCTGGACAATCTTTTCCAGTTGCAGAACTTTTTGTGAGGGCATTGAGACAGGTGCGAAGCCACAGCTCACTGTGGATTTGATTTGCATTTCTCTGATGATTAGAGGTGTTGAGTATCTTTTTATGTGGCCATGTGTATTTCCGCTTTATGAAAACGTCTATTCAGATCTTCTGCCCATTAAAAAAAAAATTCATTTATTTATTTATTTTTGACGGTGCCAGGTCTTGGTTGCTGCCCAGGCTTTTCTCTAGCTGTGGCAAGTGCGGGCTACTCTCCTCACGGGGCCACCGCTTCTCATCCCGGTGGCTTCTCTTGCTGCAGAGCACAGGCTCTAGGTGCTCGGGTTTTGGTTATCTGCAGTTCCTGGGCTCTAGGGGTTAGGCTCAGTAGTCTCGGTGCACAGGCTTAGTTGCTCCAAGGCATGTGGGAATTCCCAGACCAGAGACGAAATCCCGGGGTTGCCTCCAGCGAAAGTGACTCACCTCCAGCCACGGTGGGATTCAGCTTCCTGCCAACATCAATGCTGGGACGCAGCTCTAAGAAAATCGTGGGCTCCAATTGCCTAAGGCTGAGAAACTCAGGCCTTGTTGCTTCTACAGCATCTCACTCCTTCTCCCTGTGACCAGCTGCCAAGGGCCCCGGGAGAGGGGCTTCCCACACCCCCGCCCAGGATACCGC
>NW_024070191.1:6096390-6309976 GCF_014754425.2 Oryx dammah
GGATGCCCTGAAGTTTCAGAGATGGATTTGGTGGGGAGATGCTATGATAGATGGACAGACTGCGAAGCTCAGATGGGTGACAGAAGGCAAAGGAAGTGTTTCAGAAAGAACAAGCGGTCCAGTGTCATTGGGGGGTGAAAGCTGCGAAAGAGGAGTAAAATCTGACAAACTTTGGAACATCAATTTGGACCCTCTTGTGGCTTCCTTTAGGGATTACGTTTTATTTGAATTAAAGGTGAGTCATTAACCTTAAGTTGCCTGTTTGGTAACAACTAGCACAATAAACAATGCTAAAAAATAATAATGATAATAATCAAGCTTCTAATTTTTTGTAAAAAGTCTTTGATTTGGCTTCTGGAGTCTTCAAGGAAGCATTTTCACGCTTTGCGACATTCTCCTTGTGTTTCTGGATTTTTAATTTCTTCTTCCGGCAGCATTTTCGGCCACTTAGGGAACAGCGGCCTATCTGTTCCTCCTTTTGAAGGCAGCCAATCAGAGCACACCGGCCACTTCTTATTTTGCAATAATACTTTTGTAACCCGCTTGTGATTCCACCATTGCCTGCAGGAAAGAAAAGGAGAACACGGGAAGGTTTCAGGAAGGCCGTGGTATAAGTCCAAGGCTTTTGGAATCCCTCAAATAAGTTATCTGGTGCCTTTCTTTTATGTCTTTTTTCTTTTCTATACCATCACGAGTAAAGGAGAAGGTGAGGCTAGCAACTAACAACGTGTCTGTGAACTCAGCTCAGCCTCAAAGGCCGTGTGACCATGGTAGCCACTACTTCAACTGTGTTTTGCTTTGCTTCAGTGATTCTTTTAAATAATTTCAGATGTAGTCCACAGGTTGGTAACAGAAACCGATTTATTATGTATTGAGCCTAGTACAAATCAAGGATCAAAGCGAAAGGAAAGAAGTGAATTTACAATAGCACTTAGCAGATGAATCTCACCCGTCCAGGGGAAAGCACCTTCATCTGGCTTGCAGCAGCTGGGCAGTCGCCGTGGTCAGCGCACCAGAGTCCCAGTGGGAGCACCATCCACCTCAAGCGTCCATGCGTGGGGGGGACCTTGCCGTGAGTCTGGGTGTGTGCCATTTTACAACTTACAAAGTTCTTTGTTCTCAAAGGAGTTCAAAGAGTTTGCACATGAGGGAAATGGAAAAAAAAACCTGATTGGCCCTTTGATTGGCCAGATCAAAGGGGAAAAACAGTATTCCCCAAACCCTACTGTTCCTGATCTTTATCTACTGTTGATGCTTTTCCCCTTTCTTGGTGGATGTTTTCATGATGCTCCCATTCTTCATGATGTTTAAGTACATAAGCTGTTTAAGTACAAGTAATGTCTAAGTGCTTTGGCCACCTCATGTGAAGAGTTGACTCATTGGAAAAGACTCTGATGCCTGACGGGATTGGGGGCAGGAGGAAAAGGGGACGACAGAGGATGAGATGGCTGGATGGCATCACCGACTTGATGGACGTGAGTTTGAGTGAACTCCAGGAAATGGTGATGGACAGGGAGGCCTGGCGTGCTGCGATTCATGGGGTCGCAGAGTCGGACACAACTGAGTGACTGAACTGAACTGAATGTCTAAGTACACATGTTTGGGTACAAGCAATGAACACAGTACATCAGGTCACCATCTGGTACATGCTTCATCAAAACGGTGACTGAATGGTACAGTAACATGAAATTATTAGCCATTGCACTACATTTTGACCCTCATGTTACAAGTTACGAGGGAGTCAAGTATTATAGTAACTATAAGCATTAACATTAACTGTGCACGTGACTTGATAAACATTGCATAGCACAATAACATACAATTAACAAGACAGTAAGTATGATTAGAAAAACCAAAGCATGCATTATCCAGTGTGAAGATGAGGAAAACCAAGACAGCAAAGAGTCCCATATAGACACATTAGGGTTGTTTAACTTATTGATCACTCCCTTCATATGTTGAAGATAATCTGACATATTAGCACTATGATCAGGATTGAACACACCACATTCTGTGTGAATTATGGCACAAGTTTACTGCGCTGCTGTTTATGTATCTAATGCCATTCTATTCTGAAGTATGGCTTTGCGCCTTAAAGCTTGTTTTGTAAAATTAGTCAAGGCTTCTACTATGAGCATTATGTCAATGGTGCCAAGTGATGGCACAAATATTGCAGCTAAGTAGCCATACTACTGGAACACAGATCATGTCTATCTTGCCTGTGCTATAGGGGAATTGCCTGGGGTGTGTGGTAATTCATTTAAAATTTGACCATGTGCAAATACAGTCCCAGGGTACCTCTTCCAGTCCATCCTGTGGGTAACCAGGGCCAAAGATTAACCCCACATATCCAATGAGTTTCATTTGGGGCTAAAATCATATGCCTGGGTTGTTTATCCAATCAGCCCCTGGCCATATGACTGAATCTGATGAATTCATATGGTTCACTGCTCCTGTTTGATTACACAAATTTAATCAAGATGTTACACAAGATGTTGGTAGGAATGCTAGAGATTTAGTACTATTAGGATACAGTTTGGTATGATTATTTTGTTCCCAGCAAATGGGGGCTGCCTTTATCAATCACCCCTTTTCTGAAGTTAGCCACTTATATTGGTCCCAAATTTGGCATATTTGTAGGGTACCATATCGTGTAGCTTTGGTTTCTCTATGTGTATGGCTAGCATTGGTTCTTTCTTTCATATAATAGTCACAGGCAACTCTTTTTGCCTGATCATAATCAAAATGCAAATTGTGTCCTAATCCATCAGTATTATTACACCAAGTTAACAAGTCATATTAAGGACATTTAAACTTCTGGTTTGATTTTTATTTTCTTGAATAAAATGACATACTTCTTAAAAGTCAGGTCCATTTAAGGGTGACACCCACTAAGGCAGTCCATGTGTGGAGGATAGTGATAGATCTCTACAGGCCCAACAGTATGACTGGCTCTGGAAGTTTGCATAGAAGCAGGCCCAAGAGAGGGAGACACTGTCCTGTGGGTTGGCCTGTGTCCAAGTGACAAAGGTTCTCAGGAAAAGATCTATTAGGCCAGTTTGTGTGATAAACATTATATATATTTTAAGTTTCTTGAGCATAGCAATATTGTAAAGGGATATGGTTAGGTGTTTCCATTCCCGTAGTCTTAGCAACAATTACATTTTTGGGCCTTGGGCTATAGCTTCAGCTGGTTCTGGTTTATTCATATTGGGTAACTTAAACTATATTTTAGCCCCAGGACATGTTAGATTAGAGGATCCAAACGCTTTGTCTCCCTGGAGGGTTTGCAAGGCAGGGGGCATTCCAATAGATAACTCTAAATGTAAATAGGGCGAAATGAATAATTGTGCATGGTCTGGAGCAGCAATTAACACCAGGTGGTCCCCCCATTTTGAAAAATAACCTTAATTTCCCCTTGATAATCATTGTCTATTACTCCTCCCAAGACTTGTATACCTTTAATGGCCAGGCTAGAATGGCTTTTAATCAAGCCAAGAAGTTTCAGAGTTAATTTAATTCCAATTCCTGTAGGAAGCACTTTAGTATCTGAGGGATTAAATGAATCTGTTCAAGAGAATATAGATCCAGTCCAGCTGCTTCACGAGTGGCTTTAAAAGATTTCATAGCTCCTGGCTGCATTTCCTAATACTCTAAGGTTGTATCCCATCTTGAAATGAGGGCCACAGATAAACTAAGATTAGGACTCACCATTCTCATCAAGGGGGTTTCACTTTGTCCAATAGGTCTATTATTTAATTGTTGCAAGGCTTCAAATAAATTATCTTTCCATTGTTTATATTTTCCTACTCCTAACTTTAATAATTGTTGTTTTAAAAGTCCATTCATCCGTTCAATTAAACCGGCTGCTTGGGGATAATAAGGGATATGATAAATCCATTCTATATTGCTTGTCTGGGCATGGGTTTTAATTAACCTAACTTTAAAGTATGATCCATTTTCACTTTGAATCTGAACTGGGGTACCATAGTATGGAGTAATAATTTCTAGAGTTTTATTCGTATTTTGCTGATCTGCATGTTTGTAAGCACAACCAATTAGATATCCAGAATAAGTGTTTACTATTGTACATACCTATTGGCATTCCTGACTCACTGGTAGAGGTCCAATATAGTCAGTCTGCCACATCTGGCCAGGTAATGTTCCTTGTTGTAATTGTCTAGTTAATCTTTGAGGAAGGGGGCACTTGGTTAGATGCTGATGTATTGGACCATGAGCTATTACCATTTTTATTACATCTTATGTTATAGGAATACCATGATTTTGCCCCCTCCTCTATATGTAGCCTTTTCACCAAGATGTCTGGCTTTCTTTTTTTTTTTTTTGTCTAACTTTTTTTTCCTTCTCAGTTGTATTTATTTATTTTTTTACTTTACAATATTTTATTGGTTTTGTCGTACATTGACATGAGTCCGCCATGGTTGTACATGTATTCCCCATCCTGAACTCGCCTCCCACCTCCCTCCCCATCCCATCCCTCTGGGTCATCCCAGTGCACCAGCCCCAAGAACCCTGTATCATGCATCGAACCTGGACTGGCGATTCATTTCACATATGATAATAAACATGTTTCAATGCCATTCTCCCAAACCATCCCACCCTCGCTCTCTCCCATAGAGTCCAAAAGACTGTTCTATATATCTGTGTCTTTTTTGCTGACTCACATACAGGGTTATTGTTACCATCTTTCTAAATTCCATATATATGTGTTAGTATACTGTATTGGTGTTTTTCTTTCTGGCTTACTTCACTCTGTATAATCAGCTCCAATTTCATCCACCTCATTAGAACTGATTCATATATATTCTTTTTAATGGCTGAGTAATATTCCATTGTGTATATGTACCACAGCTTTCTCATCCATTCATCTGCTGATGGACATCTAGGTTGCTGCCATGTCCTGGCTATTATAAACAGTGCTGTGATGAACATTGGAGTATACATGTCTCTTTCAATTCTGGTTTCCTTGGTGTGTATGCCCAGTAGTGGGATTGCTGGGTCATATGGCAGTTCTATTTCCAGTTTTTTAAGGAAGCTCCACACTGTCCTCCATAGCGGCTGTACTAGTTTGCATTCCCACCAACAGTGTAAGAGGGTTCCCTTTTCTCCACACCCTCTCCAGCATTTATTGCTTGTAGGCTTTTGGATCGCAGCCATTCTGACTGGCATGAAATGGTACCTCATTGTGGTTTTGATTTGCATTTCTCTGATAATGAGTGATGCTGAACATCTTTTCATGTGTTTGTGAGCCATCTGTATGTCTTCTTTGGAGAAATGTCTATTTAGTTCTTTGGCCCACATTTTCATTGGGTCATTTATTTTTCTGGAATTGAGCTGCAGGAGTTGCTTCTATATTTTTGAGATTAATTCTTTGTCCATTGCTTCTTTTGCTGTTATTTTCTCCCATTCTGAAGGCTGTCTTTTTACCTTGCTTAGAGTTTCCTTTGTTGTACAGAAGCTTTTAATTTTAATTAGGTCCCATTTGTTTATTTTTGCTTTTATTTCCAATATTCTGGGAGGTGGGTCATAGATGATCCTGCTGTGATGTATGTCGGAGTGTTTTGCCTATGTTGTCCTCTAGGAGTTTTATAGTTTCTGGTCTTACATTTAGATCTTTAATCCATTTTGAGTTTATTTTTGTGTATGGTGTTAGAAAGTGTTCTAGTGTCATTCTTTTACAAGTGGTTTACCAGTTTTCCCAGCACCACTTGTTAAAGAGATTGAACCAGGAAGAAATAGAAAATCTTAACAGACCCATCACAAGCATGGCAATTGAAACTGTAATCAGAAATCTTCCAACAAACAAAAGCCCAGAACCAGACAGCTTCACAGCCGAATTCTACCAAAAATTTTGAGAAGAGCTAACACCTATCCTACTCAAACACTTCCAGAAAATTGCAGAAGAAGGTAAACTTCCAAACTCATTCTATGAGGCCACTATCACCCTAATACCAAAACCTGACAAAGATTCCACAAAAAAAGAAAACTACAGGCCAATCCATCCTAAAGGAGATGAGTCCTGAGTGTTCACTGGAAGGACTAATGCTGAGGCTGAAACTCTAATACTTTGGCCACCTGATGCGAAGAGTTGGACATGACTGAGTGACTGAACTGAACTGAACTAAACAGGCCAATATCACTGATGAACACAGATGCAAAAACCCTTAACAAAATTCTAGCAAACCGAATCCAACAACATATTAAAAAGATCATACACCATGACCAAGTGGGCTTTATCCCAGGGATACAAGGATTCTTCAATATCTGCAAATCAATCAATGTAATACACCATGTTAACAAATTGAAAAATAAAAACCATAAGATTATTTCACTAGATACAGAGAAAGCCTTTGACAAAATTCAACATCCATTTATGATAAAAACCCTACAGAAAGCAGAAATAGAAGGAACATACCTCAACATAATAAAAGCTATATATGACAAACCCACAGCAAACATTATCCTCAATGGTGAAAAATTGAAAGCATTTCTCCTAAAGTCAGGAACAAGACAAGGGTGCTCACTTCCACCACTACTATTCAACACAGTTCTTGAAGTTTTTGCCACAGCAATCAGAGCAGAAAAAGAAATAAAAGAAATCCAAATTGGAAAAGAAGAAGTAAAACTCTGTTTGCAGATGACATGATCCTCTACATAGAGAACCCTAAAGACTCCACCAGAAAATTACTAGAGCTAATAAATGAATATAGTAAAGTTGCAGGGTATAAAATCAACTCACAGAAATCCCTTGCATTCCTATACACTAACAATGAGAAAATAAAAAGAGAAATTAAGGAAACAATTCCATTCACCATTGCAACAAAAAGAATACAATACTTAGGAATATATCTATCTAAAGAAACAAAAGACCTATATATAGAAAACTATAAAACACTGGTGAAAGAAATGAAAGAGGACACAAATAGATGGAGAAATATACCATGTTCATGGATTGGAAGAAACAATATAGTGAAAATGAGTATACTACTCAAAGCAATCTATAGATTCAATGCAATCCCTATCAAGCTATCAATGGTATTTTTCAGAAAACTAGAACAAATAATTTCACAATTTGTATGGAAATACAAAAAAGCTCGAATAGCCAAAGCAATCTTGAGAAAGAAGAATGGAACTGGAGGAATCAACCTGCCAGACTTCAGGCTCTACTACAAAGCCACAGTCATCAAGACAGTATGGTACTGGCACAAAAACAGAAATATAGATCAATGGAACAAGATAGAAAGCCCAGAGGTAAATCCACGCACCTGTGGACACCTTATCTTTGGCAAAGGAAGCAGGAATATACGATGGAGATGTCTGGCTTTCTGATGAGACCATAATGCTAATCCTTCTGTTGAGAATCAGGGACAGTGGATGCACTGTTGATTTCAGCCAAGTGACCAGGTTCCCTGTTATATTTTCTTTCTTCTGTTATCTCAGGTACATGTGCATCTACAGGAAAAACTGAAACATTAGTTTGTGAACATATTTCCCAAATATCTTGCCATAATTCCTTTCCCCATATGTGTTTAGATCCAAGTTCCCAGTCATGTTTTCTCCATTGAAGCATCCAAGTAGTAAGACCATTAGTTACTGACCATGAATCTGCATAGATATGACATTCTTTAAAATCCTCTGCCCACAACACTTGGAAAACTGCAAATAACTCAGCATATTGACTACTTTCCCCTTCCCCTTCAGTGGTCATTACTCTTTGAGTTGCGGGATTATAAGACACAGCTTTCCAATGTTGGGTTGCCTCCACATATTTAGTAGAACCATGTGTAAACCATGCATGATGCTTTTGTTCCTTAGTTAACTGTTAATATTCTATTTCCTGTCTTATGGGTGATTTTTCTGTTGGTTTTTGGTATTGTAATTGGGAAGATTCTTCATCAGAACAGTCAAACACTCATTCATTTAATAACAGAAGGCCAGATGGCCCAGGTTTTGCCTGGTCTTGAGTATACCATTTTCATTTAATTATACTAGAGTCTTGAGCATAACCAATTCAGTGAGTTTTGGGGGTACTCATAACCCAAGTAATAATAGGAATATTTGGCCTTAATTGTACTTCATGATATAAAGTCATAGCCTCTGTGTCAATTAATGCCCAATAGCAGGCTACCAATTGTTTTTCAAAAGAAGTGCTGGCATTAGGAAGTTTTTGTAACCAACATCCTAGAAGCATTCTTTCCCCTTCTTGTTTTTGCCATAGACTCCAGTTTGCATAATTCTCATCCATAGACACCTGTACTTTCATAGGGCCTTCTCTGCTGCTGCTGCTGCTGCTGCTGCTAAGTTGCTTCAGTCGTGTCTGACTCTGTGCGACCCCATAGATGGCAGCCCACCAGGCTTCCTGGTCTCTGGGATTCTCCAGGCAAGGGGCCTTCTCTGATGGGCCATAAATCCAAAGCAGTTTGAATGGCTATTTTAGCTTGTTCAAAAGCCAAATTCGGTGCCTCTCCCCATTCAAAATTATATTTCTTCCTGACTACTTTATAAAGAGATTGTAATATCTGCCTGAGATGAAGAATATGATGCCTCCAAAAGCCAAATGATCTTATAAACTTTTGGGACTGTTTCTTAGGATGGGGAGGAACAAGCTCCAAAATTTTCTGCTTGCCTTTGGGGAGTATTTCTTGTTTTCCTTTGTTCCAAATTATTCCTAAAAATTTTACTGATTGTCTTGGCCTTTGAATTTTCTCAGGATTTATTTCCCATCCTTTCATTTTTATGGGCTGGATAATTACATCCAGCTGAGTCCTCACTTATTCTTCATCAGATCCTTCAAAGAGATTATCATCAATATAATGAGTAATCTGCATTCCTGTAGGTAGAGCCATCTCATCCAAATGCTTAGCAGCAATACCATGATAAATTGTCGGGCCATGAATGTATCCTTGGGGTAGTGTAGTAAAGGTATACTGTCGCCCCTGCCACTTGAAGACAAACTGATCCCACTGTTCGGGATCAATAAAGAAAGCATTAGCTAAATCTATGACAGCATACCAAGTACCAGCATGTTTCTGCTCTTATTCAATTAAAGTTAACAACATCAGGGATGGCTGAAGTTAAAAGCCTAGTATCTTTGTTAAGTTCTCTATTGTCTACTGTCACCCTCCAAGATCCATCCGATTTCCTGAAAGGCCATACAGGATTATTTCATTCCATTCAAGTAGGAATTAAGACTCCTGCATCAACATATTCTTTAATAGTATTAGTAATTTCTTCTTGCCCTCCTTGGAATACAGTACTGCTTTTGTGTGACCACCTCAGTAGTTTCTGGGATGGTCCCTAGAGGCTCCAGCAATTTTCCCACTACCACTGGAACTACTAATTTAATCATGTGCACACCAAATTGGTATTTTCCGTCATCTAGGTTTAAAGTGAGCCCCTTTAAAATATCTATTCCAGTTATGTATTCCGGAGTGGGAACTGTCATAACTTGATATTCTCTTTTAGGTAAATAGCCAATTTTCATGTATAATGAGGTTTGTACAGCTTTAGATTTTTTTCCTCCTAATCCTGAAATAATAACTGTCTGCTCCTTAAAGATCTTTGGATTTCCATAAATTAAATTGGCCTCCACCCCAGTATCAACTAATACTTTAGTAATTGTTTTAGATCCACTTTCCCAAAATATCTAAATTTGCACACGTGGGCAGATGTCTTTAGTAACCAATCTGACTTGGAAAGCTCCAGGGCTTGGCCTTCCCTTCATTTGAGCAACAAATCTGAATATAACAGAAGAAGCAAGAGGAGAAATGACCTGGGAAAATGGATTATTGTTACCAAGATCTTTAGTTTCTACTTCAGCCTTTTGGATATGAAGGCCTTTCTCTTTATGCTTCCTGGTGGTTCAGGCAGTAAAGAATCCACCTGTAATGCAGGAGACCTGGGTTTGATCCCTGGGTTAGGAAGATCCTCTGGAGGAGGGCATGGCACTCCAGTATTCTTGCCTGGAGAATCTCCATGGACCCAGGAGCTTGGTGGGTTACAGTCCATGGAGTTGCAAAGAGTCAGACACGACAGAGCAACTAAGTACAGAGCTTTATACTTCTGCCATAATGCCACAGTTGTTTTTCCATCAATTTCTGCAAAAGACACTCCAGCTTTCAACAGTGCAGTAAACATATCTTTCCTGACATTTGGTGCTTGCCATTGCCATTATTTCCACCATTACCTTTTGCTTTGGGAGTTTCCCATTCTCCCAGATCTCCTAATTGCTGCACTTTCTCAATAACTTCCTGAATTGGGCTTCCAGTTTCAGAGAACAATGCTGCTGTTGCTGCTGAGTCGCTTCAGTCGTGTCCGACTCTGTGTGACCCCATAGACAGCCGCCCACCAGGCTCCTCCATCCCTGGGATTCTCCAGGCAAGAACATTGGAGTGGGTTGCCATTTCCTTCTCCAACGCATGAAAGTGAAAAGTGAAAGTGAAGTCGTTCAGTTGTGTCTGACTCTTAGCAACCCCATGGACTAAAGCCCACCAGGCTCTTCCGTCCATGGGATTTTCCAGGCAAGAATACTGCAGTGGGTGCCATTGCCTTCTCCATCAGAGAACAATAAAATCACAATAATGTTCTTACATGCAGCTGGAGCAGTTTTAATAATTTGGTTACAGCTACTTGCATCCAAAGCAGTATCATGTATAGTAGCTGGTCCCTGTCTATTATATAGAGAAATTTTCATACCCTCTTCCTTCAATCTTTGTATACACTCCCATAGTATATACCAAGATTTGGTGCAGGCTGGCCAAGAGCCAAGAGTAGGGTATTTAATTCCATGTCCCGCAGCACATAATTGTAGCAAAGCTACAGGTCCCTGCCAATGATTAATATTCCAATCACCAAGGGCTTGTTGAACCTGTGGGTCATGGAATATAGGGATAAATTTAATACAGTCTTGGTCATCTGGAACTATTCCATGACCCCCTGTTTCAGATAGTTGGACCAGCCAGGCTACAAGCGGCTCTCCGGCCTGTTGCATGCTGTGGAACGGTATATCATTTATCTTTTTTGTATAATCCTTATATATCATTTTAGTCATGGGAACATGGCCCCCTCTTTGCTCCATCTTTCCACGTAAAGCCAGGTGTGCCTGACAAAATTCTCCTTCCTTTGACTTTTCTACACTATCATCATCATCTTCCTCATTATCCCAGATATCGCTGTCCCAGGTAGCAGGGTCTCAATCAGGGCAGGCATGGGCCAAGACAACTTGTACCTTGTGTTGACTGACTCACCTCTTGCGGTGAAGATAATTTGTATTTAGCCACATGCACTGCTGCTTTCTCGGACACTGTCTGGTATCTAGAAACTTGATCAGGTAAGACTCAGTTTTGACATTGCAACATAGCCATGTGGCTTTGTAAATCCAGCATTTCTTTTTCTATTTGTACCTTTTCAGTTTCCACTTCTGCCTTCCTAGTATGTATTTTCCTATAAGCCATGAACAAACACCAACCTTGTCTTCCAAAAAAAGAATCTGTTCCTTACCTTTCTTCCAGTTAACCATGGGAAGCTATCCCAACCTGTCCAGCAGCTCCGCACACCACATTACAGTGTCCCAGTTTTCACATAGTCCAGCTCCCTTTCTCATTCCTGAGCTAAACTGCTAAAAGAAGGATCTTCGCATCCTGGAATAGGATCAACTTTCCCATGAAAAAGCAATAGCATCTTGAAACATGCTGACTATGCCAAAAATGTTTTGCTTTGCTTCAGTGGTTCTTTTAAAGAATTCAAGATGTAGTCCACAGGTCGGTAACAGAAACCGATTTATTAAAGTGCTTAGGCTAGTACAAATCAAGGATCAAAGCGAAAGGAAAGAAGTGAATTTACAATAGCACTTAGCAGATGAATCTCACCCGTCCAGGGGAAAGCACCTTCATCTGGCTTGCAGCAGCTGGGCAGTCGCCGTGGTCAGCGCACCAGAGTCCCAGTGGGAGCACCATCCACCTCAAGCGTCCATGCGTGGGGGGGACCTTGCCGTGAGTCTGGGTGTGTGCCATTTTACAACTTACAAAGTTCTTTGTTCTCAAAGGAGTTCAAAGAGTTTGCACATGAGGGAAATGGAAAAAAAAAACCTGATTGGCCCTTTGATTGGCCAGATCAAAGGGGAAAAACAGTATTCCCCAAACCCTACTGTTCCTGATCTTTATCTACTGTTGATGCTTTTCCCCTTTCTTGGTGGATGTTTTCATGATGCTCCCATTCTTCATGATGTTTAGGTACAAGTAATGTCTAAGTACACATGTTATTTAGGTACAAGCAATAAACACAATACATCAGGTCACCATCTGGTACATGCTTTATCAAAACAGTGACCTAATGGCATAACTTTAAATTATTAACCAACATTTTTATTATTATTAAATAAAACTTTGTTATTAGATATTATTAAATAACATTCTATTATTTAATATTATTAAATAATATGTAATATTATTATTCAATAACATTTTTAATATTAAATAACATTAAGTAACATAAATTATTAAATAACATTAAATTATTAACCACAGCACTACAAAGGGACACCTAGGAGGCAGGGGCTGCAACAGTTCGTTGGGCCCTTAAGAGGCCAAAAGACCCTACCTCCAACCACTAAGCTAAAAAAAGGGAATCTGTGTGTCTGTCCTCAGATTAAGCCCATTTTTCCTGTTAGCATTTAAGTTTTACATCACTTTCTTCCTGTCTCATGAACAGGTATAACAATCCTCCCATGAAGGGGTGGTTTGTGAGCTGATTGACTAATTAGAAGAGATGGAGACAACTACTTTCAGATTTTTAATGGTCTTGTCAGAGAAAAAAAAAACAAATTGGTGATATCTAGTTCCTGGACAATAAATCTACTTTGTCTAAAAGCCCCAGAAGAATGGAGAGGGCTGACTCTGAATGATAAATTCTCAATCCATTCAGCCCTCTCATTTCCCAGCGCATCTTACCTGGAACAGGCAGCAAGAACAAGAAGAGCAGCACAAAGAGACGGTAGTAGAGCCTCATGGCTGGCTGGCTTCCCAGCTGAGACTGGACAGGACGGTGTGCTTGCTCACTTTATAAAGGCTCCAGGTCCACAGCCATGGGGAGAAGCATTCAGCAGCAGCAATTCCTGTAATATTACAGTGATGACAATATGACGTATTTCCTGATGCTTCTGCCAAGGTTCCTTACAAAGCAGACCACGCCCATCCCCCCAGGAGTTAATTACAAACCTCAAAGCACAGGGCTGTTTTGATGCCTCTGAGCTCTGGGTGCTCCTGTAGGGCTGGCTTATGTCTGGCTGTCTGCGACGGGAAAGACCTGCCCACTCCTGGATGCTGTCCTGGGGCGTAGAGCTGGAAGCTCACCTGTGCCCACTGTGGTCCTTCTATGCTTTTACTTTCTTCCTAAAGTCCTGGGAGAGTCTGAGGGCTGCTAGGAGCCACATCAGTCCAGTCCAAGGCTGGTATATTCAGAATCTAGGTGTAAACTGGGGCTGGGTCTTGCCCTAAGCCTGCAGAGATACCAGAAATGGTTATGAACCAGGATAAGCTTTTAAGTAGTGTGGGAAGGGAGGAAAAGTGGGCTGCATTCTGGAGACCCTGCCCTTATGTCCTTGGCCTGTGATGGAGTGCGACATCTCAGGTCAAACACAGCTTATACTTTACTGCGGTCTGAAAACCACCAAATTCATGACTCAGGAAGGTGTCTCATTTTCCTTTATCAGAGACAGATGGATGATGTATTTAATGTGCTGGTGTCTCCTTACTGATGATGTCACTCCCTCTACAAATGAGGGGCTTTGGAAGATGTATTTATGACCTCCTCATCCTGAGAAAAAGGAGGAGGTTTCTGTGCAATTTTAACAGAAAGAACGAGGTTTCTGAGATAGTTCTGAGAGAAAGAGTGTGATTTGTGGGAGAATCCTGACATAAAAAAGAACGTTTCTGAAGAATCCTGAGTACAAAGTAAGTTTCTGAAGAAATTCTGACAGAAGAAGTTTTCTGAGGGGAATCTGACAGAAAGATGGATGTTTCTGAGGATATTTTGAGAAAGAGAAAGCAGTTTCTGAGGGAATATTGATAGAAAGATATACGTTTTTGAGAGAATTCTGACAGAAAGAAGGATGATTCTGAAGGAATTTTCACAGACAGAAGGAGGTTTCTGATGGAATTCTGACAGAAAGAAGGATGGTTCTGAAGGAATTTTCACAGACAGGAGGAGGTTTCTGATGGAATTCTGACAGAAAGAAGGATGATTCTGAAGGAATTGTCACAGACAGGAGGTTTCTGATGGAATTCTGACAGAAAGAAGGAGGTTTCTGTGGGAAATGATGACAAGCAGGAGATTCCTGAGGTAATTCTGACTGAAAGAATGACTTTTTAAAGATTGTTTTCATCTATAGGTTTTACAGAATATTGAGTAGAGTTTCCTGTGGTATACAGTAGGTCGTTATGGATTGTCTGTTTTATACGTAGTTGTGTGTATATTGTTGTTCTTCAGTCAGTAAGTTGTGTCTGACTCTTTGTGACCCAATGGACTGCAATATGCCACACTTTCCTGTCCTTCACTACCTTTTGGAATTTGCTCAAATTCATGTCCATTTAGTTGATGATGTTATCTAACCATCTCACTCTCTGTCACCACTTCTCCTTTTGCCTTTACTCTTTCCCAGCATCAGGGTCTTTTCCAATGTGTTGGCTCTTCACATCAGGTGGCCAAAGTACTGGAGTTCAGCAACAGTCCTTTGAAAGAATATTCAAGGTTAATTTCCTTTAGGATCGACTGGTTTGATCTTCTTCCAGTCCAAGGGACTCTCAAGAGTCTTCTCCAACACAACAGTTTGAAAGCATTAATTCTTTGGCGCTCAGCCTTCTTTATGGTCCAACTTTCACATCAGTAAATGACTATTGGAAAAACAGCTTGACTAGATGGACCTTTGTTGGCAGAGTGATGACTCTGCTTTTTAATACGCTGTCTAGGTTGATCATAACTTTTCTTCCAAGGACCAAGTGTCTTTTAATTTCATGGCTGCAGTCACCATCTGCAGTGATTTTGGAGCCCAAGAAAATAAGGTCTGTCACTGCTTCCACTTTTCCCCCTTTTATTTGCCATGAAGTGATGGGATTGCATGTCATCATCTTAGCTTTTTGAATGTTGAGTTTTAAACCAGCTTTTTCACTCTCCTCTTTCAGCCTTATCTATAGGCTCTTTGGTTCCTCTTCACTTTCTGCCGTTAGAGCAGTATCATGTACATCTCTGAAGCTGTTGATATTTCTCCCAGGAATCTTGATTCCAGACTGTGATTCATCCAGCCCAGCATTTCACATAATGCATTCTCCATATAAGTTACATAAACAGGATGACAATATGATAGCTATACACTGAACAATGTCGAATTTGTGATCTCTGAAGAAGAAGATTTAGCTTTGGGACCAGGGACCAGGCTTGATCACTCAAGAGCTTTTGTGTAGCAGAGTTTTATTAAAGTGAAAAAGGACAGAGAAAGTTTCTGGCATAGACATCAGAAAAGGGAGTGCCCCACTCCTAGTCTTATCAAGGCCTACTATACTTTACCTGGCCCACTCCCACAATATACAAGATTAGTCAGAAGGTTCATGTCCAGCAAGATACGTTGCTGTTGTATAATCATTAGTACAGAGCTTAAGGAAAAACATATCCTTGAGCAAGATGAGTTATTTTGTTGTATAATCATTAGCTCTGGGCTTAAAGAAAGTTAGTCTTAAAGATTGTTGTCATAACAACTCAGAGTTTAAAAAAAAATGTCTTATGTGACTAAGACAAAGCAATATAGAAAAAACCTATTTGTCCCTCTTCTCCTCCTTGAGGGCTCCAGACCCCTTCTTTCTTGAGGGCCCTGGACTCCTTATCAACCTTCCTAAGGCTTAGCTCTCTCAAATCTACAGCCTTGTCTTACTCCTTTCCCAATTTTGTACCAGTTAGTTGATCCATGTAGAGTTCTAACTGTTGTTTTTTTGTCCTGCATACAGTTTTATCAGGGACAGGTTGTTGTCTGATCTTCCCATCTCTTTAAGAATTTCCCACAGTTTGTCGATCCACATAGTCAAAGGCTTAAGCATAGTCAATGAAGCAGAAGTAGATTTTTTCTGGAATTCCCTTGTTTGTCTATAATCTTACAAACGTTGGCAATCTCACCTCTGG
This sequence comes from Oryx dammah, assembly GCF_014754425.2. Lineage (NCBI taxonomy): Eukaryota > Metazoa > Chordata > Mammalia > Artiodactyla > Bovidae > Oryx > Oryx dammah. Next base: position 6,112,576 of record NW_024070191.1, read on the forward strand.
TTTCTCTGCCTTTTCTAAATCCAGCTGGTACATCTGAAAGTTCTCAATTCACATACTGTTGATGCCTAGCTTGAAGGATTTTGAGCACAATATTACTAGCATGGGAAATGAGTGTAATTGTATGGTAATTTGAACATTGGCATTGCCCTTCTTTGGGACTGGAATAAAAACTGACCTTTTCCAGTCCTGTGACCAGTGCTGAGTTTTCCAAATTTGCTGACATATTCAGTGTAGCACCTTAACAGCATTATCTTTTAGGATTTGAAATAGCTCAGCTGGAATTCCATCATCACCACAAGCTTTGTTGGTAGTAATGCTTCCTAAGGCCCACTTGACTTCACACTCCAGAATGTGTGGCTCTAGGTGAGTGACCACACCATCATGGTTATCTACATCATTTAGACCTTTTTTGTATAGTTCTATATATTCTTGCTACCTTTTCTTAATCTCTTTTGCTTCTGTTAGGTCCTTATCGTTTCTGTCCTTTACTGTGTCCATCCTTGCATGAAATGTTTCCTTGATCTGTCCAGTTTTCTTGAAGAGATCTCTAATCTTTCCCATTCTATTGTTTTGCTCTACTTCTTTGCATTGTTCATTTAAGAAGTCCTTCTTACTTCTCTTTGCTATTCTCTGGAACTCTGCATTCAGTTGGGTATATCTTTTGCTTTCTCCCTTGCTTTTTGAGTCTCTTCTTTCCTCATCTATTTGTAAAACCTCCTCGGACAACCATTTTGCCTTCTTGCATTTCCTTTTCTTTTGAATGTTTTTGGTCACTGACTCCTGTACAATGTTATGAACCTCTCTCCATAGTTCTTCAGGCACTCTGTCTACCATATCTAATCCCTTCTATCTATTTGTTGTATGTATATGTCAGTCCTAATCTCCCAATTTATCCTTCCCTCTCTTGGAACTTGCTATTCTTTTCCTTCTTCCTATAAGAAAATGATAATCTTTAGTATTTCTCCTAAATAATGATTTTGGATAAAAAAGTGACTTAATTCCAGCTGAGGAACTCATGAGGGCTTGGGGCAATTGTTAGCCTTTCTATTTCTCTAGTATTCTGAGTAAATTTGATGAGTTCATATGTATTTATGACACAATTGCACACATGTTTTGGGCTGAGTTAACAATTACAATTACTCCTCTTCTTTTGTTGTTTTGAATTATAGCCAAAGACCTATTGCTTAGAAATGATTGGGGAGGGTGATTACTGCACTTACGGGCATTGTGCTGATGGTTTCTGTTAGTTGAGTCATAAAGATGTATGAGACATCTGAGGCTGTCAGTTTACATGTGCATATTTATTATATGCATTATATTTATATGCATTACTAGAATTTAAAATACCCATTTCCAATTTATTTTCTTTATTTAACTTTAGTCAGCTCTGCATCATATTAAGTGTTAGTTGTATAGAAAAGGGAAACCAGAACCATCTTAATGAGTTTTATTTGAAAACCACTTCCATTAGTATGCAAGCTAAACCTATATTTTCAATGATTATTGTGTATTCCAACTTATCATAGTTATCAATTTATCATTTATCATTTATTAATAGTATATATTTATTATATTTTCCCAATTCTTTTATCTGATGCTGTGTACTCTGCTAGAAAAGCTATGACTTCTTAGCTGTTTGGGAAACTGAAAACTGTCAAAAATGGAAAGAGGCTTTTAGCCACGAGGTGTCTTTTCTTGAGTGGAACAGTGATGGCTAACTTGCATTTTGTTAAGGTATAATAATGGGATTAGGAGTCAGAGTCTGCTTTGCTGAGCCCAGATGTTTTACTCCTTCAGCCTTATCACCTCCTATTCTATAGCTGACACAAATTTCCCATGGTGTATGCCAGTGCAGAGTACATCATGAGAAACACTGGACTGGAAGAAACACACGCTGGAAACAAGATTGCCGGGAGAAATATCAATAACCTCAGATATGCAGATGACACCACCCTTATGGCAGAAAGTGAAGAGGAACTAAAAAGCCTCTTGATGAAAGTGAAAGAGGAGAGCGAAAAAGTTGGCTTAAAGCTCAACATTTAGAAAACGAAGATCATGGCATCCAGTCCCATCACTTCATGGGAAATAGATGGGAAAACAGTGGAAACAGCATCAGACTTTATTTTGGGGGGCTCCAAAATCACTGCAGATGGTGACTGCAGCCATGAAATTAAAAGACGCTTACTCCTTGGAAGAAAAGTTATGACCAACCTAGATAGTATATTCAAAAGCAGAGACATTACTTTACCAACTAAAGTCCATCTAGTCAAGGCTATGGTTTTTCCTGTGGTTATGTATGGATGTGAGAGTTGGACTGTGAAGAAGGCTGAGCGTGGAAGAATTGATGCTTTTGAATTGTGGTGTTGGAGAAGACTCTTAAGAGTCCCTTGGACTGCAAGGAGATCCAACCAGTCCATTCTGTAGGAGATCAACCCTGAGATTTCTTTGGAAGGAATGATGCTAAAGCTGAAACTCCAGTACTTTGGCTGCCTCATGCGAAGAGTTGACTCATTGGAAAAGACTCTGATGCTGGGAGGGATTGGGGGCAGGAGGAGAAGGGGACGACAGAGGATGAGATGGCTGGATGGCATCACAGACTCGATGGACGTGAGTCTGAGTGAACTCCAGGAGATGGTGATGGACAGGGAGGGCTGGCGTGCTGCAATTCATGGGGTCGCAAAGAGTCGGACACGACTGAGTGACTGAACTGAACTGAACCGATGCCAATTCTGGTTTTATTGAGCATATGAATCTAAAATAATACAGTATCTTCTGTGGCAAACTATGTCATATTTAAAAGCTTTTTTTTTAACTTTTAAGTTTTCAGAAATGTAATAATATGATAAGTGAAAGTGAGTGAGTGAGTGAAGTTGCTCAGTTTTGTCTGACTCTTTGCCACCCCGTGGATGGTAGCCCACCAGGCTCCTCCATCCATGGGATTCTCCAGGTAAGAATACTGGAGTGGGTTGCCATTTCCTTCTCCAGGGGATCTTCCCAACCCAGGGATCGAACCAAGGTCTCCCACATTGCAGGCAGATGCTTTAACCTCTGAGCCACCAGGGAATAAAATGATAAAGTGTTCATTAAATGTAAGTTAAAAGGAACCTATTGGTTTGTATTATTCAAATCTAACATGAACTTCATAACAAAATTGTTTCTTTATTGAATCCTTGTTTTATTTTGAGTGGATTAGACAAGTAAGGGGAAAAGAGAGAATGAAATAAACTAGACAAAGATGAAGGATTTATTTCAAAATGCCATTCTAGAAATTTGTGGGGCAACCAACTTGTCTTTTCAACCTTTGACATTTATCTCTAGTCCTCCTAGAATATAACTAGTCTTCATCATCTCAGTTTTGAGGTTCTTCAGTTACAAAGGATATCTTAACAATTATGGATAATCAAAGTTGAATCAAAACATTTATATTCATATAAAAATGCAGAATGTTCTAGATAATTTATTATTAACATATCCACATCTGACAGTTTTGTTATCTCAGGAAATTTCAGTGTAACCAAATTAAACCAAACTTTAGTTCCGTGCAACTGAATTAAATCAAACTCACTAAAATGAGTGAAGAACTCCCATGGAGGTATGTCTGTGTGTGTAGAAACACAAAGGAGGGAGAGATTGCTTTTTTTGTGAGGTGAGTGTGGAGGGCATCTGGAGGAAGGCTAAGCAGAGGTGTTTGTGGAGTCATTTGGCCTCATTCAATAGATTTTTTTTTCCCATCCTGTGAAACCTGTGTCCTGTAACATTCTTGTCCTCTCTCTCCTCCTTTCATTTTCTTAGCTCTAAAGTACAAATCCACCTGCAACGCAGGTGGTGCGGAAAATGTGGGTTTGATCCTCGGTTTGGGAAGATTCCCTGGAGGAGCGTGTGGCAGCCCACCCCAGTATTCTTGCCTGGAGAATCCCATGGACAGAGGAGCCTGGTGGGCTACAGTCCATAGTGTTGCAAAGAGTTGGATGGCCAAAGGGACTGAGTACACACACAGCACAAAGTATGAATGATCCAGAATTACTATTCTGGTGGAAATGATTCCAGCCAGAATGTGGACTTATCTTGTGGCACATATGGAAAGAATGAGCAGGGCTCACTGAGTTCTTAGCTCTCTGTCATCTACCCATGAACCTCCTCACAGGGAAGAGGTCTTGTGTTTAACTCCCCCAGGGCCTGGGGAAAGGGGGCAAGACCAGCCTCAGCTAGTGTTGGCAGGACTGGGTGGGATGAAAGCCTCTAGCTCACGTGTCCTGTTAGCAGGTTCATGTGATGAACAGACCTTGAATCAGGCCACCCAAGTAGGTCTATCTTAACAATGAAAATGATTTTTGTTCAGAGTCAGATGAAGAAGAAGGCTGATATTCCCCTTTAGATCAGCAAAATTACCTATTGTTATTTCTTACCCTTACGATTTTTTTTTTCTTATTTTAAAACTTTATCTTTTTTAAGAGAATCACCTTTAGGGTATGAGATGGCCTGTCGTTTAGTTTAGTCTTGTAGTTCTTAAGATGCTGGCAGTGCATTGAGAAGAAGTTCCCCAGGGATGAATACAAGTAGAATTAGGACATTTATTTCCAGTCAATGGAGAAAAAACAAGTTTAAGAGGAGTCTGTATAATTTATCCTCAAGTTCTGGAGTTCTGGGCCAAGCTGGAGCCTGTGAAGTTCATACATGTGTTCTAGAGTTTGAAGAGCCTACAGTTGGCTCTTATCAAGGAGATTTTGATCTGGGAGCTGGCGTTGGATAGGGATAAAATACCCACCACTTTCTACAACATCTTTTGTCTTCATTACATATGCCAATGGGCTGTTCTATGGTGGTGCAGCCTCCGTCTTTGCACACCCCTTTCAGCCGATTACATTGTTTCTGTCCTGGAATAAGGCCAGTCCTTGCTGCACAGAAAGAGATTTAACAATGTCATTAATTCACCATCCATGTATTGATAATGTACATAAAGCAATACATTTACAGAAGAATGGCTTCAAGATAGAATAAATGATATTACCTAGTATTACTACCACTATTCTTTGTACACACTGTGGTTTCTTCTGCATCAGGGAAATTACACTGGCTTCTTCCTTTGCCAGAAGCACTGAGGGCTCCTTGCAAGTGGTTTATCCATGAACACTTCTAGTTTTCAGCTCAAAAGGCATACCTCCAGAAACTCTTCCCAGATGTTGAAAATCGACCATGACCACAAGCTTCAGGCACTTTTAAGACTCTGTTCCTCTTCATTGTACTTGGCAAAATTTATGATTATAGATAAATTTGTTGTCGTTTACCTAGTGTCTGTCTTTTGTACTGTGGGAAGATGCCCTTCCTTTTGCTCTCCACTGCATCTTTTGTGTTTCCCACAGCCCATGGGAAGTAGCAGGCACTCAGTACACACTCCTTACCACTGAGCGCAGTTACGTATTCTTTAACGCCACGCACACTATTTGTCTCTTATTCCTTCTAAAACTTCCTGGCTCCAGCCTGTTTTTGACTGTCTGGTCCTCACTCTTGGATATACAATTGTATTTATGGGTGTCCAGTCCCTAGGAACTTCTCTAAATCGTAGGCCTAGATTTCTTGGAGTCTTATTTTCCTGTCAGTTATTTCTAGTCTTTGTTCTAGGATAATCTTTTTCAAAATTGTTTTTCACCCTAAGACTGAACCACCGCTATATCCTTTGTCCTACTCCAGTGATGACTTTTGGCTGGATCTTTACTTTCAGAAGAACTATCCTCCTTAACTTTTTCTTTTTTAATTAAAAAAAAAAAAAGGTCCTTAACATGGAGTACGTATGACTTTGGATGGAGACAGTAATTTATGTTGAATTGAATTTAGCTTAAGTGGTGGAAAGCAAGCATGAGCAAAAAATTAAAAATAAAATAAAATATTCACTAATCAATCATGCAGACATAATTGTCTTGAGGCAATTGCTTTCAGCAATCTGAGAATTTATCACTATTATCTAATTTTAAGGAACACCGATCAGGAAAACCTACAAACTAGTGTAAGTCGTCCGAATAATACTGGACATGCCTACCACAAACACTGAAGAAAAAGAGTTTAGAGTTAAGTGAAGTAACATATTTCAAAGACATTGTGACTCGTCAAAGAGGAACCTTAAAAATCTTCTCAGGTTCCTCAGTGTCTAACTAGATTAAAAAGCCTGCAAGAAATTAGAGTTACCACTTTGTGGACATAGATTAATGGAAACAACACTGACCCAGATTAAAATACTTGGTTCAACAATGAGGTCCTACTGTAAAACACATGGAATGCTGCTCAATGTCATATGGTGGCCTGAATGGGAAGGCAGTTTTGGGAGAGAATGGATTCATATATATGTATGGCTGAGTCCCTTTGCTGTCTACCTGAAACTATCACAACATTGTTAATTGGCTATGCTGCTGCTGCTGCTGCTAAGTCACTTCAGTTGTGTCCGACTCTGTGCGACCCCATAGATGGCAGCCCACCAGGCTCCACCATCCCTGGGATTCTCCAGGCAAGAACACTGGAGTGAGTTGCCACTTCCTTCTCCAATGCAGGAAAGTGAAAAGTGAAAGGGAAGTCCCTCAGTCGTGTCCGACTCTTAGCGACCCCATCGACTGCAGCCCACCAGGCTCCTCTGTCCATGGGGTTTTCCAGGCAAGAGTACTGGAGTGGGGTGCCATTGCCTTCTATAGTCCAATATAAAATAAAAGTTAAAAAGAAATACTCAGTTCCAGCTGTAATGTTGCCCCTACCTACGTGATCTTAGTGAAAACATTCTTTATGTGGACATGGATCTTCTTATCTGTAAAATTAAGAAATTAACTATTAAATTGCCTTCTAGCTTTAAGTCCTTAACATTGTACATCTTCTGACAGAACGGAGGGCCAAATGAGAATTATGTGAACTCCCTCAAGAGTTCACAAATCAAGGGGACAACTATACCTCAGAGTTCCTAAGATAGTCATAAATCAAGTAAAGATCAAACAAGTCAATATATTCGATTGTATTTGAAAGAATGTTATAAATGATTCAAAGAAGAGAGAGAGTTACCCAAATGAACCCAGATGTTGAGGGGTGGAAACACTCTGCCATAAACAGTTTTACAAGGATCTGAACGACCCAGCCTGAAAATGACACGTTCCCTTTCTCCTTTATCTACACTTTAATATTCCAGCTTCTCAATCATGAGCACCAAGGATGTGCCTCGAGCTGTTAGAATTCCTTCCTGCTTATTTTGCATTATGCTTAAAATTTTGCCACCGAAGTGCCACCCCAAATTACTGTGCTTTTTCCAAATTCCCCTGCCCCCTGCTGGTTTTTAATAACTTGATAGAATTCTTTTTTGTTGTTGTTGTTGAGTTGTATTACACACCTAACTTGCATCCTTCACAAATATTCCTTTGCCAATAGACTCCAGGTCACTTTCATTCACTAACCAAGTCTGACCCAATAGCTGCCATTTCCACTGTCTCTTTTGAAGATGGGGGCTCTTGTGAAAGCTGCTTGATTTGTATCCTTGTGTCAGATGTCAAGGCTTCTCCCCATCCCCCTAAATTTGAGCCCCCTTTTGTAATCACAGAGCTCTTGGAACTTGTTTTCTGTTGGTGGAAATCCTTGTCCTTCTTCCCAGTTTGGACCCCATCAGTTCTAAGGAGGATGCTTATGTTGGACCTCTATATCCCTGAGACTGTGCGTTAGGGTCTGAGTCAAGATGGTCATGGTATAACTCAGTGTCCAAGTAGGTCTCCTAAAAACCCAGGTCTACAGTTATTTGCCACCTACCTTTTGGTATTATAGCCAAAGAGAGAAGGAGAACAGAAAGTAATAAATGGAGTCTCATGGTTGAATGCCTGGTAGAGCAGTGAGTAATCAGGAACAGCGGGATACAGCGCCTTTTATTTACTTCTGCAGACCAAGAGTCCTTTTAGTCAATGAAGCTTAACAAGTAAGAAAATAAAACAGCTTCCGCTGGAATGTTTCCAAACCCTGGGCTCTCTAAATCTGGTGACAAATTAACCTAACCGCTGGAGACCAGATGGCTTATCCTGTACTTTTTCTGTGGGCTCTCACATAATCTGACCAGCATCTTTTGAAGGATCATTGAGTGCAAAGTCCTGGTTCCCAAAAAGTCCTCTGTGTTGCAAGCGGACTCTTTATCATACGAGGAAGAAAATAATTGCATAAGGTCCATTTCTGGAAAAAAGAAGCTGTACTTTTAAGTTATTTCTTTAAAAGAGAGGCCAGTATCACATATGTATTTTGTTCTTAGTAGCATCTGAAAGGTAAATACACTGAGTTCACATTGAAAACTAAAATTTTCTCATCCATTATAACCCTTTGTATAATTGTCCCATATGACAAGGTTGGTGAGAACAGAAGAATCAAAGAGCACAGTATTTCCTCAATCACCGTGATTGTCTAAAGACTCTATGTCAAAAGCTTAAGGAGACCTGCAGCCTTTCCATATAGCCAAAGCTATGGTTTTTCCAGTAGCCATTTACAGATGTGAGAGTTGGACTGTAAAGAAGGCTGAGCGCCAAAGAACTGATGCTGTTGAACTGTGGTGCTGGAGAAGACTCTTGTTCCTTAAATCTCCCGAACTTACTTATCGACTAGTTGTTAAGTTTGAACCCTTAAATAGGGAGAAGAAAATGGCCACCCACTCCACTCTTCTTGCCTGGAGAATAGCATGGTCAGAGGAGCCCGGAAGGCTACAGTCCATGGGGTCATAAGAGTTGGACACAACTTAGCGACTAAACCACCACAACCACTCTTAAATAACATCTCCCTAATTCCTCCACCCCAAGCCCCTGGTAACCACCATTCTGCTCTCTGTTTTTACGAGTTTTGCCTTTTTACATTCCACATAAAAGTGGTATCATACAATATTTGTCTTTCTATGTTGAACTCAACTCACTTTGACGTAATGCCCTCAAGGTACATCTATGTTGGTGGAAATGACAGGATTTCCTTTTTTTCTCATGACTGAATAATATTTTCTTGTATATGCACACCATATCTTCTTTGTCCATTCATCCGTTGATGAACACTTGGGTGGTTGTCATATCTTGGCTATTGTGAATAATACTGGAATGCTGGAATGTGGGAGTGCAGATAATTCTTCAAGATTCTGATTTTATTTCCTTTGTCTATATACCCCAAGGTGAGATTGCTGGATCATATGGTGACTCTATTTTTACTTTTTGAAGAACATCCATGCTGTTTTCTGTAACGACTGAATCATTCTACATTCCACTAACAGTGCACAAGCTTCTCTTTTCTCCACATCCTTACAAACACTTGTTATCTCATCTTCTTGATAATAGCCATTATGGTAGATGTGCAGTAATAGTTCATTGTGGTTTTGACTTGCATTTCCTGATAATTAGTGACACTGAGACTCTTTTCATGTACCTATTGGTCATTTGTATGTTTCTTTGGAAAAATCTGTTCAATTTCTTTGACCATTTTTTAAAAAATTGGGTTATTCGGTTTTTGTTTTTGAGTTGTATGAGTTCTTCACAGATTTATGCATATTAACCCTTATATGATGTATCATTTGCGAAACTTTCTCACATTCTGTAGATTGCCTTTTCATTTTTAAAACTTTTGTTTATTTCTTTGTCTTTGGCTGCACTGGGTCTTCGTTGCTGCCTGAGGGGTACTCTCTAGTCGTGGTGTGAGGGCTTTCCCTTGTGGTGGCCTCTCTTTTTGTGGAGCACAGGCTCCAGGTGCACTCTCTCAGTAGTTGTGGTTCATGGGCTAAGTTGCTCCATGGCATGTGGGATCTTCCCAGATCAGGGGTGCGACCCATGTCCCCTGCATTGGCAGGCAGATTCTTATCCACTGCAAATCCACCTTTTCATTTCTGAAGACTGTGTCTATGGCAGTGCAGAGCTTTTTTTAGTTGGACATATTCCTGCTTGTTAATTTTTGCTTGTTGCTTTTGGTGCCACATCCCCAAAAATCTTGTTGCCAAGGCAAATGTCGTTTTCCCCTGTTTTCTTTTAGGAGTTTTATGGTATAGGATCTTACGTTTAAGTCCTTAATTCATTTCAAGTTAACTTTTTGTGAGTGGTATAAGGAAGGGGTACAATTTCAGTGTTCTCCATGTGGTTATCCAGTTTTTTCAACACCATTTGTTGGAGAGATTGTCATTTCCCCATTGAATGTTCTTGGCTCCCTTGTCAGACATCAGTTGATTTCATAAATACTGCATTAGATGATGAAAGAAGGGGAGTCTTCACTACCAAACCGCACTTCCTTGATCATCAAAGTTTTACATGTGACTGAAAACTGACTCCTTCTAAGGACAGCTTTGAGGTATGTAGTTGAACTCAAGTCCTGAGGGCATTCAAGGAAAGGGAGACCTTATGATTCTAGGGAAGAAAGTGAAGTTGTAGTCAGAAGTTGTGACACACCGAAAACCTATTTAAAAGGGGTATTGAAAGCATACCCTTGAAAGAAGTTACTGTTTTTTACAGTAAAAAATGTTTAGGTTCTAAAAAGGACAATTATTTGTGTAGAGGAAAACAGTTGAGAATCTCTAAGTTATCACAATGTTTCCTCATTGCAGGAGGACATCGATATCTTTTTGTTGTTAACTGAGGTTTTATTTGTTAGTACACTTATTTCTGTTGGTCTTAAACCTTCTGTTCCCTCCTTTTTGATCTCACCTCTTTGCAGTTATCTGTCATGCACTTATAATACTTATATATCACCTCAAATTATTTCCTCTTGCCTCATTCCAGTTTTCTCCCCTTTCCCTATTTATATCTCCTCCACTCCTGGATCATTTCTAGATTTGGTTTTGCATTTTTTTTGAACTCTCTGTGTGTCTGTTTAATTGCACTGTATATAAAAATATCGTCATCTTTGCAACTTGTTGGTTAATTTTTTTTTATCTTTCTGTGACAAATTTTTAAATATTTGTTAAATAAATGGGCTTTCTTACCTTTTTTCTTATGTTTTTCACTGGTGTATAATTGCTTTACAGTGCTGTGTTAGTTTCTGTTGTAAAATGAAGCGAATCAGCTATATATATACATATATATGTATGTATTATGTAAAACCCCTCTCTCCCACCCCACCCCCATCCTACCCATCTAGGTCATTGTAGATTGCCCAGCTGAGCTTCGTGTGCTTTATAGAAACTTCCCACTGGCTAGTTTATGCATTGTAGTGTATATATATCAACCCCAACCTTTCTTACTTTTAAAGAGATTTTCTGGATCTGAAAATGAGTCTCAAAGCAGTATCAGGGTAGATGTGAACTACCTTGCCTATATATATATAGGCAAGAGATGATAGAAGTTGATAATAAAAACAATAATGTTTAATATGTACATTCTAAAATGTTTAGACACAAAGACGTTTCCTTATTGATGATTTTTCAAGTTTCATTTCACAATCTTCTTATGGGGTGCTTGATAATCTGAATAGATAACGGGTGTTGGAACTAGCAAAAGAATCCACCATGCACGACGGCATTTCCACTTTCTTTGGCAGTGCCATTCAGATTGAGACAGTGGTTACTGCAGATGATAAACCACTTCTTACTACAGAAGAAGAGTCCATAAGATCATTAGTCCACGAAGGGACTATAAACCTGTAAATTTTGGTGTGAGATTAAAAGAGTTCTAGGATGAGCATTTCTACATGGAGGAAAGAAACTGGACAGAGTCCATCCAATTGCTTCATCACATGCACTGACTCCTTTTTACCCAAAAGCCAAAATAATGACAAAGTCTTCCCTCCTTTCCTTATATGTTTACTCTTCAAATGTAACCTTGGTAAATGTTGAACAATGAAGGGATGGACAAAATGAATGTTCTAAATACACCAGTGTCCTTATTTTTACTTTTCTATATGGACCTTCAACAAGTATTTCCTAAATGTCTTCTATTCACTAAGCATTTTTTGCACTAGCAATAGAATAGCAAGAATGGCAGAAACATTTCTATTTCTCATAGCACCTACAGTCAGTGGGGAAAAGCTGACCATACAAAAACAGAATAAGATAATTTCAGAAAGTGATAAGTGGTTAGAACACAATAATACAATAATGGGGCAGTTATAGTCTGGAGGATGGAGTTAATAAAAATGGACTGAGAAAGGCTTTCTGAGGATAGCATTTAAACTGAGATTTGAGTGATGAAAATGAGATAGACAAACAGATATCCATGTGAGGAAATGATGAGCATATAGGGAACACGGTCCCTTGCTTAGTTTATTTGAAGAACAGAAAGACCTGTGTGGATGGTGCATATTGGGGAAAACAGTAACTTTGATAAGAAATGAGGTGACCTTGATTTAACAGAGTCAGGACATTTGGGGCTTGTAGGTCACAGGAAGCTTGTAGACTCATATAGTTAACATTACAGCTTCTTTCTGTCAGCTTCTTGGTGCTCAATCTTCTTTAAAAATGTTTGGCATTTTCACCTCCTATTTCCTACAATCCATTTAGATAAGGGGTAGGGGAAAGTTTCAGAAAAATAGACCCTATGAGTACTTAGCTGTGGTACTGGTTTATTCTACACTAATAGAAAGAGGAGAGTAAGAAAGTTGGCTTAAAACTCAACATTCAGAAAACTAAGATCATGGCATCCAGTCCCATCACTTCATGGCAAATAGATGAGGAAACAGTGGAAACAGTGACAGACTTTATTTGGGTGGGGGGGGGGCTCCAAAATCACTGCAGATGGTGACTGCAGCCATGAAATTAAAAGACACTTGCTCCTTGGAAGAAAAGTTATGACCAAACTAGACCGCTTATTAAAAAGCTGAGACATTACTTGGCCAACAAAGGTCTGTCTAGTCAAAGCTATGGTTTTTCCAGCAGTCGTGTATGGATGCGAGAGTTGGACTATAAAAAAAGCTGAGTGCCGAAGAACTGATGCTTTTGAACAGTGGTGTTGGAGAAGACTCTTGAGAGTCCCTTGGACAGCAAGGAGATCCAACCAGTCCATCCGAAAGGAAATCAGTCCTGAATATTCATTGGAAGGACTGATATGAAGCTGAAACTCCAATAGTTTGGCTACCTGATGAGAACTGACTCATTTGAAAAGACCCTGATGCTGGGAAAGATCGAAGGCGGGAGCAGAATGGGATGACGGAAGATGAGCTGGTTGGATGGCATCACCGATTCAATGGACATGAGTTTGAATAAGCTCCAGGAGTTGATGGACAGAGAAGCCTGGCATGCTGCAGTCCATGGGGTCGCAAAGAGTCAGACACGACTGAGCAACTGAACTGAGATGAACTGAATAGAAAACCTCTCAATCTCTTCATGTTTCAATCATCTCAGAAAGAAGTAGAGGTTATTTTTGCTTTCCAAATTAGATATTATCTACCTAACTCAATGGACAAGGAAATTTTCATCATGGAGTGTATCAATCAGAGGAAAAGTAAATTTTTAGACATTCTCAATGATCCTTTCAATTAAATCTTAAGAAAATAAAAGGTACTAGAAAGCTGAAAATTGGTCTTTGTGTCCAGACCATTATTTCCTCCCAGTAACTTATATGGTAGAAAATTTAATTTACTAAGTAGCTCCCTAGTGGTAGAACTAAATAAACTAGACTTCTAGTAAAAAATCTATCTAAAGCAAGAGTTAGGAAACAGATAGTTAATAGATTCACTTTAGACTTAACCTGTGTGTTGAGAATTTGCATAGTGTCAATATTTTACCACTCAAGAAATAATACAAAGTCCATTTAATAACAGATGAAGTCTATTAAATAAGTTATTTTGAGTGTAATCTTGTTAATTATATTTATATTTCTCTATTGAGGCCATTCCTAGCTAAGAATGATAAGTCAATATTTTTATTGTTTTGTTTTTTAAATTTATTAATTTTATTAATTTAATTTTTTAATTTTTTTTTTTTACTTTACAATACTGTATTGGTTTTGCCATACATTGACATGAATCCACCACAGGTGTACATGAGTTCCCAACACTGAACCCCCCTCCCACCACTCTCCCCATACCATCTCTCTGGGTCATCCCAGTGCACCAGCCCCAAGCATCCTTGCTGGGAAGTCAATATTTTTAGATTAAAATTTGGTGTATGTCCCCGTTTACTATAACAGAATGACACAGACAATATACTCACTTGCTCAAGTAACTGAAACATGTGTTTGAAGGGGAGAATGGAAAAATAAATCAACATTGACACTTAATAAACATTATTTTTTAAATAGGAAGAGAAGAGTATTGCTTTAACCAAGTTAAAGTTTGTCTGAACACAAAAATCCAGGTAATATTTCATAGTAAAATATAGCTTCAATTCCATGAAAATCAGAAATAAAAGAAGAATGTCCACAGTCAATATTACATAAATATAGTTTTGAAATTTTTGAACCATGCCATGAGTCATAAGAAGGAAAGTCAATGACTACTTGAACCCTTCCTTCAGTATCTCCCCAGATGCCATGGGAATGATGTAAGTAACATTTTGACAGAATGTGCAGGGGTGCCAGAAATCACAGGGTACCATCAATGCATCAGAAACTGGGAAATAACTGAAAGACACAAACCAAACACCATAAGGTTGCAAGAAAGATTTAAACTTTGGCCAAGATTACAAGTTTGATGCTCTCAAGCCACTGCTGTTACAGAAAAAGTAAACCTTAGAGAATATCTTTGAAATATTTCTACTCTTGAAAATGGTATGTTAATGTCCTAAAATACTCTCTTTTTCAAGGAGAAAAGTCTGTGAACTGAAACTTGAGCAGTGGGCCCTCGTATTGGTCAACTGGGTAGATGGAGGGTTTCCTGGAGGGTCAATGCTGTGATCACCAGTCCGAACGCGGGGACTGACTCTCGGGTTTTGCACTTTGCTGTTTGGTTAAGACTGGAACCCGGCAACTGAGAAAAGAAGGGAAGAGGTTTACAGCAGTAGCTTTGGATGGCTACAGAAACGCATTTTCTATTGAGACCATAAGAACATGGCAGACTGAGTATAGTAAATGAATTTATTATGAAAGAAGATCAGGAAGGCAAGACATTGTGGGTACTGAATAATGGAAAAATAACATGTTTGGTCCTTCAAGGACTAAAGGTATGGAATCATCCATGTGAGCAAATAATTATGTTCTTTACAAAGAGTGCAAGTGGAATAATTTACAGATAGCTTTTTTAAAGAGCCCCTTAGTGATCTGGGTTCTCAAAGAAAGCTAGTTAACTAAAATCCAAAGAGGTAAGGGCCTGCTGTGGGGAGGAATGGGGGCAGGGCGAGCAGTGTGCATGGTTTGTCCTACCGTCTTTTGGGCTCCTCTCAAAAGTCTAACATTTATTCTTAGCCTTAAGGACTTAAGATCATAGAGTCTCATATTTCATGTGGCTGTCTCCATTTCCCACCCCAATCATTTTCTTCCTACAGAACTCATGCATTAGTATTCCAAACTCTGTTTTCCTTCAAATTGCCTTGTTTTGCGGGACTAGGTTTAGGTTGAGGTACCTATTCTGTGTGACGCTATTTAACATATTAAGCCCTTCCTAAAATGTGGACCAGCATTTGATCTTCTCAGTAACCTCTTACTGGGAACTCTAATTCTCTTTCTGAAACCCTCTTTCTGGGTCCGTGCCATTTGCATAGCATGGCCCAGTGGCCAGTTTAAATGAAACAGGTCTGGGTTATGCCTTAGTTCTGATACAGTGATAAGTGCTCCTTTCACTTTCCAAAGATGTCTAGTTCAGATTTTAGAAATGTTCATCCTACTTCTATAATCATGGCTACACCTCTCCCTTAATGAGAGCTGTGCTCATTATTATGCTGGTTTGTCAGTTCCTTCTGGAGGCAAACCTACAGGACAGAGTTCCCCAGGACGCACCCTCTGCACTAAATCCTGTCGCTAGGTCTCTGTCCATCTGTTTCTGACCTACTGAATAGATAGAACGATAGATGCTGATGGAATCCAATCCTTTCCAATCTACCTGCCTACCAGTGGGTCACGGTGCCTCACCCAGACATCCCAAGCTACAAAGTAAGGATAAAGCCGAATGTGATGCCGTCCACATTCAGCTAACGGCGAAGGGATGATCTCTCTACCGTCCTCCCCTGTTGTCACCCTGTTAGGTTTATGAATCTGTAAGACTGATTCCAGGGTCTTGTCTGACCTTTCCAACAGCTTTCTGAACTGTGGACCCACGTAATCAGCTGCCACCTTACCTGGGGATAAGAGGGTCAAGAAGAAGAGCGCAGAGAGCAGCAGGTGGAGCCTCGCGGGGGAGCAGCAGCTGGAGGGAAGGAGCGTCAGCAAGACTTCACCTGATCTCTGGGCGGGCAGGTCCATGGCCTTTTATGGTGTCCCCTGGGCCTGCAGTTTTTCCATGGTTAGTAGAGCCTATCCAAAAGAGAGTTAACTCAGTCTTTCACAGGAAATCTCCAGGGAAAACAGTACACGGTGTGGTGGAAACTCAACGGATGAGAAAGCAGAAGCTGATGCCATGGGTTTCCCAGATTCAGGATATCCGAGCTGTCTGCTGTGTTCCCTTGTGGGGAGACCCTCCCAGCAGGGGACTGATGACCTTAGCAGTCAGCGGATGAAGACGTAGTCAGTTCCTCTTTATGTTACATGGAAAATAGAAATTGAGTTCTGTTTCACATTTATAATGTCTAGAATTGAAAGTGCACATTTTGCCTTTAAAATTGCTGTTTTAGTTGCTCTACAGTCTTTTAAAAATTATTTACTTGTTTTTGGCTGTGCTGGTCTCCGTTGCTGTGCGGGCTTTTCTCTACTTGTGGCAAACAGGGGCTACTCCCTAGTTACGGTGCGCAGGCTTCTCATTGCAGTGGCTTCTCTTGTTTCAGAGCCGTGCAAGCTCTAGTGTGCTCAGGCTTTTAAAGCTGGGGCAAGTGGGCTCAGTAGTTGTGGTTCCTGGGCTCTAGAGCACAGGCTCAATAGTTGTGGCCCACGGGCTTAGTTGCTCTGCAGCGTATGGGATCTTCCTGGATCAGGGATTGAACCCATGTCTCCTGCATTGGAAGGCAGATTCTTTACCACTGAGCCAACAGGGAAGCCTGTTCTATCATCTTAATGGTATTTTTCACCGACTTGATCTACCAGTTGTGAGTCAGGAAATGTTTGTGTTACTCTTGGTCCATTTATTGTGAAGTAACTAGACCAGGAGAACCCCATGGGCAGGGTAGCCTGGCGGGCTACAGTCCACAGGGTTGCAAAGAGTTGGGCATGACTGAAGAGACTTAGCAGGCAACTAGACCTGCTACCTAGATTTCTAGGATGATACAGCAATAGTATCAGTAACAGCAGCAGGAGAAACAATAGTGGTAGCAATTCTATAAGTCAGGATCCAGCCAATTAGAACAGAGTAGTGCTTTGGTTTACAGAGGGGACTTACATCAGGATTTGTTCAGAAAGAATGCCGAGGGAACCCAGAAGCAACTGCAGGCAGTGGATATCACCCCTCAGTGAGACAACAAAATGGAAGCCAGGAGCCAGGGGAGGACGCCTGTGGTCCTCAGTCCTCGGAGGAGGGGGCACGCCGCCCAGCCGTGCAGGTGCCTCTGCAGACCTGAGGGGAGACCTTTCAGAGTCAGTCCTCAGGTCTATGAAAGGGGGCATTGACTAGCTGTTGAGGACACTTGTTTGAGGACATTGTGAGATGGGTTGTGTAGCGCCAGGAGAATGTGGACCCAGGAGGCCACTGTTGCTCCTTGGATGTAAGCCATTGTTGCTATAGCAACAGTGACAGGAACAAAAGTGAGGAAGTCCATCCCCCTTCTCCAAGCTCCAACTCTCCCTGGAGAGTCCATCGTTGAAGCAAATCGGCAAAGGAGTCTGGGAAATGCGATCTACACCTTCCTGGTCCCCGAGTTACTGGGAAGCATGGTGTCAAAGAGGGCAACTGGAACAAAGAGACTCTGGGGAAGTGATGCCACAGTGGATGCAATGGTAGAAAGTTCGAGCAGTCAGAGTTCTTTTTCAACATGCAGATGTTTCTTGTGATTATGTTGTAAACTCATTCTGCATTTCTTAGAGTTTAAATCACTTAGGGAAGCAGCGTTCCGGAGTGAAATACAAGAAGGGATATTGAACTGGGGATGATTCATTCTGGCAATGGGATCTGATGATAATTGGGCCAGAAGGTGGTTAGACCCTGAAAAAGACTTAGAAGCAAAAACAAGAGAGAAGCAATATGTAAGAATGAAAAATGCCATCAGTTATGCTGGAGTATCTAAGAATCACTTTCCTATCCTGCCTGTCCATGAATTAAAGGCTCACCATTCTGAAGGATAGTTATGGGAGTGGGTGGGTGCCTCATACCTATTTAGGGCTTTTCTAGGGAGGCTACAACATGCTCTTGAGGCAAGATATTTACCCCCTCTGGTTTCTGGTTCTTATCATTGTGTCAAAGCCTGTAGCAGAGTTTTTCAACCTCAGCACTGTTGATATTTGGGGTCAGATAATTCTTTGTCTTGAAGGTCATTTCTGTCATTGTAAGATGTCTAGTAGCATCCTTGGCTGGTAGCATCTTGGCTACTATTAATAGATGCTGGTAGCATCTTTCTGGTTGTCACAACTGAAGGTATCTCTAGACACTGGCAACTATGTGCTGGGGAGAAAAGCATCTCCAGGTGAGAGGTCTGGTTTATAGTATCTAAATCCTCAGGCAGGGTTGTTTTCTTCTACTTTTGGACCACTCCTTAGGGCAAAGGTTTGGCTGTAGGGTTATCAGATGGCAGCTGACTTTGAATGAACCCAGGTAAAAGTTGGGGTTATATGAACTCATCAGGAGCAGAGCCAGACAGGGTTTTTTCCATCACTCAGTATCAGGGCCCACCATTTTATAATTCAGACGGTAAGGGATGATGATGAAGCCTTCTCTGCATGACTGGAACTCCTCCAGATTTTTACCTGTCCCCATGGTGGTGCCAGGTCTCAAAGGTACAGCAAAGTTCTGGGGGTGGAAGCCGTGGTTACTCAGGAAGGCCGTGTTCTGGGTGGAGGAATATAGCAGGTTCTCATATCCTGACATTAAAGCCTGAGGAAAAGAAGCCACAAGCTATTAGAAGTCAAAGGGAGCTATAAAAGCTGAAGAAAGGAACAGAACTGATATTTGCATTGTCTTTTAAATCAAATATATTGAGATGTGTCTTTCACAATAGAATTATTTTCAATAAAATTTAGCTCATTTCTATGAGTTTTTAAATGTGCATATGGCTGTATAACCACCACCACGATCAATACCTAGACCAGTTCTATCACCTACAAAATTCCTGTCATATTCTTCTGTATCTGACATCTCCTGTTCCCAGCCCCTGACAACAACTTATCTTTCTGTCCCTATAGTCTATCTTGTCTTCTTATCTATTTCTGCTTACATGAGGTTTAGGTAGTTTATTTCTTTCAAAGAATTCACCCATTTTCATTGATCTTGTTGGATTTATGTTCGTAAAGCTATGCCTAATAATGTCTGGTTGTTCACCTTATATCTGTAGGATCTAATGTGCTTACTTTCATGGCTGGCATTGGTAATCTCTGTGCTTTGTGTCTCACTCTCTATCTCAGATCAGAATGGTAAGACATTTATAAATTTTATTCATCTTTTCAAAGAGCCAGGTTTTGATTTCAGTTTTGTTTTCTATTGCTTTTCTGTTTAATTTCTTTTATTATTTACATTAATCTCTTCCTTTTCTTGTTTTAGATTGAATTTGCTCTTTGATTATATAAACATTTGGATACTATAAATTTATTTCGAAATGCTACTGTAGCTTAATTCCATACATTTTGTTATGTTGTATTTTTATTTTTATTTAATTCAAATGCTTAGCCATTTTTATCTAGAAGCATGTTGTTTAATTTCCTAATATATGGGAATTTCCCAAGTACTGAATATTGAAATCTGGTTTAATTCTATTAAGGTCAGAGTGTATTTTGCATGGTTTGGGTAATTTTATGTTTGTCAAGACTTGTTTTGTTGACCAGAATATGGTTTACTTTGGTAAGTGTACACTTAGAAAGAATGTTTATTCTGCTGTTGTTGTGGGAAGTTTTTAAGCAATATTAATTGGATTGAATTGATATGCTTACAGAATTTTTGTTCTCATACTTTATTGATTACTGAAAAAGAAATGATTTTTTTACTGAGATGTAATTAACATATAATATTAGTTTCAGGTGTACAAAATAATGATTAAATATTTGTATATATTGTGAAGTGATCACCAACAAGTCAATTAACATCCATCACAAAGCATGGTTACAGATTTATTCCTTATAATGAGAAATTTAAGATCACTCTCTTAGCAATTTCCCAGTATACAATACAGTATTTTTAACTATGTTCACCATGCTGTACACTATATCCCTAAGAGTTATTTATTTTATAGCTGAAACTTTATACCTTTTGATCATTTCACCCTTTTTACCCACCTCCAACACCCTCACTCCAATGACCACCAATCTCTTCTCTGAATCTGTGAGTTCATTGCCTTTTTGGTTTTTTTCTCATTTGAATTCCACATGTAAATGAGGTCATACCGTATTTAATTTATTTCACATAGCATAATGCCATCAAGGTCCATCTATGTTGTCACACATGGTAGGATTTCCTTCTTTTTTATGGCTTAATATTTCATCATACACCTAATATATATCACATTTTATTTGTTCATCTATTAGTGGACACTTAGGCTTTAATGAACATGGGAGTGCAGATATCTTTTTGAATTAGCACTTCAATATCCTTAAAAAAAAAACCAGAAGCAGAATTGTTGCATCATATGGTAGTTTTCTTTTTAAAATAGCCTCTGTTTGCAAATGAAATGATCTTACATATAGAAAACTCTAAAGACTCCATAAATGGTTGTTAGAACTAACAAATGAACCAAGTAAAGTTTCAGAATACAACTTCAACATACAAAACAGCTGCATTTCTATATGCTAAAAATGAACTCTCTGAAAATTTAAGAAAAAAAATTTTTTGTGATAACATCTAAAACAATAAAATACTTAGGAATAAATTTAGCCAAAGAATTGAAACACGTATACATTGAGAATATAAGACAATAATAAAGAAATTGAAGAAGACATAAATAAATGAAAAAATGTCCCTGAATGGAATATTGGTTGGTCATGAAAAAGAAGAAAGAAATCCATGGATGAACTTTGAGAATGTATGCTAACTGAAGTGAGTCAGAGAAAGACAAATACCATATGATCTCATTTATATATGGAACCTGAAAAACAAAAATTCAAACTCATAGAAACCACAGTAGATTGGCGGTTGTAGGGGGTCAGGTGAATGGGTGAAGGTGGTCAGAGGATACAAACTTCCAGCTATAAGATGAATAAGTTCTGTCGGGGGGGCTGTGTAATTTCCTCGGTTCTGTCTCACCACAGCAAAGATTTGAAACAGCGGTCCAGTGTTACAGCTCGGTTAAAGCTCAGAATTTTATTTGGCAAGCAAAGGAAAGTACACTCTTAAGGCATGAGGGTGGGCTGACCCCAGAGGAGAGGCCCAATCTTGGCTCCTCTTTTTATATGTTTCATCTCCTCCCCGTGAGCCTGCCCTATATAAATCAGGCTAGCCAGGAAGGCTGTTTGTTTCACCTGTGGTTCTCCCTCCGGTCCTTGGATTTTCTTTTGTTCCATTTTCATAGGCGTTTTCCTTTCTTTTTCTTTTAGTCACTGTCATTTTGGACTCCCTTTTCCTATTCTAACTACCTAACAATTCTGGAGATCTAATATACACCCTGCTATCTATAGTTAACATTTTATTATATAATTGAAAATTGATAAGGGAGTAGATCTTAACAATTTGTATCACATATGCAAAAAAAACTCTAACTATCTCAGTTGATTATGAATTACTGTGGTAATTATTCAGTGATAAATATAAAACTGGGCAAAGGACCTGAATAGACATCGTTCCAAAGGATTCATACCAGAGGTTAATAGTTACACGAGAAATTGTTGAACATTACTATTCAAAAATCTTATATATTGACCTTCTCCCTCTGTCTCTTTGCAGCAGTCTCTCAGAGCTATCTGAGGTGCTGTCTCCCAGGTTGCAGTCCTCATTTTGCACCAAAATAAAACTTAAATCACAACTGTCAAGTTGTGCATCTTTTTAGTTGACCAGCACGAGAGAGTGAGAATAAAACATCTAAACAAACAAAAAGCTTCAGGAGGGCTTCAATGCACTCTGGGTGTAGTGTAGTTGACTTGAGGTATGTTCACTATGGGGCAAGGAGCATTGTCGGCCATCCAGACATCACCCAAAATGGAAAAGCCAGCCAAATCTTGCATTCAAGGAGATATCATCCATACCTGTTAGCATGGCTATTGCCAAAAAAATAAAAGAGAAAAAGTATTGTTGAAAATGTGGAAAAGGTGAGACTCAGAGCACTGACTGTGAAGAGGGTGTGAGAAGAACTTGTTTTTTATCTGGTTGTCATTCTGTCCATGATTCATCTTGCTGGTGACATCCAGGAAGATTTCCTGTGAGCTGCCCTTTTGTCAGGAAGGGAGACCCCACGAGGCTGCAGGGAGTGAAGTGGTGCGTTTTCCAAGTGTGTAAGGGGATTCGTCTCCCCAGATGAAGGGCAGAGGGCTGCAGGGCCAGGTGAAAACAGGGGTGAGAGAAAGTTCCCGCCCCCAACCGGAGCTCATCCAGGCCAGATAAAAAGATGGAAACCAAACCACGGCCAAGTGAGGATACATCACAGGATTCTTAGAACAGGTTCTGTGTTCTTTGCTTATTGAGAACTCACTAAGAATCCCTGTGAGAAGAAAGAGAGAAGAGAGATAAGAGTGAAAGAGAATGTCAACTACAAATTGGCACCTGCCAAGAGCATTTGCCAGGAACTGAATAACAAGTAGGGCATTTGCCATCTGCCTTTGTGGAGATGGAACCCTGTGCTGCTGCAGCTGTTGACCTTCAACATCTGCTGAGGGGGTCCAGGGTGGAGTGAGGCACTCTGTGCTCCAGGAAATCTGGTGGGACAGGTCTTTAGATAGTTAGATATTTTCAGGAACTGATTTTATGATCCCAACCCTTGCATCTCTTCATATCTAAAAAAGCACTAAATACCTTCATAATGATATCAGCGGCAGAAAACCTTTTGTAAAATGAGTGCCTGATTGCACTGAACTCCCCGTTCACCAAAATCTTGTATATTGACCTTCTCCCTCTGTCTCTTTGCAGCAGTCTCTCAGAGCTATCTGAGGTGCTGTCTCCCAGGTTGCAGTCCTCATTTTGCACCAAAATAAAACTTAAATCACAACTGTCAAGTTGTGCATCTTTTTAGTTGACCAGCACAAGAGAGTGAGAATAAAACATCTAAACAAACAAAAAACTTCAGGAGGGCTTCAGGGCACTCTGGGTGTAGTGCAGCCAACTTGAGTTATGTTCACCATGGGCAAGGAGCATCATCGGCCATCCAGACATCACACAAAATGGATTTCTGAGTTAAGGCAGAATTCCTGGCAGGACCTATTTGGATGCTCACAGACCTCCTTGAAACTGGTCCTGTCTGCACAGAGAAGAGGGTGATGGTTACTGTTTACTGGTCTCCTTGAATTTTATTGAATTACATGGGAGGAGGGAGTATCTGGAAACAGACTTGTATAGATTTTTCACTGTTATTCTATGTCTTAAAAATCTGTTGCCCAGTCCCTAAGTCATATCTGATTCCTTTTTGTCACATGGACTGTAAGTCCACCAGGCTCCTCTGCCCATGGGATTCTCCAAGAGAGAATACTGGAGTGGGTTGCCATTTCTTCCTCCAGGGAATCTTCCTGACCCAGAGAATGATTCCATGTCTCTTGCATTAGCAGGTGGATTATTTACCCCTGAGCCACCAGGGAAGCCCTTTAAAATCTGCTTTCACATAAAATTAGGATTGGGGGCATTCTGATAAAATCTGCCAATATTGAGTGCATCTAATAAAAGAAAGGCTAGCCATGGGCAGCCCTGCCCTTGCTCTGGGGCTCACACACATCAAAGCTCCTCCCGTCTTTCTCACTGCCTGTTATCTCCTGACACTGATGGCAGAAGGCAGTCTTTATTTGTTATGAGTCTTGTACTGCTCATTTTCCTAAAGTAGAAAAAACTTTTTAGAGAAAGCTGTCTTTCTGTGTGTTTGGGTATCTTTCAAAAGTGGAACTGAAATACAGATCCAAAAGACAATGTACACAAGGAAATTACTAGAGAGGATATACTTCTGGGGGAAGGAACAATATTCCTACATATGTAATGTGCAGATTGCGCCCACGTCAGCATTTCTTGCATCATGAGGGGCACTCACTGCTTCTCTCCCTGGTGCTGCTCTTCTGGGTTGCAACCTGCTGCAGGATTCATTGCAAACATTAAGAGTTCTTAAGGGATAGGCTACCCACTCCATTATTCTTGGGCTTCCCTAATAGCTCAGACGGTAAAGGATCTGCCTGCAATGTGGGAGACCTGGGTTTGATCCCTGGGTTGGGAAGACCCCCTGGAGAAGGGACTGGTTACCCACCCCAGTGTTCTTGCCTGGAGAATTTCATGGACAGAGGAGCCTGGCGGGCTACAGTCTATGAGGTCACAAAGAGTCAACCACAACTAAGCGACTTTCACTTTCAAGGGCTGAATGCACATGCTTGTTAAAAACATTGAATCGTATTTGACTTATGGCCTAATATGTTAGTGTTCTGGAGATGGGTCACACACAACGAGGGGCTCATTTTCAAAAGCGGCTTCATGTCAGCAGTCTCCATATGTAACAAAAAGCACCTTTCCCAAGACAGCTTCTGAAGCTCTTTGCTGGCATTAGAAGAGGTCTCAAAACCAGCGCTTCTAGATTTTTCTATTCCAGAACACAAAAGCCAACTCTTGAATAGTTTCAAATCAGTGTAGGGCATTTTTAGCAATTCAACAAAAGTCCGCTGAATTCAAAGGAAAGTCAAATGGATTAAACTGAATTTAACTCTTTACCGTTCACAAAACAATCACTAATTGATATTTGTTATGCATCCACTGAATGGGAGGCCCTTACCGGGGAGCAGGCTTCCAAAGAAAAAAAGATATGATGGCCCTTGACTTCTAAGATATCATGGTCCAGTCATCTTCATGGCTAGACAGTCCAGGGAAGAGTCAACTAGCTCTCAAAATAGAGTGTTGGCCCGAGGATGAAGAAGAGGTTTGTTAAGTGAGAGCCAGAGGTAAATAAAACATGACTGAAATAAAGACAGCATAAGTGTCCCAGGGGATGAGAGCTCAAGGCACTAAAGCCTCAGAGAATCTGATGGTTGGAGCAGGCTTTGGAAGGAAAATTATGGGATCAGATTAGTACTAAGGCTGTGTGTTCATGGTTTTCATCTGGATTTTTCCTTATTCCCAGAATAGTAACATTCTCTGTATGTGTGTGTGTACACACAAATGCACTTTGCCTATGTGTGAAATATATCCACTGCCCCCCACTCCACAAGGGATCTGAGACGAATGAAAGGGCTGGGATTACAGCTCCTTATACGAGGACTGTCCACATTCACCCATCTGTGTACCTTCAGACTCCTTCCCAACCCTGAGACCTTGAAATCTTAGGAAAAGATAAGACATTCCTGTTTATGTAGAGTAGTGAGTCGCTCATCCCTTCTTAGATCAACGGGTCCTGGAGATAAACATCTGCGCCTGCCCCTGTGATGGGTGTTGGCATACCACACAGCATGCAGGTGGATAGACTCCACAGCAGTGCCATCTTCATCTCTGTGTTTAAGTTCTATTCCAGGAGAACAGATGTTGAAAAGGAAGAGGAAGCCCAGGGTTGGGATGGAGCCTTCAAGGACATCATCAAGCCAGGAGACCAGCAGTGTTAAGGTGCATTGGGTTAGTGGTCTCTCAGACTCAGAATAGGCCTTTCAAGGAGACCCTCACCTATCCACCTGCCTGGACCCCTGTAGCTTTGGCATAGCTCTTATATCAGTATCTTAGGATACTAACTTTTGCTGAAAGTAGAGGAATTTTGGAGACCAAAATTTAGCAGAACAATGCCTTGTTTTTTGTTACCTAGCTCTAGAAACTGCTAGTAAATTTGCCCAAATAATTCATCTTCAGTGCTGGAGCAAGGAGGGTTTCTTTCAAGCCCTTGAAACACCCTCGAAACGCCCTTGACCTCGCGTTGTCTAACTGAGAGTCGCTGTGGGGAGCGACTGAGTCAGGAGGCTGCGGGTCTTCCAGGTTTCCCACGAGACCCCCCTCAGGCAGAGGTGATGGTGACGTTGCTCTGATCACTGGATCCGCTCAAGGTCTCAGGCACTCTTCTCTTACCAAGCGTCAGCCAGATTTTGTTGTTGTTACCTGGTGGAACGTGGCTCATAAAGAAGAGAATGGTGAACAGGGGGACAGCAGTGCTCATGGCTGGAGAGAGGAGACAGCTTGGCTTCGTCCCAAGAGGCAGAGGACACTTCGGTCCGCGGCTCCGGCGGCAGCGGGACGTCGGGGCCGGACGTCCGCGCTCCTCCGCCTCCTTAGGGCTCCGCGCAGAGCCGTTCTGCGCCCAGAGCGGCCTTCGCAGGAAGCCGCAGAATCCTCCTTTCGTGGCACGCTCAGAGCTTTGCGAGCCTGTGGGCGCACACTTTGGACCAGAAAACCGTGTTAAATGGGAACATGAGCTACAAGTGCTTTGGCTCCAGATTAAAGGGTCTGAGCGAGGAGCCGTCTGTATTCAGGGACAATGATTGGGGCTGGTTTCGTCGATGACTAGACGTTAGTGAGCTCTTCCCAGGCTTTACGAGCCATCCTCACGATCGATCGCCTTCTCCCTCCGGGTCGGAAAGCCCACGGAGCTCTGCTCACAATGTCCTCATGACGCGCATGTGAGTTTGCTTAACAGACACTTGCCTCCCAGGGAGGTGTGAGCTTGTCGCTGAGATCAGGCTTTGCTCCTCAGGGCTGAGGAGGAAGTTGAATCCTGTGGTCATTCACTCTCAGAACCTCATCAGGTCAGACGCTGGTGGAGCAGGGAATTGGACATACAGGCAAGAGGTCAGGGTTCAGGTCCAAGTCTCTAGGGCAGCCCCTTCACTAGAGGTCCAGACATCAGCAGAAAGCCGTCTTCCTGGAGTCTCAGCAGCACCTGCATAGATTCAGAGCTGCTGCACCTTGGTCAGGAGACACCGGATCACGCAGGGAAACAACTGGGAAAGCCGTTTCAAGATGCAGACACCTAGACCCACTCCAGCAAGTTTAGTTTGGTAGGATGCAGTGGAGCCTAGATGTCTGCATTTTTAACACAGTTCCCAGGTACCAATTTTGGAGTATATTCTGGAATACTCAATGGAAAACGTCACCTTAGATCATCTCTCAGCTCCTTTCTAGCTCTTACATTAGAGTATTCCAAGTGCTCTTGTCTGAGTAAATCTCGTGGTTGGCTTTTATGATTGACAACAACATTCTGTGTGTATATAGGTGTGTATGCGTGTGTCTGTGCATGCCTGTATGCGGCACACAAAGGTAAATTGCACACCTTATTCTGTGCCAAGTTAGAATCCATGTTTATAAACAAAACTGGCCAGGAGGAGTAACTAAATTGACAAAGCCATCCATTTAGAAGAAAGCTGTTGCAGTAATAGAGGCTAATTGAGCTTCCAGACTAAAACAGGGTGCATGTATAGAAGAATGAGAGACAAAGCATGGGGCCATGATGACATTTATAATTAAAGGGGGCACATATGAGTAGCCAATAGTTTCAATCTGAGTGCTTAGGAAAATGGCAAGAACACTTACCTGGAAATGGAGCTGTGCTGAGAGGCAAAAGGGTGGTGACCGTCAGCCTGAGTGAGTGCAGATAAGTGCCTGGCTGGTCAGAGTTCTAGAGCCGCTTGTGGTGGCCTCTGCTGCCTCCTGCTGGTCCAGGAACAACAGTCACTGACACTTGCCTGTAGCCCCCTCCTGAAATACCCAGAAGCCAGCTGTGTGGACCCCCATGGTTCTGGAGGAAGAGCTGGAGGAGAGCACTTAAGTGTGAGGGCTGAGATGATGGCGGGACTTCCTGTGGGCGTAGCTGGAGCTTCTGCACACTGGGTGTGGGTCTGGGGTCTGCACTCCGTGCATGCACTTCCTGGGTGGAACTTCTGAAATGGGTGGGGATGGAGGGGTAGGCAGTCTCAGCACCAGAGTCTCTGTGTCGCTGTCCCATAGGACAGCCCTGCAGGACTTGTCTTCTGGGGTTTGTGCCAGGATTCCCAAGTTCACCTGTGTCCTCCTCCTCCATGGTTTTTTATTTCCCTTTGCTGCAACATTTTGCTTTTTTTTTTTTTTCCTTTTCTTTCCTTTGTGCAGACCTTGGACTATGAAATCCAAATATCCCACGAGGCCAGAAATTAGTACCTTGTCATCTGTAGAGGAGAGTCTCTATTCTAATCTCTCATGATCTTAAGGTTTATTTTTATTGTTATTGATAGTGGTGGTACTATTATTATCTTTATGATGGCCCTCAACTTTTGTTATCATTGTTGGTCATTATTATTTTATTAGTAGCATTCATCATTATTTTATTAGTATTTATTAGTAATAGTAGTCCTCCTTTTTCTTTATTATGTATGAGTTTGTGGTTGATTTATTCAACCTGAGGGCTTCCTATGGGACTTAGACAAATCCGCGGTGGCTGAACAGGTCAGCTGGCACCCCTGTGCCTTCTAGGGCAATAGCAGAACTTCTTGAGCCAGTGAGGGGACTGAGAATGTGTCCAGAGGTGCAAGGGGTCCTAGGGTGCCCTAAATGCCCCTACGGTGCCATTAGTGCCCTTCAGTTTGGGGCAGTGTTGGCTTCCTGTTTCTGAGCTGATGGAGGAAATACTGAGAAGGTAGGGGGAGGTGGTGACACTTTCTAGAAAGCCAAGAGCAATATCACCCCCACCTTCAGGGTGAAGTTAGAAAAAAAATGTATACTTCTGAAGGGCCAATGATTTCCTCCTTGTGTCTTCTAAGACAAATACCTTTTTAAAAATATGGATAGCATCACATACTTTTTCACTTTTTATAAATATATTGTCAATTCACACTTTTCATTATCTTTCCTCCCTGGGCTATTTGAAAGATTATTTTTGTTTTGAAAGTAGGGGATTGTTAAACCCCTCTTTGCTTACTCTAAATATTTTGGGTCAAGTGTGGCTAATGAGCTGCATACCTTCACCTAGGCGGATGGAGGACCACCATTTTCTCACAGCTGACAGCACGTATTCCGATGGAGCCCAGATCTGTGCCATCTCACTAAAACCGTCCTGTGTCCTGAAGCCCTGTCCTCTGGAGGCTCAGGCCCAAGAATATCAGCCATCCCTAATAATTCCAATCTCACCTGGCTTCTGTGACAGACTCCTCTCTACGCCTGTGGTGCTCAGAGGATCCCATAAAATAGAGCATTTCTCAGTCCCATTCAGAGCCTTTGAAATGACAAAGTTGAAGATCAGATGATGTTTTGTTTTGTGAGAATCTAAGAATGTAATGAGGAGGATTTAGATCCTGAGACAAGGGAGTAAAAGGAATAGGCTGTGACCCAGGTCACAGAGAAAGACAGTCTCAGAAGTTTGGGGAGGTCTGGGCCCAGCCCCAGTGTGCCAGCCGTCTCCCTGACAGTTTCATCCCCTTGTGCCTTCAGCCAGCAGGTCCCTGCCCTTGAGGTGCTGGGCTCTGCAGAATGAAGACATTCCCCCAACCATTGCTCTGTAGGAAGGAAGGAGCACAGTTTGCTCTTCCAAGGAAATCCTCTCCACACGGCTCAGTGGCTGTTCTTGGACCTACTCAGGTCTTTTCCTGCTGGAGAAGAGAGGCGGCCGGTGAGGTGGGTGATCTCTGCCCACCACCTCCAGTGCTTCTCAAACCCTGCTGCTCGTTTGATGACCTCAGAGCAGCGGCAAGCCCGGTGCCCAGGCCTCAGAACAGACGATGAGCTCTACCTGTAAGGAGGATTCGGGCGTATATATACATTGCAACTCACCAACTGAGTCCAGTGTGGCCAGAGTGAGAATAAACCAGTACAAATGCTTATCATATTCTCTACGCAGGGGACTCACACGGTGCATTGTCAATGTGCACGTGTGGGGGTCTGGGAGGGCCTGATTCTGTGTTTTTAATAAGGTCCCCTGAAGCTCCTCTTTCCCTCAATTACAAAATCTCTCTTGAGTAAAAATAATATTCAGATCCTCTTCAAGGCTTAGAGATAAAAACCACATAAAACATGTCTTATATGGTAGAACTTTATTAAAATTGAAAGAAAATGTTTTATTCTATGGTAAATTTTATAAAATTTTTGGGAGACATTATATCAGTCCTACTAAAATTATCATTAAAAAGGAAGGTGGGAACTTATTCAAACTATTTTTTCATACCAACTATTTTCATACCAGTATTACATGATAACAAAATCCAATAATGCATTATAAGGAAACCACAAATTTCCTCATGAGCATAGATACAAAAATTCGTAATAAATAGCATATTACATCCAACAGCCTGTAATATGTAATAGCATATTAAATCCATATATAATGGATCTTGACCTAGAGGTGATTATGCAAATTTGATTTAGGACAGAAGGAAGGCCCTGCTGGAGCTGGGTGCAGGGTCTGCCTGACCAGGATGTTGAATGTGACCAAATGATCTTTCTACATCTCTTGAGATGATTGTGCAGTTTTTCTTGTATATTCTATACAAGAATAAATATACAAAGAAATTTCTATGAATATAGAAAGAAAAATTTAAAACAAAATTTATAGTAACATATAAAGAAACATAAACACATTCATGGATGTCTCCCACCATGATTTATAGTGAAAGACTCCACTGAGTCCACTGGACTCATCTCAGGATGGGTGCACTTTCTGTAGAGCAGAGTCAGGCCCTTTAGGAAAGTTCCAAAAGTTCAGATACAGATACTATGAACAAAGCTAGTGGAGGTGATGGAATTCCAGTAGAGGTGTTTCAAATCCTGAAAGATGATGCTGTGAAAGTGCTGCACTCAATATGCCAGCAAATTTGGAAAACTCAGCAGTGGCCACAGGACTGGAAAAGGTCCGTTTTCATTCCAATTCCAAAGAAAGGCAATGCCAAAGAATGCTCAAACTACCACACAATTGCACTCATCTCACATGCCAGTAAAGTAATGCTCAAAATTCTCCAAGCCAGGCTTCAGCAATATGTGAACCGTGAACTCCCTGATGTTCAAGCTGGTTTGAGAAAAGGCAGAGGAACCAGAGATCAAATTGCCAACATCCAATGGATCATCGAAAAAGCAAGAGAGTTCCAGAAAAACATCTATTTCTGCTTTAGTGACTATGCCAAAGCCTTTGACTGTGTGGATCACAATAAACTGGAAAATTCTGAAAGAGATGGGAATACCAGACCACTTGACCTGCCTCTTGAGAAATCTGTATGCAGGTCAGGAAGCAACAGTTAGAACTGGACATGGAACAACAGACTGGTTCCAAATAGGAAAAGGAGTCTGTCAAGGCTGTATATTGTCACCCTGCTTATTTAACTCATATGCAGAGTACATCATGAGAAATGCTGGACTGGAATAAGCACAAGTTGGAATCAAGATTGCCGGGAGAAATATCAATAACCTCAGCTATGCAGATGACACCACCCTTATGTTAGAAAGTGAAGAGGAACAAAAAAGTTTCTTGATGAAAGTGAAAGTGGAGAGTGAAAGAGTTGGCCTAACGCTCAACATTCAGAAAACGAAGATCATGGCATCCGGTCCAGCGTTTCTCATGATGTACTCTGCATATGAGTTAAATAAGCAGGGTGACAATATACAGCCTTGACGTCCTCCTTTTCCTATTTGGAACCAGTCTGTTGTTCCATGTAGAGTTCTAACTGTTGCTTCCTGACCTGCATATAGGTTTCTCAAGGTGCAGGTTGGGTGGTCTGGTATGTCCATCTCTTTCAGAATTTTCCACAGTTTATTGTGATTCACACAGTCAAAGGCTTTGGCGTACTCAATAAAGCAGAAAGAGATCTTTTTCTGGAACTCTCTTGCTTTTTCGATGATCCATTGGATATTGGCAATTTGATCTCTGGTTCCTCTGCCTTTTCTAACACCAGCTTGAACATCTGAAAGTTCATCGTTCACTTACTGCTGAAGCCCAGCTTGTAGAACTTTGAGAATTACTTTACTAGCATGTGAGATGAGTGCAATTGTGTGTTTGCTTGAGCATTCTTTGGCATTGCCTCTCTTTGGAATTGGAATGAAAACTGATCTTTTCCAATCCTGTGGCCACTGCTGAGTTTTCCAATTTGCTGGCACATCGAGTGTAGCACTTTCACAGCATCATCTTTTAGGATTTGAAATAGCTCAACTGGAATTCCATCACTTTGACTAGCTTTGTGTGTAGTGATGCTTTCTGAGGCCCACTTGACTTCACATTCCAGGATGTCTGGCTCTAGGAGAGTCATCACACCATCGGTGGCCGAGAACAGCTACCCTGTGGCTGAGGTCAGGGAAGGCGGTCAAGAAAAGCAAGCCCACATCAAGGAGTGGCAGCTGTGAGGGTTCAAGAGGGCCAGGAGGAGCTATTCCACCTTCAAGGTCAGAGGGGTGGCTGTGAGGAGATACCCCTTGTCCAAGGTAAGGAGCAGGGTCTGCCTTTCTGGAGCAGCCGTGAAGACATACCCCACGTCCAAGGTAAGAGAAACCCAAGCAAGATGGTAGGTGTTGGGAGACGGCATCAGAGGGCAGACACACTGAAACCACAATCACAGAAAACTAGCCAATCTGATCACACGGACCAATGGCTTGTCCAACTCAATGAAACTAAGCCACGTGTGGTGCCCCGAGTGGTGGAGAGGTCTGACAGAATGTGGTCCACTGGAGAAGGGAATGGCAAACCACTTCAGTATTCTTGCCTTGAGATCCCATGAACAGTATGAAAAGGCAAAATGATAGGATACTGAAGAGGAACTCCCCAGGTCAGTAGGTGCCCAGTGGAGAAATAACTCCAGAAAGAATGAAGGGATGGAGCCTAAGCAAAAAAATACCCAGTTGTGCATGTGACTGGTGATACAAATAAGGTCTGATGCTGTAAAGAGCAATATTGCATAGGAACCTGGAATGTCAGGTCCATGAAGCAAGGCAAACTGGAAGTGGTCAAATAGGAGATGGCAAGAGTGAACATCGACATTCTACGAATCAGTGAACTAAAATGGACTGGAATGGGTGAATTTAACTCAGATGACCATTAGATCTACTCCTGTGGGCAGGAATCCCTTAGAAGAAATGGAGTAGCCATCATGGTCAACAAAAGAGTCCGAAATGCAGTACTTGGATGCGATCTCAAAAATGACAGAATGATCTCTGTTCCTTTCCAAGGCAAACCATTCAATATCATGGTAATCCAAGCCTACGCCCCAACGAGTAACGCTGAAGGAGCAGAATTTGAACGGTTCTATGAAGACCTACAAGACCTATCAGAACTAACACCCCCAAAAGATGTCCTTTCATTATAGGGGACTGGAATGCAAAAGTAGGAAGTCAAGAAACACCTGGAGTGACAGGCAAATTTGGCCGTGGAGTATGGAATGAGGCAGGGCAGAGACTAATAGAGTTTTGCCAAGAGAACACACTGGTCATAGCAAACACTCTCTTCCAACAACACAAGAGAAGACTCTACACATGGACATCACCAGATGGTCAACACCAAAATCAGATTGAGTATATTCTTTGCAGCCAAAAATGGAGATGCTCTACACAGTCAGCAAAAACAAGACCGGGAGATGACTGTGGCTCAGATCATGAACTCCTTCTTGCCAAATTCAGACTTAAACTGAAGAAAGTGGGGGAAAACCACTAGACCATTCATGTATGACCTAAATCAAATCCCTTATGATTATACAGTGGAAGGGAGAAATAGATGTAAGGGTTTAGATCTGATAGACAGAGTGCCTGAGAACTATAACACGACCGAGGTTTGTGACATTGTACAGGAGACAGGGATTCAGACCATCCCCATGGAAAAGAAATGCAAAAAAGCAAAATGGCTGTTGGAGGAGGCCTTACAAATAGCTGTGAAAAGAAGAGAAGCCAAAAGCAAAGGAGAAAAGGAAAAATATAAGCATCTGAATGCAGAGTGCCAAAGAATAGCAAGGAGAGATAAGAAAGCCTTCCTCAGCGATCAGTGCAAAGAAAGAGAGGAAAACAACAGAATGGGAAAGACTAGAGATCTCGTTGAGAAAATTACCCTACAAACATCATTAACTTTAAACATTAAAGTATCCATACCCCATTGCCTTGACCGCATTGGTACCTCTTTTGTCTACTGTCCCATTTCTCCGATGGACACACACCACCAAATTGAAATCAGCCTTAATCCCAGCCGCATGCCTCTTACCTGTCAGTAAATGCTCAGAATGTAGGTGCTGGACACTTTGTGCACATTTGAAGGTGGCTAAGGAGGGTCAGTGGGGTCGTTTCTCTTTCCTGCTGCCTTTGAGTCTGCTCCCACATTACCTGACCTTGACAAGGTTGTATTAATCCAATCAAGGTTAAGTATCACCTTTGATCTAACAACATCTTGCAGACACTTTCATAAAAGGGAAATCCCTTATAAATTCACTCATATATGGAACCCTAAATACAAAGAAAAAGAAGGAATAAGTACAAAAACTTCTTAAGAGATAACAAACGACAAAAAAACACACATTCCCAGAGCAGAGCAGTGGGTATCAGAGGGCGGCAGTAAAAGAGGTCCGCATGATGGAAAAGAAAAACCTAGTTTCTGGTGCTGGTCAGCTTTATGGCATGCCAGAGTTGAAATCTATTTTTATACGAATGAAACATGTACTATTGTAACCCAAAGATACCCTAGAAAAAGAAATACTTAAAGATTACATTATCCATGCCTCAGTGCATCCCTTGTGACTCAGCGGGTAAAGAATCTGACCACAAAGTGGGAGACTTGGGTTCAATCCCTGGGTTGGGAAGATCCCCTGGAGAAGGGAAAGCCTCCCCACTCCAATACTCTGGACTGTGGGGTCGCAAAAAGTTGGACACAACTGAGTGACTTTTGCTCACTTCACTGAGAGACAAGGGGGTGGTGACCCTCAGCCTGAGCAAGGGTAGCTAAGTGCCTGGTTGGTCAGGGAGTTATCACACCACTTGTGGTGGCCTCTGCTGGCCCCTGTTGGTCCAGGAACAACAGTCCCTGACACTTGCCTGTAGCCCCCTGCTGAGATACTCAGAAGCCTGCTGTCTGGACTCCCAGGGTTCTGGAGGAAGAGCTGGTGCAGGGCACCTGAGGATGAGGGCTGAGATGATTCAGGGGCTTCCTGTGGCTGTAGGCAGTGCACACGCTGACCACATTCTCCTAGCAGGGGACTGACGCGGGTGCATTGTTAACATGTATAAGTAGCCCAGGGGATCTGGGAGGCCCTGATTCTGTGTTTTTCTTTATTCTTTCTTTTTTTTTTTCTCTTTCTTTTTAAATATAATTTATTTATTTTAATTGGAGATTAATTACTTTACAATATTGTATTGGTTTTGCCATACATCAACATGAATCTGCCACAGATATACAAGTGTTCCCCATCCTGAATCCCCCTCCCTCTTCCCTCCCCGTACCATCCCTCTAGGTCATCCCAGTGCACCAGCCCCAAGCATCTAGTATCATGCATTGAACCTGGACTGGCAATTCATTTCTTATATATTATTATACATGTTTCAATGCCATTCTCCCAAATCATCCCACCCTCTCTCTTTCCCACAGAGTCCAAAAGACTGTTCTATACATCTGTGTCTCTTTTGCTGTCTGGCATACAGGGCTATCATTACCATCTTTCTAAATTCCATATATATGTATTAGTATACTGTATTGGTGTTTTTCTTTCTGGCATACTTCACTCTGTATAATAGGCTCCAGTTTCATCCACCTCATTAGAACTGATTCAAATGTATTCTTTTTAATGGCTGAGTAATACTCCATTATGTATATATACCACCGCTTTCTTATCCATTCATCTGCTGATGGACACCTAGGTTGTTTCCATGTCCTGGCTATTATAAACAGCGCTGCGATGAACATTGGGGTACACGTGTCTCTTTCAATTCTGATTTTCTCAGTGTGTATGCACAGCAGTAGGATTGCTGGGTCGTATGGCAGTTCTATTTCCAGTTTTTTAAGGAATCTCCACACTCTTCTCCATAGTAGCTGTACTAGTTTGCATTCCCACCAACAGTGTAAGTGGGTTCCTTTTTCTCCACACCCTCTGCAGCATTTATTGCTTGTAGACTTTTGGATCGAAGCCATTCTGACTGGTGTGAAATGGTACCTCATTGTGGTTTTGATTTGCATTTCTCTGATAATGAGGGATGTTGAGCATCTTTTCATGTGTTTGTTAGCCATCTGTATGTCTTCTTTGGAGAAATGTCTGTTTAGTTCTTTGGCCCATTTTTTGATTGGGTCGTTTATTTTTCTGGAATTGAGCTGCAGGAGTTGCTTATATATTTTTGAGATTAGTTGTTTGTCAGTTGCTTCATGTGCTATTATTTTCTCGCATTCTGAAGGCTGTATTTTTACCTTGCTTATAGTTTCCTTTGTTGTGCTGAAGCTTTTAAGTTTAATTCGGTCACATTTGTTTATTTTTGCTTTTATTTCCAGTATTCTAGGGGGTGGGTTATAGAGGATCCTGCTGTGATTTATGTTGGAGAGTGTTTTGCCTATGTTGTCCTCTAAGAGTTTTATACTTTCTGGTCTTATGTTTAGATGTTTAATCCATTTTGAGTTTATTTCTGTGTATGGTGTTAGAAGGAGTTCTAGTTTCATTCTTTTAAAAGTGTTTGACCAGTTTTTCCCAGCACCACTCATTAAAGAGATGGTCTTTTCTCCATTGTATATTCTTGCCTCCTTTGTCAAAGATAAGGTGTCCATAAGTGTGTGGATTTATCTCTGGGGTTTCTATTTTGTTCCATTGATCTATATTTTTATCTTTGTGCCCACAGCATACTGTCTTGATGACTGTGGCTTTGTAGTAGAGCCTGAAGTCAGGCAGGTTGATTCCTCCAGTTCCATTCTTCTTTCTCAAGATTGCTTTGGCTATTCGAGGTTTTTTTTTTGTATTTCCATACAAATTGTGAAATTATTTGTTCTAGCTCTGTGAAAAGTACCATTGGTAGCTTGATAGGGATTGTGTTGAATATACAGATATCTTTATATATAGATTGGGTAGTATACTCATTTTCACTATATTGATTCTTCCGATCCATGAACATGGTATATTTCCCCATCTATTAGTGTCCTCTTTGATTTCTTTCACCAGAGTTTTATAGTTTTCTATACATAGGTCTTTAGTTTCTTTAGGTAGATATATTCCTAAGTATTTTATTCTTTTCTTTGCAATGGGGAATGATTCTGCGTTTTTCATAAAGTCCTCCCATGCTCCTCTTTCCCCTCCATTACAAGATCTATCTTGAGTCAAAATAGTATTAAGATGATCTTCAAGGCTGAGAGATAAAAATCACACACAAAATGTTTTATATGGTAAAACTTTTTTAAAATTCAAACTTTTTCATTGGTAAATTTTATAAAATTTCTGGGAAACATGATATCAATCCTACCAAAATTATCATTAAAAAGCAAGGTGGCAACTGATTCCTACAAGTTTTCCATACCAGTATTACATAATAGGGCTTCCCTAGCATATCAGTCTGTAAAGAATTTGCCTGCAGTGCAGGAGACCTGGGTTCCGTCCCTGGGTTGGGAAGATCCCCTGGAGGAGGGCATGACAACCCACTCCAGGATTCCTGCCTGCAGAATC
This sequence comes from Oryx dammah, assembly GCF_014754425.2. Lineage (NCBI taxonomy): Eukaryota > Metazoa > Chordata > Mammalia > Artiodactyla > Bovidae > Oryx > Oryx dammah. The sequence goes on from NW_024070191.1 coordinate 6,150,312, forward strand.
CCCATGGACAGAGGAGCCTGGTGGACTGAGGTCCATGGGGTCCAAAAGAGTTACACACGACTGAGCAACTAAGCATAGCATTCCATAATAACAAAATCAAATAATACATAACAAAATAAAAAATTTCCTGATAAGAATAAATACAAAAGATCTTAATAAACTATTAGCATATTAAATTCAACAGTATGTAATGATATATATGTATGAAATGGACCTTGACCTATTGCTGGTTTGATTTAGGGCAGAATAAAGGCCCTGCAGGGGCTGGGTGCAGGGCCTGCCTGACCAGGATGTTGAATGTGAACAAATGATCTGTCTACATCTCTTGAGATGGCTGTTTAATTTTTCTTGTTTCTTCTGAAAACATAGAAAGAAAAATTTTAAAACAAAGATTTAGAGTACAATTTAATGACACTTGATAAGCACAGCCACGGGAATTTTCCCCACTGTGATTTACATGCAAGACTCCACAGAGTCCACTAGACTTATCTCAGGACGGGGCACGGCTGACCTTCTGCAGAGCAGAGTCAGGCCCTTTAGGCAGGTTCCAAATGTTCAGATACAGCTACTACCATCAAACACAGACACTACCATCATCAACTACAGATACTACCATCACTTCCTATCTACACAATGGTTAAAAGTCACTCCTAGAGTTTGCCTCAATTACTTATAATAGATTTAGGTTGACAGCTTGCCATTCGGTTGGATAAGTGTCATGGGACAGACGCGGGTTCCATGAGGAGACAGGGCAGTGTGTGCAGCTGTGTGTCCCAAGGGTGGTCCGGTCCCACTGCTGTCTCACCCACCAGGGTGGGGAGTCCGGCTTCACCGGGAATAGCCGCTCCCTCTAACACCCAGCCCACCCACCAGAGTCACAGTCATGTCAGAGCACCAGACGCTGGAGGACGCATCCCAGTTGCCACTGGTGTCTGCGTCCCAGTCACTCTCTTCAGAGGAAGAAGACACCTGGAGGTCATCATAGAGGATGCTCCGGGGCCCGGGGACAGCGTGTCCCTCGGGTGCCTGGTCGACCAACGGGCTCTGAGCAGGAGGGGCTGGCCGCTCCGCAGGCCACAGAGACGGGGGCGCTGTGTACCAGCAGCTCCAGCAGCCTTCACCATCTCTCAGGAAGCGCATCCTGAGAGGCTGGGCCCGAATGCGGATGATGATGGGCGGCGGGTGGGCTGCGGGGACGGCGTGCACGCTCCTGGAGGGAGATCTGTCCACTGGAGGCTGGAGGTCAAAGCATTGCCCCTGGGCAGGTGTCTCCCTGGGTGCACGGAAGACCACTCTCGGTCCATGTCCAGCTGTGCTGGGTGGATGAGGGAGATTCAGGAAGGCCCCCAGATCTGCTGTTGGAGTGCTCTGCTGGGGGGTCTGGACGGGGCTGAGTCTAGCTCTCTTTGGGGGGTTCACACATGTCAGGCTGGGGGTCTGTGCACATCTCTTGCCTGGAGCCTCAATGCTGCCCTTGGAGGCCAGGGCCACATTCCTGCCAATGAAAGGCACTGTGGGGAGGCTGGATTTCACATCATTCCTGGTTTGTGATGCTCTTGGATGATCTGGATCCTGGAAGGATTTCCTCTTGGATGTGTGGATAAGCAGGGGCATGTTTGGGTGCTGTAAGAGAAGACCACACAGAGAGGCCAGGTGTGAGAATCTCCTCTCCCTCCAGAAAAACACCTCACAGGCATTAATTTTATATGATAAGATCCTCAACATCAGGGTGCTCATGTGACCTTGATACATTTATACATCCAATGGCAAATGGAAATGTTCTAACAATGTCTCTTGTTAAGTAAGGGGACGCAAGCTTTTGGTATACCTTCTTCTTGAGACTGTACACAGATTGGTGATTTGTAGGTGCCTTGATGGCAAAATGAGTTTTCATGTCCAGTTTTGGAAGATGAATCACAATGTACAGATTCCTGTTCTAATTTAAAGGATTCGACTATGGAAGCTACTGAGAAAATCACTTCCGTGTCCCTGCCACCTTCTTGCCAGACATGCAAGTAAGAATGCAAAATCAAAGGCACCGTGAAAAGTGGCATCTGAAAAATAAATGATGACATTGGTCAGGAAAGAACATGACTGGTTTCCTCCAGGTACAGGACTGAGGCCAGTCGATTAAAGAGGGGGCCCTAGAGACTGACCCTCAGGCAGAGGCTGGGCTCCGGCTCCTCCTTCCAGCTCTGCGGCTGCCGAGCACGGGGCCTCCTGGGAAATCACTGTAGGAGCTTCCTCTGCTGCTCCTCTGTCCTGCAACACAAACAGGTTCAGTGTCAGAAACCCAGTGTCCTTGTCACAGTAGGGACCGACGGTGCTGTGGCCCAGCCCTTTCCTAGTTTGGGGGTGACACCGGACCTGAAGCCCTCTGCCTTTGTGCAGACCCCCCATGTCCTTCCCCGACTCCAGAGGCCCCTCCAGGGTCTCCCAGGAAGTCTCGTCTCTTCATCTCTATGGCTTTGGGGCTGGTCAGGTGCAAAGTTGCGTGTGTTCCCCACTCTCCTTAGTGACTTCAGGGCCTCCTGTGAGCCCCCGAGTGTGGCCCCTGAGCACGTGGCTCCTGTCTCTGTCTCCCCAGTTGCCCTGTCCTTTCTAGAGATGGCTCAGCACAGTGTCAACAAGGAGAGGAACCGCCTCCAGATTTCAGTCCGACCTTGGGTCCCACCTCCCCGCCGCTCACTTCTGCCTTTCCTCCTCCTCTATCTCAGCCGCGTTAGGGGTCCCTGGGGTCGGTGGGTCCTGCAGCTTCCACGCCAGGTTCTCCTTCCTGAATCTGGTCCCCAATGGCAGGGGGACCAGCGCCCCTTGCCAGCACTTCATGGTGCATCTGAGGCTCCTTGCTGTGTGCCCAAAGGCTCCACAGTCCTTACACTTCACCTGTGGGTGGAGGAGAACCAGGTCAGAGAGTCAGCAGAAGGCACAGGCATGAGTCCAGAGGGGATGCAAGGACAATGGAGAGCGTGGAATGCTTCTTCTGGAGAAAGGGCGCGGTCCCTCAGGTGCCGGGATAGTTACAATATTGTGGTTCCCAAAGCCCTCGTCACAATCATCAGAGGAGGGGGGGCTGGCGGTCTAAGGTGAACAATAAGAGCCCATTGAAAGATCTGGATGAAGCCAGGGCAGACATAACCCCGAGGAGCCCAGATGGTTCCTCCCAGGCTCTGAGAGGCCCGAGGCTGTGGATGGGGGTTGAGGCAGCTGTCTTTGGATGTGAGTGCACTAGTGAGTTATGGACCCAGAATATTCCAGGTCTAAATCATGAGAAACGCTGGACTGGAAGAAACATAAGGTGGAATCAAGATTGCCAGGAGAAATATCAATAACCTCAGACATGCAGATGACACCACCCTTATGGCAGAAAGTGAAGAGGAACTAAAAAGCCTCTTGATGAATGTGAAAGAGAGTGAAAAAGTTGGCTTAAAGCTCAACATTCAGAAAACGAAGATCATGGCATCTGGTCCCATCACTTCATGGGAAATAGATGGGGAAACAGTGTCAGACTTTATTTTTTGGGGCTCCAAAATCACTGCAGGTGGTGACTGCAGCCATGAAATTAAAAGATGCTTACTCCTTGGAAGAAAAGTTATGACCAACCTACATAGCATATTCAAAAGCAGAGACATTACTTTGCTGACTAAGGGCCGTCTAGTCAAGGCTATGGTTTTTCCTGTGGTCATGTATGGATGTGAGAGTCAGACTGTGAAGAAGGCTGAGCGCGGAAGAATTGATGCTTTTGAACTGTGGTGTTGGAGAAGACTCTTAAGAGTCCCTTGGACTGCAAGGAGATCCAACTGGTCCATTCTGAAGGAGATCAGCCCTCAGATTTCTTCGGAGGGAATGATGCTAAAGCTGAAACTCCAGTACTTTGGCCACCTCATGGGAAGAGTTGACTCATTGGAAAAGACTCTGATGCTGGGAGGGATTGGGGGCAGGAGAAGAAGGGGACAACAGAGGATGAAATGGCTGGATGGCATCACTGACTCAATGGATGTGAATCTGAATGAACTCCGGGAGTTGGTGACGAACAGGGAGGCCCGGCGTGCTGCTATTCATGGGGTCTCAAAGAGTCAGACACGACTGAGCAACTGAAATGAACTGAACTGAACTGAACTGAAAACCTGTCTCCAAGTCCATGCCACCCACTGATTCCCTGCAGGTCCAAGCCTCACCATAGAGTCTTTCTCCTGTGGTGGGGAGCCATCTGCCTCCCAGGTCCCTGGTTTTGCTTCCTCAATTTCTGGTCTTGAAAGAGTCGGCAGGCTCTCAGCCATCCGTACTGACCAGTCATCTTCCACACCTACTGGAGATTCTTCTCAATCTTAATTTTTGGATTTCGTCTGTGAAAAGAAAGAAAAAAACTGTCATATTGATGCAGAGACACAGAGACATCCCTGCCCTATCAACCCTAAATGGGGATCATGACATCGTGACCAGGTTTCTGACAATTTGACTTCTCCTGCCCAGATGTTTCTCTTCACAGAAAGTGAAGAAGAACAAAAGAGCCTCTTGATGAAAGTGAAAGAAGAGAGTGAAAAAGTTGGCTTAAAACTCAACCTTCAGAAAACTAAGATCATGGTAAATGGATAGGGAAACAGTGACAGGCTTTATATTTTGGGGGGCTCCAAAATCACTGCAGATGGTGACTGCAGCCATGAAATGAAAAGACGCTGGTTTCTTGGAAGAAAAGCTATGACCAGTTTAGACAGCATATTAAAAAGCAGAGACATTCCTTTTCTGACAAAGGTCCGTCTAGTCAAGGCTATGGTTTTTCCAATAGTCATGTATGGATGTGAGAGTTGGACTGTAAACAAAGGCGAATCCCAAAGGATTGATGCTTTCGAACTGTGGTGTTGGAGAAGACTCTTGAGAGTCCCTTGGGCTGCCAGGAGATCCAACCAGGCCATCCTAAAGGAAATCAGTCCTGAATCTTCACTGGAAGGACTGATGCTGAAGCTGAAACTCCCGTACTTTGGCCACGTGATGTTAGGAACTGACTCATCGGAACAGACTTGACGCTGGGAAAGACGGAAGGCGGGAGAGGGGACGACAGAGGACGAGATGGTCGGATGGCATCACCCACTCGATGGACATGACCTCGAGTAAGCTCCCAGAGGTGAAGATGGACACGGAAGCCTAGGGTGCTGCAGTCCATGGGGTCCCAAACAGTCAGACATGACTGAGCGCCTGAACTGAACTGCCCAGATATTTCTATATTCTCCCAAGATTAGGACCCAGACTAATATGCATTTGGAATGCATCCTCGGAAGACTACACTTAGACACTTGGGTTACATGTATCACAATCTAGGAGATAAAAGATCTCCCCACATGTACACAAATATCTGTGCTAGGGGAAAGCTGCAGTTAATATTGAGGAATAGGGATTTGAAAATCAAAAATAAGTGTGATGAATTTTGAAAACTGAACTCTCCCATTTGAAATTGGGGAAGACAATTTTCAAGTACAAATTCACTTCAAATTATCTTCCTCTCTACTAGATTAGATGATTCACGGCTGAGGGTCTATTTTCTGGAACTTTTGTCCTCGGTGTCTCATTTGTACTCAGCTCATGTGAAATACATGTTTCAACTAAGAATGAACAAATAATGTTTTTGGCTTTCAATAGTATGCATATTCAATGGAAATCTAATCAGCCAGAAAAAAAAAAAGAAAAAGAAAAAAAAGTTGAGATGTTATTATTTTCCAGAACATGGAGAGACCTTAGTGTTATGATGCTAATGAATTAAGTCAGAGGTTGAAAGCAAACACAAAAGGACTTCACTCCTGGGTAGAACAGTGAGAGCAAACAAAAAGGTAACAAATCAACAAATTGATAAACAAACCAGAAGACATAGGCAAACACACAGATACACAGAACAGTTAGTGAACAATAGGGAGGAAGCTTCCAACATCCACTGGCTCATCATAAAAGCAAGAGAGTTCCAGAAAAACATCCACTTCTGCTTTATTGACTATGCCAAAGCCTTTGACTGTACAGATCACAACAAACTCTGGAAAATTGTGAAAGAGATGGGAATACCAGACCACCTGTCCTGCCTCTTGAGAAACCTATATGCAGGTCAGGAAGCAACAGTTAGAACTGGACAATGAACAACAGACTGGTTCCAAATCAGGAAAGGAGTACGTCAACGCTGTCTATCATCACCCTGCTTATTTAACTTACTTGCAGAGTGCATCATGAGAAATGCTGGGCTGGATAAAGCAAAAGCTGGAATCCAGATTGCCGGGAGAAATATCAGTCACTTCAGATATAAAGATGACACCACCCTTATGGCAGAAAGTGACGAACTAAAGAGCCTCTTGATGAAAGTGAAAGAGGAGAGTGAAAAAGTTGGCTTAAAACTCAACATTCAGAAAATGAAATTCATGGCATCTGGTCCCATCACTTCATGGCAAATAGATGAGGAAAGAGTGGAAACAGTGGCTGACTTTATTTTTGGGGGGCTCCAAAATCACTGCAGATGGTGACTGCAACCATGAAATTAAAAGACACTTGCTCCTTGGAAGAAAAGTTATGACCAGCCTAGACAGCATATTCAAAAGCAGAGACATTACTTTGCCAACAAAGGTCCATCTAGTCAAAGCTATGGTTTTTCCAGTAGTCATGTATGTATATTAGAGTTGGACTATAAAGAAAGCTGAGTGCTGAAGCAGTGATGCTTTTGAACTGTGGTGTTGGAGAAGACTCCTGAGAGACGCTTGGACTGCAAGGGGATCCAACCAGGACATCCTAAATGAAGTCAGTCCCGGGTCTTCATTGGAAGGACTGATGCTGAAGCTGAAACTCCAATCCTTTGGCCACCTGATGGGAAATAGTGACTCCCTTGAAAAGACCCTGATGCTGGGCAAGATTGAACTCAGGAGGAGAAGGGGATGACAGAGGATGAGATGGTTGGATGGCATCATCGACTCAATGGACATGACCTTGAGGAAACTCCCGGAGTTGGTGATGGACAGGGAAGCCTGCTGAGCTGCAGTCCATGGGGTCACAAAGAGTCAGACATGACTGAGCAACTGAAGTGAACTGAGGGAGGAAGCTTCAGGGGAGAAGGCAGGAGAGTCACGGTGGTCAAATGTGTAGTAGCAGTGAGGGAGGAAAATCTGGGTGGTGAGCCTGAATAAGGGTCAGAAAGCTGAAATGTGATAATGTACAAAAGAGCAGAGTCGCTGCAGTCACCATGACCCAAGGTGACCAGCAGGAGCTTGCCCGCCAGAAGAATAAGAAAAGGCAGAGCTGCTCGGTGAAGGGAAAGCACTGAGCTGCCGGGGCAATTGTCCCCCAAGCAGAGGGACCGCAGATCATGCAGCAGAAGCTGAGAAAGGGAAGGGGAAGCCAAGTAGCTTTGGGGCTTCGTGTGCAGCCCTCTTGCCCTTGGCCTGTGGGCCTGAAGCCAGTGCCCCCACGCTGGGTTTCCTGCCTCAGGGCTCCCAGGCCCCAGGACCGATGGCGTTCCCTTTGCCCTGAGTCTGCAGCGGGTCCCTTTTGTGCTTCCTTCCCCTCAGCTAGCCTCTCTCCCTTTCGGCCACTGCCACAGGGTGAGGGGGTTATCCTTTTCCAGTCTTTTTTATTCCTGTGGCGTTCACCCCCAAAGTTTTAAAATTAGCTTTGTAATTGCAAAAAAAAAAAGAAAGAAAGAAAAAATACAAATGAAACATGTAATATTAACATCAATGTTAACTGAATTTAAAAAGTAAAATTATAAAGTTCAAGACACCTTACCCTATTTCCAGGCCAAACCACTACATAAGTTTACTATGGACTTTTGTTCTGAGTGATATGCTGAACACCAGCTTTAAAAAGCAAACCATCCTAAACTCCAGCTGTGCTCCTCCTCTCTGTAGGAGATGATCAGAGAGGTGGGGGAGGAATGCCTTCAATGAGGGAGATGCAGCTCTGATGGTGGCTGAGGGCCAGTCAAGAAGGAATTTCCCTTTCCCAGCTGACCTGAGGCTGCTCCAAGGTCGCATGACCTTGTCGAGAGACAAACAAAGAGAAAACAAGTAAACAGAATTTTAAAGAAGACAACGGTGACATGATGGCAAATACAAAGATGCACAGACCTGAGTAAAGGGAATCAGAAGAGGAGCCTCAAAGAAAATGGGGCAGCAGATAGTAAGAGGAAACCTGCAGTTTTGGGTGCTGAGGAGGTGTGTGGTTCACAGAAGCTGAAATGTATGGCGATGTACCTAACAGTTCCCTCAAATTATAATTGGATAATACCAAAACTTAAAACAATTAAAATAAAATTCATAAGAAATTAGAGAATAGATCCCCAGCTGCCTAAAGCCCCATCACTACATGACTTTTCTCTTGTCCCGTTTCCCTGAGGGACTAGCCAAATACCAAATTTAAACCACACAATCTGAAATTCAGCTGTGAGCCCCTAGTCTGTCAGTAGATGCTCAGAATCATGAGTGCTGGACACTCCAGCCGAGGAGATGCAGCTTCCAGGGTGGCTGAGGAGGGTCAGAGGGGAAATTTCCCTTTCCTGCTGACTTTATACCCCGCACTCCAGTACTCATGCCTGGAAAATCCCATGGATGGAGGAGCCTGGTGGGCTGCAGTCCATGGGGTAGCGAAGAGTCGGACACGACTGAGTGACTTCACTTTCACTTTTTCCTTTCATGCACTGGAGAAAGAAATGGCAACCCACTCCAGAGTTCTTGCCTGGAGAATCTCAGGGACGGGGGAGCCTGTTGGGCTGCCGTCTATGGGGTCACACAGAGTCGGACACGACTGAAGTGACTTAGCAGCAGCAGCAGGTCATATGAACTTGATGAGGTTTTCTTCCCCCCCCTTTTTTTTTTTTTTGGATGAGGTTTTCTTAACCAATCAACGTTATGTAGGCTATAGTCCAGGGGGTCACAAAGAATCAGACACAACTGAGCGACTGAATAGCAGAAATCACCCTGTATCTCTCAGTGTCTCGACGACCCATTTAGAAAAGAGAAATACCTTGTGCATTCACTTCCATGTGGAACTCGAAACACAAATTTCAAAAGCAAATAAGTCAACACAAAAAGGAAGGAAAGCAAAAGACACAAAAGCAAACATTCTCACGGAACAGAGCAGGGCATGTCAGAAGATAGTGGCAAGGGGACAGCCAACGAGTGAAACGGGTCCACAGTTGGTAACAAAAACACCTAAGTTGTTGGTGCTCACCAATTCTATGATCTACTGGAATTGAAATATATTTTTTGTACACATAAAGTTTAATCTAACAAATTCACTGGGTCAGTTCAGTTCAGTCGCTCAGCCGTGTCTGACTCTTTGCGACCCCATGAATCACAGCACCGTGCCAGGCCTCCCTGTCCATCACCAACTCCCGGAGTTCACTCAAGCTCATTTCCATCGAGTCGGGATTGCCATCCAGCCATGTCATCCTCTGTCATCCCCTTCTCCTCCTGCCCCCAATCCCTCCCAGCATCAGGGTCTTTTCCAATGAGTCAACTCTTCACATGAGGTGGCCAAAGGATTGGAGTTTCAGCTTTAGCATCATTCCTTCCAAAGAACACCCAAGACTGATATCCTTTAGAATGCCATAGGCATTTGAAAATCAAAAATATTTATTTAATTTGGTAATTTAAAAAAAACTGTACTCTCCCAACTGACATCAGAGAAGTCAATTTTCAGACAAAAATTCACTTACCCAAATTATTGTTCTCTCCTGTTTTCTGAATCTTTCATCCTCAGGGTCTCATTTTTACCTAGTTAATAATAATGTGAAATATATTTTTCAACTAAAGATGAAGAAATAATTTTTAAAGCTTTCAGTGCCTGCATACAATAGCACTGAGGTATCATAACTCCTTATCCAGTGTCCCACATCAATGAGAATGATAAGATGCTACATTCCTTAGAATTTGAATCTTCACATAATAATAGCATTCAGAAGGATGTATTTTACCAGCCTCTGTTCTCAAATTTACTGAGATTAAGTGAGCTAGATCATTGTCTGTGTGTGTTCAGTCACTAAGTTGAGCCTGACTCTTTGCGACCCCATGGACTGCAGCATGCCAGGCTTCCCTGTCCCCCACATTCTCCCAGAGTTTGCTCACGGTCATGTCCATTGAGTTGGTGATTCAATATAACCATTTCATCTTCTGATGCACCCTTCTCCTTTTGCCTTCAATCTTTCCCAGCATCACAGTCTAAATCTAGATCCTTATTTGGCACCATACCTAAAACTCAACCCAGAGTTGATTAAAGATTTGAAGATAACACCTAAGATTGTAAAACTCCTAGAAGAAAACAAAAGTAATATGCTCCTTGTCAATAGTTCCCAATCAAGGGAAAAGGGGGTAAGGGGGAAAAAAAATTGTGTGCATATTCAATGGAAATCTAATCAGCCTTTAAGAAAAAATTGAGATCTTGTTCTTTTCCAGAACATGGATAGACCTTGTTATGATGCTAATGAACTAAGTCAGAGGCTGAAGGCAAACACCAAAGGACTTCACTCTCGGGTAGAACAGTAAGAACAAACTAGAAAGAAGCAAACCAGATGACAAAAAGAAACACACAGATATACAGAACAGAGTAGTGAATACCAGTGAGGAGGTTTCAGGGGTAAAGGCACAATGGTAAAGTGATCAAATGTGTAGTGACAGTGAGAGAGGAAAATTTGGCTGGTGAGCATGTGTACGGTTTACAAAAGTTGACGTGTAAAGCACAAATGGAACACATCTAACCTTAACACACAATGTTAACTCAATTTATAAACTTAAATTAGAAAGACACCTTACCCTAATGCCAGGCAAAATCACTATGTATCTTTACTATGGACGTCTTTTTCTGAGTGATATGCTAAATACCAAATTTAAAGCAAACTATCCTAAAATCCAGTTGTGCTCCTCCTCTCTGTAGATGATCAGAGAGGTGGGGGAGGAATGCCTCTACTGGAGGAGATGCAGCTTTGAAGCTGGCTGAGGACCGGTGAAGGAGGAATTTCCCTTTCCTAGCTGACCTGAGGCTGCTCCAAGGTCACATGACATTGTCGAGAGTTTCTTAGCCAAGTGACATCATCTATTACCTTTGGTCTAACCACATCCGAAGACATGTTAAGAGAAAAAAATAATTCACAATTTCACTCATGTGTGGAACACACACACACACACACACACACACAAAAAGAAAACAAGTAAAAAGAATTTTAAGGAAGAAAAAAGTTGACAGGATAACAAGTACAAAGACCTGAGTAGTGGAAATCAGAGAAGCCTCAGACAAAATAGGGCAGCAAATAGTAACAGAGAAAAACTGCATTTTTGGTGCTGAGGAGGTGTGTGGTTCACAGAAGCTAAAATGCATGGCTGTGCACCTATAACTTCACTAATATTATAATGGAATGATACCTAAGTTTAAAAAAATTTTAATTTAAGTTGAAAGAAATTAAAGAATCAGTTCCACATCAGTGATGTGGTCTAAAGCCACATCACTATATAATTTTACTCGTCATATTTTCCTGAGGGACTAGCCGAACACCAAATTTAAACCACACAGCTGTGAATCTCTAGTCTGCTGTTAGCCTCTAGTCTGTCAGCAGATGATCAGAATCATGAGTGCTAGACACTCCAGCTGAGGAGATGCACCTTCCAGGGTGGCTGAGTAGAGTCAGTGGGGAAATTTCCCTTTCATGCTGACTTTATACTATCCTAAGGTCACATGACCTTGATGAGGTTTTCTTAACCAATCAAGGTTAGGTAAGCTATAGTCTAGGAGGTCAAAAGGAGTCACCCATCTTAGTGACTGAACAACAGCAATCACCCTGTATCTATCAACATCTTGAAGACACATTTAGAAGAGAAATAGCTTATGAATTCACTTATATGTGGAACACTAAACATATATTTGAAAAGCAAATAAGTAAAAAAAAAAATGAGGAAAACAAATGATACAAAAACAAACACATATTCTCACAGAACAGAGCAGTCAACAACAGAGGGTAGCAGCAAATGGACAGACGGCCAATGAGTAAAATAGGTCCAGTGATAACCTAGAAAAGAATAAAATTTAAAGTATCTGTGGCCCATCGCTTAAACCACATCTATACATAATAATATCTGGTCTACTGTCCCATTTCTCTAATGGACAGGCTGAATGCCAAATTTATTTTTTATATAATAGTAAGTTTATTCAAGTCAACAGCAGTAAGCAGGTGTATCAAATAATGTCAAAATGGACAAGTAAGTGAACTCCAAATTTACATAAAACAACCTTAAATCCTCTACTCTGCTGCACCTGAGCTGGGCTGGTCCCTAACTCTAATCCCTGTTGGTCAGTAGATGCTCAGAATGGCAGATGCTGGACACTATTGAGTCCATTTGAAAGTGGCTGAGGCTAGTCAAGGCTATGGTTTTTCCAGTAGTCATGTATGGATGTGAGAGTTGGACTGTGAAGAAGGCTGAGTGCCAAAGAATTGATGCTTTTGAACTGTAGTGTTGGAGAAGACTCTTGAGAGTCCCTTGGACTGCAAGGAGATCCAACCAGTCCATTCTGAAGGAGATCAACCCTGGGATTTCTTTGGAAGGAATGATGCTGAAGCTGAAACTCCAGTACTTTGACCACCTCAGGGGAAGAGTTGACTCATTGGAAAAGACTCTGATGCTGGGAGGGATTGGGGGGCAGGAGGAGAAGGAGACAACAGAGGATGAGATGGCTGGATGGCATCACGGACTCGATGGACGTGAATCTGAGTGAACTCCGGGAGTTGGTGATTGACAGGGAGGCCTGGTGTGCTGTGATTCATGGGGTTGCCAAGAGTGGGACATGACTGAGCGACTGAACTGAACTGAACTGAGAAGAACCAGTGGGAAATTTCACTTTCCTGCTGCCTTTGAGTCTGCTCTGAAGTCGCATGACCTTAATTAGGTTTTTCTTAACCCAATCAAGGTTATGTATCAACTTTTGACCCTATCATATCTTGTAGACACATCTAGAAGAGAAATACCTTGTAAATCGACATATATGGAACACTAAAAACAAAGAAAAGAACACATAAAGTAAAAAATATTAAAGACAGTCAATGGCACAAAAACAAATCCATATATTCACAGAACAGAGCAGTTGACAGCAGACAGTAGCAGCAGAGGGATGGCTGATGGCTCCTCTGTCCATGGGATTCTCCAGGCAAGGATACAGCAGTGGTTTTCCATGCCCTCCTCCAGGGGATATTCCCTACCGAGGGATCAAACCTAGGTCTTCTGCATTGCAGGCAGATTTTTTACCATCTGAGCCACCAGGGAAGCCCCAAAATAGGTCAACAGGATGGTAAAAGAAAAACCTCTACTTTCTTGGTACTGACCAGTTTTATGGCATACTAAAACTGAAATATAATCGTACAGAAGTAAAACATGTCATATTGTAACCCATCATATCCTAGAAAAATTATTGTTAAAAAAATTAAATTATCCATGCCTCAGTGCATAAAGCCACATCTATGCATATTTTGTCTATGTCCAGGTTCTCTGGGGAATACACTGAACACCAAAACAAATTTTAAAAAAACCAAACAACCTGAAATCCAGCTGGGTACCTCCCATCTGTCAGTAGATACTCAGAATGGTAGGCACTGGACACTCTCCACTGGAGGAGATGCAGCCTCGGAGGTGGCTGAGGGTCAGTGGGGAGAATTCCCTTTCTTAGCTGCCTTTGTTACTGCTCCATGGTCCTGTGACCTTGTTAAGATTTCTCCTGGCCAATTAAGGTCATGTATCAGCTTGTTCCATCTGTGCCTGAAAACAAATTAAGAGAATCTTGATAGGAACAAAGATAGGAACACACCTGATCCCAGTGGATATCCAGGAAGACTCCCTGGAAATTTCAGTTCAATGTAGGTGTGTATCAAAGGATAATTTTCCAAGTCCTGCAGACAAGTGGGGACATCTGCTTTGTGACAGTATTTCTTTCTTTCTTTGGAAAAAAACATTCACTAGTTATTTTCAAAACTGACTTGTGTTAAGGCTGATAGTTTGGAGCATTTTATATTCCTGCAGCTTTATTCCATGAGATTATGTGGTGGTAACAAGGCTGGGTTCCTGTTTAGTGAGAATGCTGGGTGCATAATTCAGTAATCAGCTAAGTAAGACAGACAGTATGATCATGGAAGGAACTTTTCATCCACTTGGCTCAGTTCAGAGGTTTGGGGGCAAAGTAAGAAAGAGATTTCTGAGGTCTGGGAGGGCAGAGATGTCTGTTTCTTGAGCCCCAGATGGTTTCTCTCTGCAGACACAGGTTGAGGGGCTCAAATAATGTAAGACGAGATGTCTCTGAGACTCCCCCAAGACCTTGCATGAGCAGGGTCATGACATTCTGGGAAACCTGACCAGTGGAGCTGAAGATCAGAGCTGTGTCACCACCAGGGCCTGAATGGGGTCATGGGGATAGGAGGACATTGGAATGAGTGGAGTTGAGTTGTGTACAAAGAGCTGTGGAGAAAGAGGGAACTCAGAAAATGGGGCTGAGTCTCTGCCCACTTTCCCAGAGTATAAACCTGTGTCCCTTGTTTGTAGGGGCTCAAAGAAATCAAACAGCAACTCTGAGCTTCTTTAGCCATGGACTTTATTATTTGAATATTTGCAATTATTATTCTATACACAAACATTAATTCTTACAAAACTCTGTATTCCATATTGCTAGGTTACTTCACTCTTCATCGTATGTCACATTTCCATCAAGAACTATTTCCCCAAATCACAATCTGCCTGATTGTGTGTTGTTGTTGTTCAGTTGCTAAGTTGTGTACGACTCTGCGATGCCATAGACTAGCCCACCAGGCTCATCTGTCCATGAGATTTTCCAGGCAAGAATACTGGAGTGGGTTGCCACTTCCTTCTCCAGGGTTTCTTCCTGGAAGCAGGATCAAACCTGTGTCTCCTGCATTCACAGGCATATTCTTTACCACTGAGCTACTTGGGAAGCCTGATTGTGTGTTACAGTTTTCTTTCAGGGGTTCCCCCTCCCATACATGATCATTATTTTTATGATGTAAAATATAGCTGTAGCTCCACTGTGGTTTTTAGGATTGCTACATCCTCAGTGTGAGAATTTCACATTAACTGAAAAATAAGCGATCATTGAAGACTTCTCTTCCTTCTTCCTTCTTCCTTCATGACACTGAGGGTGTGTTATATAGTCTGAGCACAGATGAACCAGTGGGCTTGCTCTATGGAGAAAGAATTTCTCATAACTTCCCATGAAATCAATTCTCGAGGGTAAATTATGTAGAAGTATGCTTTGATGTTGCTCAACATACTTTGGTATTTCTCAAGTCTTAATCTTTGCTCTTATTTTAGTGTTTACTTATTTTCACTGAGTTTCTTGTGCACATCAAGCCTGGGGATCATCTGAGTATTTGTTAAGAGTGATTACAGTCCCAGTGATTCTCCACATTGAGTGTGTGTGTGTGTATTAATTGTTTCAGTCATGTCCAGCTCTTTGTGACCCCATGGACTGTAGCCCACCAGCCTCCTCTGTCCATGGAATTCTCCAAGCAAGAATCCTGGAATGGACTGCTGTTTCTTCAGGCCACATGGAGCAGCCTCATACTAAACAATTAATTGTGAAAGAAGAACTAGGGGTTGCTTATCCTCTCCTCACATACTCTAGGGTCTACAAAGTTGGAAGGTGCTGCTGAAAACACTCATATTGTGTTTACAGAGTGAGTTCTGCTAAGTTACCTGAGGTCAGGCAATTGACTAAAGGCATAGACAGTGCACATATGGGTCCACTTCCACAGGTGATGCATGTCTGGACTGTGGATGGAGTATGATGCCTGTAGGAGCCTCCATGTTGATTAAGTCACCTCAGGTTAGAACATCTATGGAGGGCCCTTCTGCTCTTCTCTCCTGTGCTGGGTTCCCTCGTGTTGTCTAAGGGAAAGAGCAGGAGCAAAGTGTTCTCCACAGAGCTGACACTCATAGGGCTGCTCTCTGCTCTGGGTTCTCTTGTGTTCTCTCAGTTTATTACATTTACTGAAGGCCTTCTTACACACAAGGCAAATGTGCTTTCACTCCTGTGTGGGTTTTCTTGTGCATACAAAGCCCAGAACTATAACGGAAGAACTTCCCACACTCAAGACATAGATATGGTTTCTCTCCAGTGTGAATTTTATTGTGTGAATTAAGGTCCCTTCTTTGAGAAAAGGCTTTTCCACACTGATGACACTCATAGGGCTTCTCTCCTGTGTGAGTTCTCTCATGTTCTTTCAAGGAGGAATTTCGATTGAAGACTTTCCCACACAGTTGACATTTGAATGGTTTCTCTCCAGTGTGAATCATGCTGTGTCTCTTGAGGGTAGCACATCTACTAAAGACTTTCCCACACTGATGACATTCATAAGTCTTCTCTTCTGTGTGACTTTTCTCATGTTGTATCAAGGAGGAATTGTGATTGAAAGCCTTCCCACACAGTTGACATTTGAACGGTTTCTCTGTAGTGTGACTCACCTTGTGTCGTATGAGCCTGGAGCAATAACTAAAGACTTTTCCACACTGATGACATTCATAGCCATTCTCTCCTCTGTGAGTTTTCTCATGTTCTTTCAAGAAGAATCTTCCATTGATGATTTTTCCACACAGTCGACATTCAAATGGTTTATTTCCAGTGTGAATCCTCTTGTGTTTACTGAGGCTAGCACAGCTACTAAAGGCTTTTCCACATAGAGGACATTTATAGGGCTTCTCTCCTGTATGAGTTCTCTCATGGTCTTTCAAGGAGTAACTTTGATTGAAGACTTTCCCACAGAGCTGACATTTGAATGGTTTCTCTCCAGTGTGAATCTTCTTGTGTCTGCTGAGGCTAGAGTAAATACTAAAGGCTTTCCTACATAGAGGACATTCATAGGGCTTCTCGCCTGTATGAGTGCTCTCATGCTCTTTCAAGGAGAATCTCTGATTGAAGACTTTGCCACAGTGTTGACATTTGAATGGTTTCTCTCCAGTGTGAATCACCTTGTGTCCTCTGAGTCTAAAGAAATTATGAAGGACTTTTCTACACAGAGCACATTGACATGATTTACCTCTAGTGTGAATGTGACTCTGTCCATTAAGGAATGACCCTTGACTAAGTGATTTTTCACACTGTTTGCTGACATTATGTTTCCCTCTTAAGGGAACTGTTGAATACTGAGGTGAAGATTGAGGAGTATATTCATCACTCAGATCAGTACATCCAGCAGAATTCCCTTGCAAGTGAGAAACCTGCTTTGGAGAAGGAGATATGAAATTGTTACTGGTTTGCCTGAGACCAGGCAGACATTCATTTGTCTGCATGTTCACCGTAGAGCATCAGCTGGTAAGTTTCCTGTTAAAATGTCTCTAGTGTTAGAGGTAAACATGTGTTGTGTTATTCCCCTGCAGGCACAAACTTTTGCTTTTATAGTTTCCTACCTCAGATATTAATTTTGAAGATGAGCAATGTTTGTATAACTGACTTTTTCCCCTTAATTCACTGATTGTGGTTTTGAGCTCATATTGATTCTTAACTGATTTCAGACTACCCAAAATTTTTTTCAGAAAGAGCTCAATCTCAAATTACACATAGGCAATGGTTCTCAATTACCAACTTATCTCACTGCCAGGTCTTTAATTTGGATGACTGGGGTTCCCACCCATGAAACTTACCATTGCCATGGTAGGCGATATGTGCTTCCTGTAAACACTTGGCATGAGTATCATTTCTTGTTGTCCAAGCGAAGAAATGGGAAAAATATAGATTTTAGAATGGCATTAGGAAAATAGAAATATAGATAAATACCAAGTCCTCTATGCGAGTATGTTTCAAAAATTGGCACTCACATGGAGAAACGGTGTACATAACAAAGAAATACTCAAGGTAGTAGAATACTTTAAAAGTCATTGTATATTAGACAAAACCAGGATTAAAATATAAAATGTAGTGTGGGGAAGAGACAGTGTGTCAGAAAATGATGGAAAAAACATTAAATGAGAGGATCGGGACAGGAATCACTATGTGTAAGTTTAAGTGCAGCAAGTCCACAGTATTTAAAGAAAAGAAAGTGGCAGGAAGACACATGATTTGGGATCATAGGTGCACAAAATGGTAAAAATGTGAGGAATATGCCCCAACGTCCTCCTTTCATTTAGGATAGATCACTCATGTCTCAAAACCTTCAGTTTTGCTTCCAAGGACTTAGTCACTCAATGACTAGAACCTCTTTGCAGTGAAGCCCAGGCTCCTGATGCTCACCTGGTCTTTGACTTTGGAAGCTTCCTGCTGCTTTACTCCACAACTCTTTTCCCTGTTCCAGCTGGGAAATCACATCTGATTTGCTGATCTGATTGCCTGTTTGATTAAAAAAAAAAAAAGTGTGGATTTTGAGTCTGGCCTAATTATCCTTTGGTATGCTGAAGTCCAAGGTAAGGTACTGAGGAAAATAAAGGAGATAACTGAAGGTCAGTGCAGGCAACAACATCTTCACTGGAAAAAATAGTGAAGGTCCTTCAGCAGACCAGGAGGAAACCCAGAGCAGCAGCAAGAACAGTGAGGCTGTCTAAGGGCTGATGCCCACGCACCAGTTCAGAGAGAGGACACAGAATCCTCAGTCTTTTCCAAATGGGAAAGATCAAAAGACTCTACAGTGGGCTGAATATTTCTATCAAACAGGATCCAGTAATGATCCACCTTACAGGAAGAATCAAAATTATGTCATATACAGGACTCTGCTCTCAAGCCTTCAAGAAGTGATTGGAATAGAATAATTATTTTTAAAATATCAAATCCTCTTACTTATGCATTAAAATATCCATTGAATTCCCAGTTCTGTTTTGAGTCTAGAGACTGAGTAGCAACAAAGATGAAACCTGGCCAACAAAACCTTTCAGTGTGGTGATGAAAAGTGTCACATAAATAAACATCTTCCTTTTAAATGGTCATGAAGAATATCAGAGAATCAGGAAACAGTTGCAGTGGGATACAAGGAAGCTGTTTTATATGCTTGTTCAGCAATTGAATGAATGCAATGGACACAGATGCATGTACATCTGTGTTGACAGACTCACCTACAGAGACCAGGTGTGTGATAGTTTCCAGCATCACATTTCTGAACAGCCTTTTCTGGGACTTGTCTAGCAGGCTCCACTCTTCCCGGGTGAAGTCAACAGCTACATCTTCAAACGTCACCAATTCCTAAAACATCAGGGATATTCCGATTTAGACAGAGCAGCCTCTACTGTGGTCCAGAGTGGAAAGGTTCAGCTGAGGAAGGATGGGGACTGGGTGGATGATGATCAAGCTCCATGTGGGGTTCCCCTGGTTCCCTGCAGCACTGAGCTGGTGTCTGCCTTTCAGATACATTCACGGACACCTACACACTCAAGAATCCTTATTTTACAGAAATATCAAAAAAAAAAAAAAAAAAAAGAAATATCACATGAAGTGTGTTTTAGTATAATTTGGAAGTTTTTCAATAACCTGGTAATTAGGACTGCTAGACAGGTGATTATGAAATAGTCACTTGAAAATGTATAATTAAATTTCTCTTTTTTATTAATTGGACACATTTCCAACAAGACAAACAGTAACCATGATGAGCTACCTTTAAACCATGACTATTGATTTAAATTATGTCCCTAGGTGCTTCCCTGGTGGCTCAGAAGGTAAATTATGTCTCTAGGGGAAATTTTGATTCTCCAAATAGAAACTGCTTTCATAACTTGTTATGAGTGTTGAATCGCCCAATATATTGTGGTATGAACTGTTTCTGGCCTAGCAAACCTATGTTAAATACACAACATTATTCTACTAATCATGCAAATGTCAGAGAATCGTGATGAGCTGTCTATAGTGTTCTCAGAACTGAACAGGGTTCATACAGAACTCAGTACCAGGAGATGTTGTCTCTCTCAGCACTGTGGGACTCAGGTGTTCAGAACACACTCTGAGGTCAGACAGTTCAGCAAAATGAGTCATGGACTCTCGGGCTGGAGTGAAGGACAGACTGAGACTGGCTATTCCTGTGGTGGGAGGACTCCCACTCTCTGCATTCTCAGGGACCTTGACCTTAGTTATTCTCTTGTAATCTAACACTGTCTCTATGGTGAAGGATGAAAGGAGCCTAGTTATTGGCTTTGTTTTCTCCAGTTTTTAAAAAATCTATACAACAGCCTAGTTTTACTCTATCTACTCTGCTGCTGCTGCTAAATCACTTCAGTCGTGTCCGACTCTGTGCGCCCTCATAGACAGCAGCCCACCAGGCTCCGCCGTCCCTGGGATTCTTCAGGCAAGAACACTGGAGTAGGTTCTCTTTTCTTTGCAGACAATACTCCTCCCTACACATTCCTTCCAGACTTCCCTGGTGGCTCAGTGATAAAGAACCTGTCTAACAGTGCAGAAGACTCAGGTATGACCGCTGAGTCAGGAAGATCCTTGGAGAAGGAAATAACAATCCATTCCAGTATCCTTGCCTGGGAAATCCCATGGACAAGGAGCCTGGTGAGCTACAGTACATGGGGTTGCAAAGAGTCGGATAAAACTGAGCAATTAAACAGTAACAATAGCACATTCGTTCCAGTTCTCAAATATGAGTACAAGTCAGACATCTTGGAATGTGAAGTCAAGTGGGCCTTAGGAAGCATCACTACGAACAAAGCTAGTGGAGGTGATGGAATTCCAGGAGCTATTTCAAATCCTAAAAGATGAGGCTGTGAAAGTGCCGCACTCAATATGTCAGCAAATTTGGAAAACTCAGCAGTGGTCACAGGACTGGAAAAGGTCAGTTTTCATTCCAATCCCAAAGAAAAGCAATGCCAAAGAATTCTCAAACTACTGCACAATTGTACTCATCTCACATGCTAGCAAAGTAATGCTTAAAATTCTCCAAGCCAGGCTTCAACAGTATGTGAACCATGAACTTCCAGATGTTCAAGCTGGATTTAGAAAAGGCATTGTAGACAGACACTTTACCCTCTGAGCCACCAGGGAAGTCCTTAGAAAAGGCAGAGGAACCAAATATCAAATTGCCAACATCTGCTGGATCATGGAAAAAGCAAGAGAGTTCCAGAAAAACATCTACTTCTGCTTTATTGACTATACTAAAGTCCCTAACTGTGTGGATCACAATAAACTGTTGGAAAATTCTGAAAGAGATGGGAATACCAGACCATCTGACCTGCCTCTTGAGAAACCTATACGCAGGTCAGGAAGCAACAGTTAGAACTGGACATGGAACAACAACAACAAAAAACCTGGTTCCAAATAGGAAAAGGAGTACATCAAGGCCGTATATTGTCACCCTGCTTATTTAACTCATATGCAGAGTACATCATGAGAAATGCTGGGCTGGAGGAAGCACAAGCTGGAATCAAGATTGCCGGGAGAAATATCAATAACCTCAGATATGCAGATGACACCACCCTTATGGCAGAAAGCAAAGAGGAACTAAAGAGCCTCTTGATGAAAGTGAAAGAGGAGAGTGAAAAAGTTGGCTTAAAGCTCAACATTCAGAAAATGAAGATCATGGCATCTGGTCCCATCACTTCATGGGAAATAGATGGGGAAACAGTGGCAGACTATTTTTTAGGCTCCAAAATCACTGCAGATGGTGACTGCAGCCATGAAATTAAAAGACACTTGCTCCTTGGAAGAAAAGTTATGACCAAACTAGACAGCATATTAAAAAGCAGAGACATCACTTTGCCAACAAAGGTCCATCTAGTCAAGGCTATGGTTTTTCCAGTGGTCATGTATGGATGTGAGAGTTGGACTATAAAGGAAGCTGAGCACTGAAGAATTGATGCTTTTGAACTGTGATGTTGGAGAAGACTCTTGAGAGTCCCGTAGACTGCAAGAAATCCAACCAGTCCATGCTAAAGGAAATCAGTCCTGAATATTCATTGGAAGGACTGATGCTGAAGCTGAAACTCCAATACTTTGGGCACCTGATGCAAAGAACTGACTCATTTGAAAAGACCCTGATGTTGGGCAAAATTGAAGTCAGCAGAATGGGATGACGGAGGATGAGATGGTTGGACGGCATCACTGACTCAATGGACATGTTTGAGTAAACTCCAGTAGTTGGTGATAGACAGGGAGGCCTGGTGTGCTGCAGTCCATGGGGTCCCAGAGTCGGACACAACTGAACTGAACTGAAAATGTGTGATTTGGGGAAAGAATGCTAATGATAGTTTGTTGACTTTTTCAGTAACTTTCAATAGTGCATATGTACTGAGTAGTGAGAGGTTAAAAACTGAAAAAAAGTAAAATGATTCTCTTCTAGTTCCAAACCTGACTTCTGTTCCTGTCAGCACTGAACAGCTTCACATCAGGTGGTATAACACTAGACTAGCTACACTCAGGGCTGTAACTTCTGACTCTCCAGGGCTTGTGATGTCTTCTCCTCACTGATCTCTACTACTTGCCATTACTGCTCCTAAGCCCCTCACATCCAAAAATAGCCAACAAATTAATCTTTCACCAATCAGGACAAGGGTTGAATAAGTAAAAAGAAATTTTATTATCTCTTCTGTAAACACACAAGATTAGTGCAAGCTCTCATAAATTTTACTGTAAAGAATGAGATTAGTTTCTTATTATCGATAGACCTGTCCCATGATAACTATCCCAGAGTCCTGGACAAAGGTAATTTGAGCTCAGATATCTGAACCCTGCCTGCTTGTGCTTGGAACATAGAAGCCAGTTTGCAACCTTGTCCATCTAATGGCACTTGGGGTGTAATTTCAGGAGGAGGCATCTCTACTTACCAGGGGCTCCATCTTCAACAGCTCAGTCACCAGGAGCCTTTCTCACAATTTCACTCACAGCCAATCCAAGCACTAGGCAGGTCAATCTGAGGATGGAGAAGAAGCCTTGAGACTCCAGACTTCCAGACCCATCAGAATTCAAGCCCCAACCTTCACCTGGACATGACCCCCAGCCCCTCAAACCGAAATAAGTGATGCACCCTAAGAATCTTCTCTGCAGGATCACATGTAAGATGGCTATAGCCATTGTGAAATGAAAATATCTCCTGCCATATTAATAAACAAGAAATGTCACAGTCATCAGTAATTTCTGCCCTCCATATGTGAATAAGAACTCCCTAAATTGCAATCAAGCATATGCTGCCACCCCTCCACGTTCCTCCCTCCACCCACCCACCCCATGCCATGGTGATTGCTGAGAAGCTGGGGAAATACAGGCAGCAAGATGAACAAGGAAACAGGATTAGCCCCAGGGAGCTGAAGTGCATATGAAGGCAATGAGCCCAGAGGCTTGCATCTTCCCATACATAGAGTGCTAACTTTCTAATTTGATACCTGATCTTTGATGTTCAGAGTGCCTGCTCCCTTTGTTAAAAACTTTATATAGCCTGACTTCCCTTCTGGCTTCCTTGGAGCAATCTCTCAGAACTAACTGAGGCCCTGCCTCCTAGGCTGCAGTCCTCATTTTGCCCCAAATAAAACTTAAATTGCAACTCTCAAGTTGTGCATATTTTTAAGTTGACGATGCCATAGGCTGCTGAATATAGAAAACTCAAGGCTTATCCTGTCTTATTTGTAAGATATCTGTAGTTTGACTTTCTTTATTAGCATCCACAGTGTGGACTACAAAATACAGTCATAACCTGAAAGTAGAGCGTTATTGCATTTGGTGGCAGTGTTTAGGACTCTGAGCCCAGGAGACAGCATCTCAGTAGTTCTGAGAAAACTGCTCCAAGGAGGCAGGAGGGGAATCAGATATATACAAATTTTGTAACAAAGGGAGCAGGCAGGCCAAAGGGACTGAAGAATTCCCAGTGCTGAGACGCTCATCCCAAATCAGGTGAAGGTCCTTGTTGATATGTCAATCCAAGTGTTAATTTCCAGATTAGGCCTATTGATAAATAATAAAAGATTCTCTGGATACTTTATCTTCTAACCTAATAGGATCCAGAGATATTTCCCTTGTTGCCTGTTATGATACCTCAGTTCAGTCACTCAGTCATGTCTGACTCTTTGTGACCCCATGAATCCCAGCACGCCAGGCCTCCCTGTCCATCACCAACTCCAGGAGGTCACTCAGACTCATGTCCATCGAGTCAGTGATGCCATCCAGCCATCTCATCCTCGGTCGTCCCTTTCTCCTCCTGCCCCCAATCCCTCCCAGCATCAGAGTCTTTTCCAATGAGAACTCTTCGCATGAGGTGCCCAAAGTACTGGAGTTTTAGCTTTAGCATCATTCCTTCCAAAGAAATCCCAGGGCTGATCTCCTTCAGAATGGATTGGTTGGATCTCCTTGCAGTCCAAGGGACTCTCAGGAGTCTTCTCCAACATCACAGTTCAAAAGCATCAGTTCTCCGGCGCTCTGCCTTCTTCACAGTCCAACTCTCACATCCATACATGACCACAGGAAAAACCATAGCCTTGACTAGACGGACCTTTGTTGGCAAAGTAATGTCTCTGCTTTTGAATATACTATCTAGGTTGGTCATAACTTTTCTTCCAAGGAGTAAGCATCTTTTAATTTCACGGCTGCAATCACCATCTGCAGTGATTTTGGAGCCCAGAAAAATATACTCTGACACTGTTTCCACTGTTTCCCCATCTATTTCCCATGAAGTGATCGGACCGGATGCCATGATCTTCATTTTCTGAATGTTGAGCTTTAAGCCAACTTTTTCACTCTCCTCCTTCACTTTCATCACGAGGCTTCTTAGTTCCTCTTCACTTTCTTCCATAAGGGTGGTGTCATCTGCATACCTGAGGTTATTGATATTTTCCTGGCAATCTTGATTCCAGCTTGTGCTTCTTCCAGCCCAGCGTTTCTCATGATGTACTCTGCATAGAAGTTAAATAAGCAAGGCGACAATATACAGCCTTGATGTACTCCTTTTCCTATTTGGAATCAGTCTGTTGTTCCATGTCCAATTCTAACTGTTGCTTCCTGACCTGCATACAGATTTCTCAAGAGGCAGGTCAGGTGGTCTGGTACTCCCATCTCTTTCAGAATTTTCCACAGTTTATTGTGATCCACACAGTCAAAGGCTTTGGCATAGTCAATAAAGCAGAAATAGATGTTTTTCTGGAACTCTCTTGCTTTTTCCATGATCCAGCAGATGTTGGCAATTTGATCTCTGATTCCTCTGCCTTTTCTAAAACAAGCTTGAACATCAGGAAGTTCACGGTTCACGTATTGCTGAAGTCTGGCTTGCAGAATTTTGAGCATTACTTTACTAGCCTGTGAGATGAGTGCAATTGTGCGGTAGTTTGAGCATTCTTTGGCATTGCCTTTCTTTGAGATTGGAATGAAAACTGACCTTTTCCAGTCCTGTGGCCACTTCTGAGTTTTCCAAATTTGCTGGCATATTGAGTGCAGCACTTTCACAGCCTCATCTTTTAGGATTTGAAAGAGCTCTACTGGAATTCCATCACCTCCACTAGCTTTGTTCGTAGTGATGCTTTCTAAGGCCCACTTGACTTCACATTCCAGGATGTCTGGCTCTAGATTAGTGATCACACCATCATGATTACCTGGGTCATGAATACCTTTTTTGTACAGTTCTTCTGTGTATTCTTGCCACCTCTTCTTAATATCTTCTGCTTCTGTTAGGTCCATACCATTTCTGTCCTTTATCGAGCCCATCTTTGCATGAAATGTTCCCTTGGTATCTCTAATTTTCTTGAAGAGATCTCTAGTCTTTCCCATTCTGTTGTTTTCCTCTATTTCTTTGCCTTGATTGCTGAAGAAGGCTTTCTTATCTCTCCTTGCTATTCTCTGGAACTCTGCATTCAGATTCTTATATCTTTCCTTTTCTCCTTTGCTTTTCACCTCTCTTCTTTTCACAGCTATTTGTAAGGCCTCCCCAGACAGCCATTTTGCTTTTTTGCATTTCTTTTCCATGGGGATGGTCTTGATCCCTATCTCCTGTACAATGTCATGAACCTCATTCCATAGTTCATCAGGCACTCTATCTATCAGATCTAGGCCCTTAAATCTATTTCTCACTTCCACTTTAAAATCATAAAAGATTTGATTTTGGTCATACCTGAATGGTCTAGCAGTTTTCCCTACTTTCTTCAATTTGAGTCTGAATTTGGTAATAAGGAGTTCATGATCTGAGCCACAGTCAGCTCCTGGTCTTGTTTTTGTTGACTGTATAGAGCTTCTCCATCTTTGGCTGCAAAGAATATAATCAATCTGATTTTGGTGTTGACCATCTGGTGATGTCCATGTGTAGAGTCTTCTCTTGTGTTGTTGGAAGAGGATGTTTGCTATGACCAGGGCATTTTCTTGGCAAAACTCTATTAGCCCTGCTTCATTCTGCATTCCAAGGCCAAATTTGCCTGTTACTCCAGGTGTTTCTTGACTTCCTACTTGCATTCCAGTCCCCTATAATGAAAAGGACATCTTTTTGGGGTTTTAGTTCTAAAAGGTCTTGTAGGTCTTCATAAAACCGTTCAACTTCAGCTTCTTCAGCATTACTGGTTGGGGCATAGACTTGGATAACTGTGATATTGAATGGTTTGCTTTGGAGATGAACAGAGATCATTCTGTCGTTTTTGAGATTGCATCCAAGTACTGCATTTTGGACTCTTTTGTTGACCATGATGGCTACTCCATTGCTTCTGAGGGATTCCTGCCCACAGTAGTAGACATAATGGTCATCTGAGTTAAATTCCCCCATTCCTGTCCATTTTAGTTCGCTGATTCCTAGAATGTTGACATTCACTCTTGCCATCTCTTGTTTGACCACTTCCAATTTGCCTTGATTCATGGACCTGACATTCCAGGTTCCTATGCAATATTGCTCTTTACAGCATCGGACCTTGCTTCTATCACCAGTCACATCCATCACACTATTACTATTAACTATTTTTCTATGTTGTAAATGTGATCTATTTCTTTAAGATGTTTAGCGATCATTAATTTGGCAAGAGGCCTGGTTATACATCATGTAATACAAAAGGCAACAATCATAAAACAAACAGGTTATAAGTAATACTGTTAATAATGTGATGAAAGTTACAAATAGGGATTTAAGCCGTGAGCTTTCAGAATCAAACCATCTTCCTAAAACACCACCCATTAGAGGATTCATGTGGTATGTAAACAAAACACTCAGTTTGAATTATAGCACAGGTGCCCCCTTGAGATGCTGTAGGGATATTAAAGGCCATATGATTTTGTAAGACAGCTTTTCTTATCATAGAAACCTCAGAATTTAGTAGGCTAATAGATTGGTTGCATTAATTATTTAATGCCTTGAATGAATCTTGTTAAGGCTTCAATGTGAGAAATAACAATTTCCAATCCTATTGAAGGTGCCAAAATAGCTGCATAGTGGTCATATCCATGAATTATAGATCTCTTGGCCCACTGGGCTCATACTGATGGTAAATTTGGAGTCACATCTAAGTTTGTACATAAGTGGCCTGAGCCCAAGGGAATCCTAAAACAGATGTTTCTAGCCAGCCTGTTGGAAGCTAGGGACATAGATTGGACCCACAAAGCCATGGAGTCCCATTAGGTGCCAGCCAGTATATTTCTGGTCTTCTGACCTAATCTGTTCCATATCAATCATTGCCTTTAAGAGGAATGGTACACTCGCAGTTTTCATGACACCCAGCCTAATTTTCTAGTGCTGTTAGGTTGATTATCTTTGATATGATTAAATTGTTCCCAGCATAGGGGGACCTTTAGGCTTAGATGACCATAGTCTGGTGTTAGCTAGATAAATCCATCCCATAACTGAGGAAGTGTCCCTCCTAATAGTCTAGAGTTTACCTAGCCCTTAAGAGAAAACTCATGTTTATGGCTATGGTTAGAATAAGTATGTTTGATTGGTTAAGTGAGTGGGTCCCATCTAGTGATATTAGCTGTAGCCTAAACAGAATTATAATTCCTTTATTCTAAAATAAACTTTCTAAGAGTCATAAACCAATCAGAGCCTTGGAGGGAAGAAAGCCACCAAGGTAAGCCAGAGGTACTGGATCCTGGTAATTAACCACAATTCAACTATTTGATTGATTTCTAAAATTTGCATAAGATTGTACCCATGATAGAAAAACATTTGATTCATGTGTAAGAATCCAAGAAACTAAGAATAAAACTTACAAACAATCATATGGGTCAGGCCAACATCTTGGATCAGCTGTCTACTTCTGATGGTGTCTTCTTCTTGTCCTGGGCTTTGCTGTTTCCTTATTATCAGAGTATCACTTTAAG
This sequence comes from Oryx dammah, assembly GCF_014754425.2. Lineage (NCBI taxonomy): Eukaryota > Metazoa > Chordata > Mammalia > Artiodactyla > Bovidae > Oryx > Oryx dammah. The sequence continues at coordinate 6,178,497 of NW_024070191.1, forward strand.
GTGAGTTTGAAGCCAACAGTTCTCTCCATAGACGAGTCTTGTGCAAGAGCCCTTTTAAGGTGGAAAATACGAATCCAAGAGTCATTTCCCTTCCAATTCACTGCACATGAGCTAGTCAAAAGAACCTGATAAGAGCCCTTCCATCCAGTTTGGAGGGAGTCCTTTAAATGACATCTTTTTTTCCCATGCATAATCTCCTGGTTGGGCTTCCCAGATGGCGCTAGTGGTAAAGAACCTGCTTGCCAATAAGAGATGTGGGTTTGATCCCTAGGTCAGGAAGATCCCCTGGAGGAGGGAATGGCAACCCACTCCAGTATTCTTGCCTGGAGAATCCCATGGAGAGAGGAGCCAGCAGGCTACAATCCATGGGGGTGCAAAGAGTCGGACATAACTGAAGCTACTTAATCTCCTGGTTAATCTCTCATGGGACATCTGATCTTCCTTTGAGGATAGATTACTGTAGTAAGCTTCAGAAACAAGTTTAGAATGACTTGTCAATACTTTGATTAAACCCTTACAATAATATATCTCCCTAAGTAATATAGGATCATAGTCTTTCCTTCAGTCTCATCTGTCTCCCTGTAACAGTCTCAAAGGGAGACAAATGATGTTTGTCAGAGAAGATCTGAGGTTGAAGAGAACCGATGGAAAAGCTTTAGGCCGAGAAGGAATAAACATCCATCATTCTAGCCATCTGAGCTTTAGTTTAATTGTTCCATTTGTCCTTTCCACTAACCCAGAAGACTGGGGGTGATAGGTACAATGGAAATGTTGCATAATCGGCCAACTTTCACACATTTCCTTAACAATTTGTCCAGTCAAATGGGTCCCTCTGTCACTGCGTAGTTCAGAGGGGATTCCCCAGATGGGAATCACTCTTTCTAAAAGCGGCTTCCCTACTGATTGTACCTTAGCTCTTCTGCATGGTTGAAGATTTGAGTACAACGTAGTTAGGAAACTTGGATATTTCTGCAACATATAACATTTCAGTATAATCACTAAAATTACGAATAATAACACTGTATCAGGACATGTCAGATGTTAGAGATATTTGGAATATCTGTATTAATAATATTTATCTATACATCACAATCTCAAGTTTACTTTCAATCACTTGACAGTGTTTTTGAATTAAAAATACCAAATAAAAAACTAAGCTTAATATTTACCACTGAGGTTCCTCAGAGATGATTCTTAGAAGCATCCATCCCAAAGTCAACTGGAAGCTAAACAGCTTAGTTAGGTTTTGATATTTGGGAAGTTTATCAGAAATATCAAAAAGATTTTAAAACACAAGATCATAGGTCACTGAAACAATACCTATCCATTTAATCAAGGTCACAAAGAAGATAAATATAAATCATTTAAGGGCACAGAAACTCACGCAATCTTTTATTAGGAGGAGCACTTATCACAGACAGAAATAAAAATTCCAGTCTTGCATTAGCTCACTTAACAAAGTCCATTTACTTAGCTAACTTCAATCTAAATTCAAGTTAATCCTGACTAGGAATAAAACTTTTCCCTCAGGGTTCCACTTTTTGTATCCAGCCTTTCATTTTTCAACTAAATAAAATTAACTAGCTCATTTTTTTTCTTTAACTAAAATGTAGTTTCATTGCTCACTATCTTCTTTATCGGAAAGACATTTTATTTCCTACTGTATTCTGAAAAGTTACTTTATTACTTCCAACAGCTTTAATTACATGTTTAAATTAGAATCCTCAGCTCTTAAAACCTTAATTTTAGTAAAATTAAGAAGTAAGCAATTATGCAGTCTTTACATTATAAAATTATGCATTTTATAAATTGATGAGCTTAAACATAGTGATAATTTAAAAAATAAAACATTTGTTTTCCTATAGAGAACATCTTAGGTGGTATCAAACATTTTCATTAATATTCTCAAATACTTTTAATTTTTTTTAAATTTAGTAATTGATGTCTTGTACGTCAGTGTTCAGTCACCTCAGTCATGTCCAACTCTGTGCAACCCTATGGACTGCAGCCTGCCAGCCTCCTCTGTCCACGGGATTCTCCAAGGCAAGCGTACTAGAGAGGTTTGCCATGCCCTCCTTCAGGGGATCTTCCCAACGCAGGGATCAAGCCCGCAGTGTCTCCTGCATCTTCCGCACTGCACACAGATTCTTTACCAATGAGCTGCTCCCCCAACCCCGGAAGTCCCAATTGATATCTCAGTATCTTTTAAATAAACTTCCATCACTAAGCTTAAATTGGCCCAGCTTTAGAATCTTAAGTTACAAAACATCTGGAAAGATCATTTTAAATAGACATTTCTACTTTATGATTACTTTAAAGCTTTTATCCTAAAGTTTTTAATCTCATTTACATTTATGTCAAGTTTCATCGTGTCCAGTTATTTTCTTGCAAGAGATTAGTAAGGTCTTATTTATTAAACCTAGGTATAATAAAGTGTAATAGTTAATTTTGATGACTATTAATAACATCTATATTAATTTAGATCCACAAACTTAAACATTAATATCAGGTATCAACTTAATATTGAATATTTCCCAGTTCATGTGACCCTGAAAGCCATCTTGGACAGTTTTCTTTAAATGTAAGAGCTTATTAATATTAAACAGATCTCTTTATAAATCCAATTCTAATAAGATCTTTTAGAATTAGAAATATCTCATATGTATAATGTGTACACAGACATAAACAAACTAGAGATCTCATGGTTTCAATAAAGTTTAGATATGAACCAAGTATTACAATATTAATATAAACTTACTAGTTAACAAACAGCTGGAGTACCTTAAAGTTGCTTTCTTGGATGATTAAGGCTTACTATCTGTAAGTTTCGGCTGAGCTAACAGTCTCAGCAGTTCAGATTTAAAACTGTCACTTTTTTCCCCTGCCTTGGTCTTGTAGGTCTTGCCCGCTTAACTGGGCTTAGTCTAGGTCCTGGCGGCTTCCCTGGTGTCTCAGACAGTAAAGCATTCACCTGCATTTCGAGAGACCTGGGTTAGATCCTTGGGTGGGGAAGATCCGCTGGAGGGCATGGCCACCCACTCCAGTACTCTTGCCTGGAGAAACCCCACGGCCTGAGAAGCCTGGCAGGCTATGGTCCATGGGGTCACAAAGAGTTCCACGGGGTCACAAAGGGTCGGACATGACTGAGCAACTAAGCACAGCACTAGGCCCTTGCCACTTGTATTCATTTTCTGAATTACACATTTGGAGAGAGAAAGGCAGTTGTTTAGTTTTTTAAAGAACTGTTTTGTCACCCTAAAGTTACTAAAATCAGTGGCAAGATTTTTATCAAACTGAAATATAATTTCCGAAGTTCTATGGAGGGACTGGGGCAGGAGAAGGGGCCGACCGAGGATGAGATGGCTGGATGGCATCACCAACTCGATGGACGTGAGTTTTGAGTGAACTCCAGGAGTTGGTGATGGACAGGGAGGCCTGGCGTGCTGCAATTCATGGGGTCTCAAAGAGTCGGACACGACTGAGCGACTGAACTGAACTGATGCTCTGTAACTTTAGAGTTTTAATTTATCACATTTTCAAAGGTTTGTGTAAGGCATTTAGAAAACGCCTTTCAAATTAAACCGAAGCAAAATCACTATTTTTATTTTATTCACACTTGCATGTTAGTTCCCAATTTAGTTATTTTGTATGACTCAAGTAACTATTGGTTTCTTCAGTACATTTAGTTATTATTTCCTTAGTGGCAATCTATATGCCCTGTTTATCCCACAATATTAATTAAATAAGAGCTGTAACCACCTTATATAAAGCCCACTTAAATGTACTCATTTATATACCTTTTTACCTAAATTCGACCAACTTCTGTATGTTTAGCTTCCATAAGGATCCAATCAACAAGCTTTGGTCTTAGGGGAGAGTTTAGAAGGCTTTTCTTTTTGTTCCCTGTCTATTTTACCTGCTTGTATATAAAAGGCTCTGGAATCCCCAGAGTCAAGGAAGTCAGGCCATTTAGCTTAACTGTCCCAAAATAACTGGTCAGCTATCTCAGTGTAAATTTTTCTAGCCCCTTAAATACATAACTTAAAACTGGGGTAAATAGGACAGACTTGTTTAGCTTTTAATGTTGGGGACGAGTAGGGGGTCCCTCTTGGCTCATTAACTTTAGGTAGTGTAGTAATACCAAATCTTGTTTAATAATGTAAATGCCTATTTTATTTATCCCATTCTAAATAACCATCCAAAGAATTATTTATTCATTTGAGATGAAAGTGAAAGTCAATCAGTCGTGTCTGACTCTTTGTGATCCCATGAACCGTATAGTCCATGGAATTTTCCAGGCCAGAATCCTGGAGTGGGTAGCCTTTCCCTTCTCCAGGGGATTTCCCCAACCCAGGGATCGAACCCAGATCTCCCACACCGCAGGCGGATTTTTTACCAGCTGAGCCACAAGGAAACTAACCCCCTTTAAAAAGAAAAAAAAAAAGTTTTTTTATTTCATTGAAATAATAGCTAGACCACTTTTTTTTCCCCCAGTTTTTTGTTGATAGTCTTAATTGCTCTTATTAGCATCTGTAAACCCCATTCCCCATTGAGAAGGTCTCAATGAAGCTTCCTAAACCAGTTTTTCTTGTTCAAAAAAGTTCTCAGGTTAATTTGACTTTTGTTTTATGGGTACCAATAAAACAGTTGTTTACAATGAGAGCACTCTAGATTAAATAATTTGTTAGTTTCTCTAATTTCCAAAGGACCCATCATCTGGCCACCAATAAATTATATCTTCATAGAGATGCAAGTGATTAATGCAAAACGCTATTCATTAAGAGTGGAAAAGCTGGCTTAAAACTGAACATTCAAAAAACTAAGATCATGGCATCTGGTGCCATCACTTCATGGCACATAGATGGAGTAACAATGGAAACAGTGATAGACATTATTTTCTTGGGCTCCAAAATCACTGCAGATGGTGACTTCAGCCATGAAATTAAAAGATGCTTGTTTCTTAGAAGAAAAGCTATGACCAACCTAGACAGCATATTAAAAGCAGAGACAAACAAAGAAAAACAAAGGTCTGTCTAGTCAAAGCTATGGTTTCTCCAGTAGTCATGTATGGATGTGAGAGCTGGACTATTAAAGAAAGCTAAGTGCCAAAGAATTGATGCTTTGCAACTGTGGTGTTGGAGGAGACCTTGAGAGTCCCTTGGACAGCCAAGGAGATTTAAAAAAAAGTCAATCCTAAAGGAAATCAGTTCTGAATGTTCATTGGAAGGATTGATGCTGAAGCTCCAATACTTTGGCCACTTGATGTGAAGAACTGACTCATTGGAAAAGACCCTGATGCTGGGAAAGATTGAGGGCAGGAGGAAAAGGGGCCAACAGAGGACGAGATGGTTGAATGGCATCACTGACTCAATGGACATGAATTTGAGCAAGCTCAGGGAAATGGTGAAGGACAGGAAAGCCTGGTGTGCTACAGTCCATGGGGTTGCAAAGAGTTGGACACAACTGCATAACTGAAGGACTGAGCAACTGAACAACAACAAAAATGCAAAAAGATTTCTTATAGGCCTAATGTGAACAAACAAATACACAAAAGAACCACCTATGAAGATCAGACAGGACATTTCCAATTCAAAGACACAGAGAAATCTGAGCTTCCCTCTAGAAGATCTTGCTTAAGGTTTTACCAAGCCAGCTTTTAATTTTTAACTGCGTGCGCATTAAAGAGCCCCCACAATATTTAGGACAAGATTTAATGTCTCCAATTAATTAGGTACTTGAAAGTATGAGTTCTGTTCTTATGTCTTTCTACAATGGAACCACCTTGACGGCTCTCAACCGAGCCCCAAGTATTACTGAATTTCTTTCAATTGAGCCCCCTGCCCCCAGCACCTTTCCATTGGGTGGGTAATCACCTGTTTGTTTTTTTTTTTTCCCAACCTAGCCCCCACCCAGTGGGAATTTCTTGTTATCTTTCAACCGAGCCCCACTCAGTATCTAGACCGTGAGTGGGCATATTCCATCCCCGCCCTGCCCCGGTATCTTTCCCACTGGAAGGGGTCAGATAACCTGCTCCTCCACCAAATAAAACTCAGAATCTCAACCAGTATGAGAGATTTGCGAACCAGGAGAGACTTACGCAAATTCATCTGCACTTCCTAGGAGGTGGATGGGTGCAAGGGGCCACTGCCGGTACCAAAGCTCCTGTTCCTCATGGGGTTCAGGCGAAGGAGGGAAGTCCACTCAGGGTCACTTCATTGGTCACCAAACTGTCAACTAAAAAGTGTGCACAAATTGAGATTGCAAGTTTCTTTGGGGCAAAATGAGTACTGCAACCCAGGAGACAGCACCCCAGTTAGTTCTGAGAGACTGACTGCTCCAAGGGGGTAGGAAGGGAAGTCAGGCTAAACACAAGTTTGTAAGGAAGGGAGCAGGCAGTCTGAACATCAAAGATCAGGTATCAAATTAAGGAATTTAGCATTCTGTGTATGGGAAGATACAAGCCTCGGGCTCATTGAATTCATTCTATTCACATGCACCTGAACTATCTGGCGCCAATCCTGTTTCCTTAAGGAGTGGCAGATGGCTGCCTGTTGTATTCTCCCGGCTCCTCAGCAATCACTACGGGGGTTGGCAGCATCTGTTGGATCTCAGAGCCCTTGTTCACATGTGAAGGCCAGATAGCTGTGACATTTCCTGTTTATTGATATGGCCGGAGATATTTTCATTTCACAGTGTCCAGAATTACTCAATGTCCTCCTTGATTCAAAACCTAGGACAGCAATCGATCCCCTCGCTATGTCGCTTTAGTTATGTCAGACTCTTTGTGACCTCGTAGACTGTAGCCTTCCAGGCTCTTCTGTCCATGGGATTTCCCAGGCAAGAACACTGGAGTGGGGTTGCCATTTCCTTCTCTAGGGGATCAGCCCGACCCTGGGATCTAACCTGTGTCTCCTCCAATGGCAGGCGGATTCTTTATTGCTGAACCACCAGGGAAGCCCCTGCAGAAATGCTTCCAGTACCCAGGACAATTCAGCATGCCTTAGGGACCCCTGAGAAATACTTTGTAGCAATTGGATTAGCCAGAGCACAAGAGAGTGTCCAAGAAGGGAAGAAAGATCTAGGAAAACGAAATCTGACTTGGCTATGGATTATGTTTTGTTTTGACTTCAAGGCAAATTCAGAGTGAAATGGACTGTTATTTTTCACTCTGAGGATTTTTACTCTATACAAAGATAAGACTCTGTACATTCCTATTTGGTATTCAAGAAGCCCCCAGGTATATGCAACAGGGCATCCTAATGAGCAGAAAGGACCCAGGTACCAGGAATCCCTGTGCTGCATCCATCTCCCAAGCATCAAAACATCAGAGAAGGTCCATATTTATTAATGTTTTAAAATAATTAAATATCTCAAGAGGTTTATTTAATCCTGAGATGCTTATTGTAAAATATCTATCTTAAGATATGGAATAAATAAAATGAAGAAAATTGCCAGATGAAAGCCATAAGAGACAATTAATTCAGAGAACCAGGAAATTAAGTATTTATAGCAGCAAAAAATTATAAACACATAAGGTATGGATCAAGATGTGAATAGACTTTCCAGGGTGAAGGAAATGCTCTGTATCCACATTACAAGAGAGTAACTGCCCAACACATGGTGACGTAACACTTGAAATTTAAGTAACACTGGAAAGGTGGTGAAGTATAGCTATTTCACTTAATTAATTTAAATTTTACAGCCACTTGTGGCTGCTAGTGACTGTGTTGTTGGGACTAAAAAGAAAAAGAGGGGAAAAAAAGGGGGGACACAAATACTTGGAGCCTTACAAGACCACATAGCTCAGTTGGTAAAGAATCCATCTGCAATGCGGGAGACCTGGGTTCGATCCCTGGTTTGGGAAGATCCCTTGGAGAAGGGAAAGGCTACCCATTCCAGTCTTCTGGCCTGGAGAATTCCACGGCCTATATAGGCCATGGGGTCCCAAAGAGTTGGACACACTGAGCGACTTTACCTCATACCAAGCTTGGCTTCCCAGGTGACTCAGTGGTGAAGAATCTGCCTTCGATACAGGAGACATAGTTTTGATCCCTGGGTTGGGAAGATCCCCTGGAGAAGGAAATGGCAACCCATTCCAGTATTCTTGCCTGGGAAATTCCATGGACAGAGGAGCTTGGTGGGATACAGTCCACAGGGTCACAAAAGATTCAGACATGACTTAGCGACTAAATAATACAGTGAAGTCACTCAGTCATGTCCGACTTTCTGCGACACCATGGGATGTAGCCCATCAGGCTCCTCCGTCCATGAGATTTGCCAGGCAAGAGTGCTGGAGTGGATTGCCATTTCCTTCTCCAAGGGATCTTTCCGACCCAGGAATCGAACCCAGGTCTCCCGCATTGCAGGCAGACGCTTCACCGTCTGAGCCACCAGGGAAGTCCCAATACCAAGGCCACAGTTGCAGAGCCTGCACCAAGGTCACCTCCGTCACTGACCTGCCCCCATGGCAACCCTTGCCATGAGGCCTCCTGCTCTAACCCAGTCAGCTCTCTGACGCCATATTAGGTAAACAAACAAAACCTAACTAATTACCTAATGCCACCCTTCCAGCAGGAATTTTGTCTTGAGACTATAAAAATTGGTTACTAAGCAACAAAAGCATCTGCTCTCCCTGGCCGGACAGGAGGTTGGCTGGCTGTACTCCCAGCGTCCTTCGCTGTTGGTTCTTAATAAACTCACTCCTTTCTGAAATACTCTGTGACTGGAAATTCTTTTCAAACCCACGCAGAGACCACAATAAAATAGTTAAAACTAGAATTATGAGGGTAATGGAATAAATTTTGGCACAATAACGTTCAAAGACCATAAGAAACTGCTGTAATAAGACATAAGTCTAAAGACAGACAGGACTTAAGACAGTTTTAAGGGGATGAAGCCACCTCACAACTCACTGTTTGGAGAATTTACCAGATTTCAAAAATCAGAGGAGCTGGTGAAACCAAACTGATTCAGAGGCAAGCCCGTTCCTCTTCCTCCAACTTCCTCCTAAACCGTTCCTGTTCAGTTTCTCCTTCTCACAGCCTCCTCTGACTTTTTCCCTTTTACTGGAGCTTTAATCTGGCTACATTCCAGGAACACGCCCTAACTAGATTCTCTTAGGGCTTCAGCCTGCGAGCCACACCCCATTCAACTAGATTGGATTTTTCAGACTAATATAATAAGCAAAGGTGAAAGGATATTGTGAAGGGATTCGGAAAATCCATTCACCCTTCATTCATCCATAAATATTTCTGAAAGTGAAGTCTCTCAGTCGTTTCCAACTCTTTGCGACCCCATGGACTGTAGCCTGGTAGGCTCCTCAGTCCATGGGATTTTCCAGGCAAGAGTACTGGAGTGGGTTGCCATTTCCTTCTCCAGGGGATCTTCCCGACCCAGGGATCAAACCCGGGTCTCCAGCATTGCGGCAGAAGGCACAGGGCCCCACCGCGGAGCGGGCGCACCCATCCCCCTTCCACAGAGGGGAGGGGGGTTTCTGCCCGCGGGCTCTGGCAGTCGCCACTGTGGCCACTGTGCACTGGGGAGGGACAGCGGCTGGGGGGGTCCGGTACCCCAAGGTACCCCAATATTTCTGAGTGCACTCTATATACCAGAAAACATTCTGTGTCTTGGAAATAAAACAGGACAACAGACACAATGGAATTCTATGTACATAAAGCTGGAATTCCCTAGAGGAAACAAATACAAATAAAATGAAAGATGAGAAAATATGAAAAATTGAAATATAAACAATGAGGGGGCAACAATGTTGGGATGGAGAACCTGAATCTTAAAACACTGGCCATGTAGTACTTTCGAGAGCATGTTAATAATTTATTAAGTGTCCAAAGAAAAAGGGAAGACAGTTTTATACTTTATTTCTTGCTTAGCGGGAAAACGAACAAAAATGTCCTTACATAGTACAATATAGGTAATAATTTTTACTTCCATGTCGTTTACAGTTTTACATTTATACATTTGAGTGGAATTCTTCAGTTCAGTTCAGTTCAGCTCAGTCGCTCAGTCGTGTCTGACTCTTTGTGACCCCATGAATCGCAGCACGCCAGACCTCCCTGTCCATCACCATGTCCATCACCATCTCCCGGAGCTCACTCAGACTCATGTCCATCGAGTCCGTGATGCCATCCAGCCATCTCATCCTCTGTCGTCCCCTTCTCCTCCTGCTCCCAATCCTTCCCAGCATCAGAGTCTTTTCCAATGAGTCAACTCTTCGCATGAGGTGGCCAATGTTTCAGCTTTAGCATCTTTCCTTCCAAAGAAATCCCAGGGTTGATCTCCTTCAGAATGGACTGGTTAGATCTCCTTGCAGTCCAAGGGACTCTCAAGAGTCTTCTCCAACACCACAGTTCAAAAGCATCAATTCTTCAGCGCTCAGCCTTCTTCACAGTCCAACTCTCACATCCATGCACGACGACAGGAAAAACCATAGCCTTGACTAGACAGACCTTAGTCGGCAAAGTAATGTCTCTGCTTTTAATATGCTATCTGGGTTGGTCATAACTTTTCTTCCAAGGAGTAAGCATCTTTTAATTTCATGGCTGCAATCACCATCTGCAGTGATTTTGGAGCCCAGAAAAATAAAGTGTGACACTGTTTCCACTGTTTCCCCATCTATTTCCCATGAAGTGATGGGACCAGATGCCATGATCTTCATTTTTCTGAATGTTGAGCTTTAAGCCAACTTTTTCACTCTCCTCTTTCACTTTCATCAAGAGGCTCTTTAGCTCCTCTTCACTTTCTGCCATAAGGGTGGTGTCATTTGCGTATCTGAGGTTATTGATATTTCTCCCGGCAATCTTGACTCCAGCCTGTGTTTCTTCCAGTCGAGCGTTTCTCATGATATACTCTGCATATAAGTTAAATAAGCAGGGTGACAACATACAGCCTTGACAGACTCCTTTTCCTATTTGGAACCAGTCTGTTGTTCCACTTCCAGTTCTAACTGTTGCTTCCTGATCTGCATACAGATTTCTCAAGAGGCAGGTTAGGTGGTCTGGTATGTCCATCTCTTTCAGAATTTTCCACAGTTTATTGTGATCCACACAGTCAAAGGCTTTGGCATAGTCAATAAAGCAGAAAGAGATGTTTTTCTGGAACTCTCTTGCTTTTTCCATGATCCAGAGGATGATGGCCATTTGATCTCTGATTCCTCTGCCTTTTCTAAAACCAGCTTGAACATCAGGGAGTTCACGGTTCATGTATTGCTGAAGTCTGGCTTGCAGAATTTTGAGCATTACTTTACTAGCATGTGAGATGAGTGCAATTGTGCAGTAGTTTGAGCATTCTTTGGTATTGCCTTTCTTTGGGATTGGAATGAAAACTGACCTTTTCCAGTCCTGTGGCCACTTCTGAGTTTTCCAAATTTGCTGGCATATTGAGTGCAGCACTTTCACAGCATCATCTTTCAGGATTTGAAAGAGCTCTACTGGAATTCCACCACCTCCACTAGCTTTGTTGGGCTTTCTAAGGCCCACTTGATTTCACTTTCCAAGATGTCTGGCTCTAGATGAGTGATCACATCATCATGATTATCTGGGTTGTGAAGATCTTTCTTGTACAGTTCTTCTGTGTATTCTTGCCACCACTTCTTAATATCTTCTGCTTCTGTTAGGTCCATACCATTTCTGTCCTTTATCAAGCCCATCTTTGCATGAAATGTTCCCTTGGTATCTCTAATTTTCTTGAAGAGATCTCTAGTCTTTCCCATTCTGTTGTTTTCCTTTATTTCTTTGCATTGATCGCTGAGAAAGGCTTTTTTATCTCTTCTTGCTATTTCACCTCTCTTCTTTTCACAGCTATTTGTAAGGCCTCCCCAGACAGCCATTTTGCTTTTTTGCATTTCTTTTCCATGGGGATGGTCTTGATCCCTGTCTCCTGTACAATGTCACAAACCTCATTCCATAGTTCATCAGGCACTCTATCTATCAGATCTGGGCCTTTAAATCTATTTCTCACTTCCACTGTATAGTCATAAGGGATTTGATTTTGGTCATACCTGAATGGTCTAGCGGTTTTCCCTACTTTCTTCAATTTGAGTCTGAATTTGGTAATAAGGAGTTCATGATCTGAGCCACAGTCAGCTCCTGGTCTTGTTTTTGTTGACTGTATAGAGCTTCTCCATCTTTGGCTGCATAGAGTATAATCAATCTGATTTTGGTGTTGACCATCTGGTGACGTCCTTGTGTAGAGTGTTCTCTTGTGTTGTTGGAAGAGGGTGTTTGCTATGACCAGTGCATTTTCTTGGCAAAATTCTGTTAGTCTTTGCCCTGCTTCATTCTGCATTCCAAGGCCAAATTTGCCTATTACTCCAGGTTTTTCTTGTCTTCCTACTTTTGCATTCCAGTCCCCTATAATGAAAAGGACATCTTTTTTGGGTGTTAGTTCTAAAAGGTCTTGTAGGTCTTCATAAAACCGTTCAACTTCAGCTTCTTCAGCGTTACTGGTTGGGGCATAGACTTAGATATCTGTGATATTGAATGGTTTGCCTTGGAGACGAACAGAGATCATTCTGTCGTTTTTGAGATTGCATCCAAGTACTGCATTTTGGACTCTTTTGTTGACCATGATGGCTACTCCATTTCTTCTGAGGGATTCCTGCCTGCAGTAGTATATATAATGGTCATCTGAGTTAAATTCCCCCATTCCAGTCCATTTTAGTTCACTGATTCCTAGAATGTTGACGTTCACCCTTGCCATCTCTTGTTTGTACACTGCATATAAGTTAAATAAGCAGGGGGACAATATACAGCCTTAACATACTCCTTTTCCTATTTGGAACCAGTCTGTTGTTCCATGTCCCGTTTTAACTGTTGTTTCCTGACCTGCATACAGGTTTCTCAAGAGGCAGGTCAGGTGGTCTGGTATATCCATCTCTTTCAGAATTTTCCACAGTTTATTGTGATCCACACAGTCAAAGGCTTTGGCATAGTCAATAAAGCAGAAATAGATGTTTTTCTGGAACACTCTCACTTTTTTGATGATCCAGTGGATGTTGGCAATTTGATCTCTGGTTCCTCTGCATTTTCTCAAACCAGCTTGAACATCTGAAAATTCATGGTTCAAGTATTGCTAAAGCCTGGCTTGGAGAATTTTGAGTATTACTTTACTAGCGTGTGAGATGAGTGCAATTGTGTGGTAGTTTGAGCATTCTTTGGCCTTGCTTTTCTTTGGGATTGGAATGAAAACTGACCTTTTCCAGTCCTGTGGCCACTGCTGAGTTTTCCAGATTTGTTGGCATATTGAGTGCAGCACTTTCACAGCATCATCTTTCAGGATTTGAAAGAGCTCAACTGGAATTCCATCACCTCCACTAGCTTTGTTTGTAGTGATGCTTTCTAAGGTCCACTTGACTTCACATTCCAGGATGTCTGGCTCTAGGTGAGTGATCACACCATCGTGATTATCTTAGTCATGAAGATCTTTTTAGTAGAGCGCAGGTGGAATTCTCACAGTTGTGTAAATGGCTCTTTAAACTTAAAATTCCTGATTCCCAAGAGGAAATAATTAAGCTAGGCAACACAGTAGGCATTTCATTGTATCTGAGGACATTTTGGTTATTTCTCAGAAAAATGCCTGGCAATCCTATTAGGTTATTTTGCCAATTTTGTCTCTCATTCTCTTTAAAGATTACGTCAAACCTTCCCCATTACTATTCATTCTCTACGGACTCACCTTTTTCCTAACATTTACAGGCTATATGTAAACTATTTCACAAAGGAGATACTTTTGGATGTAGATACATCCTACAACTAGATTCAAATTATTTCGATACTGTCGTTCATTATTTATGCAATCTCTTTCGTAACCGGCTTCCCAGGTGGCTCTAGTGGTAAAGAACCTGCTAGCCAATGCAGAAGACATGAGACTCGGGTTCAACCCCTGGGTTGGGAAGGTCTCCCAGCATGCACTCTCTCATGACAGGAAAAGTGAAAGCCATTCAGTCGTGTCCAGCTCTTAGCGACCCCATGGACTGTAGCCTGCCAGGCTCCTTTGTCCACCGGATTCTCCAAGTAAGACTCCTGAAGGGGGTTGATCTTCATTCCTCCAGGGGATCTTCCCGACCCAGGGATCGAACCCAGGTTTCCTGCACTGCAAGAGGATTCTTTACAGTCTGAGTTACCAGGGAAACCCAGGAATTGCCTTTAATCTCAATTTCATAGTTTATTTCTATATTTGTATTCAGTTCCTATTATCTCCTGCCCCATCATGAATCTTATGCTATTATTTACACTACTTCATTTTAAACTACCCCCTCTCTCTGAAGCCTCCTGTTAGCATTTAAATATGTTACAATATCATCCAATCCGAAATTTGAATTGAAAAGAAAAAAAATCATCCTCGTTGCTGTTGTTCATCATTATATTGATTTTTATCTTTCTTGCTATGAATTATTTTTGTGGTTTTTCCTACACTTTGAAGACAGACTCTCTACAAGGAAGTGTTTCCTGCTGTACCACCTGCAGGATCCTGAGCAGCATCCAGAAACATTCCAAGTCAGCCTCCAGAAGCAGGACCAGAGGTTGAGAATATATGGGCGTATACACTGGGAGAGGAGAGTGTATATTTTGCAGGCTTGTGTCTCTATTAAATTTTAATAGATAAATTTTAAAATTTTAAAAACATCGAAAACAGAAAGAGAACCCAGCTGTACCAGTCTTTGCAGACACTGTTGTAGGACAATCCTTACTAGTTGGCTAGTTTTGCTCTGAGCCACAAGATCATCTGAAGGCTTCCCAGATAGCTCAGTTGGTAAAGAATCCACCTGCAATGCAGGAGACCTGAGTTCAATCCCTGGGTTGGGAAGATCTGCTGGAGAAGGGAAAGGCTACCCACTCCAGTATTCTGGCCTGGAGAATTCCATGGGCTGTATAGGCCCTGGGGTAGCAAAGAGCTGGACATGACTGAGCAACTTTCACTTTACATGAGATCATCCAGAGGTGAAAGGTTAAGGCCTTTTCTGATCTTTTCAGAGCATGCTTCTTGTCTGGACTTACACATGCTTTCTAAAACCCCCAGTATACATTGCTGCTTTTGAATGTCTTAATAACCTAAAGATTTTGAACCAGAGTTTACATAAGAATCTCTGTGATTACCAAAACCAGACAAAGATGCTATAAAAAAAGAAAACTACAGACCAATATCACTGATGAACATAGATACAAAAAATCCTTAACAAAATTCTAGCAAACAGAATCCAACAACATATTAAAATGATCATACATCATGACCAAGTGGGCTTTATCCCAGAGATGCAAGGATTCTTTAATACCTGCAAATCAATCAATCTGATACACCACATTAACAAATTGAAAGATAAAAACTATATGATTATCTCAATAGATGCAGAGAAAGCCTTTGACAAAATTCAACATCTATTTATGATAAAAACCCTCCAGAAAGAAGGCATAGAAGGAACATACCTCAACATAATAAAAGCCATGTATGATAAACCCACAGCAAACATTATCCTCAATGGTGAAAAATTGAAAGCATTTCCCCTAAAGTCAGGAACAAGACAAGGATGCCCACTCTCACCACTACTATTCAACATAGTTTTGGAAGTTTGGGCCACAGCAATCAGAGAAGAAAAAGAAATAAAATCAATCCAGATTGGAAAAGAAGAAAGTAAAACTCTCACTGTTTGCAGATGACATAATCCTCTATATAGAAAACCCTAAAGAGTCAACCAAAAAATAACTAGAGCTAATCAATGAATATAGTAAAGTTGCAGGATATAAAATTAACACACAGAAATCCCTTGCATTCCTATACACTAACAATGAGAAAACAGAAAGAGAAATTAAGGAAACAATTCTATTCACCATTACAACAAAAAGAATAAAATACTTAGGAATAAATCTACCTCAAGAAACAAAAGACCTATATATAGAAAACTATAAAACACTGGTGAAAGAAATCAAAGATGACACAAATAGATGGAGAAATATACCGTGTCCATGGATCAGAAGAATCAATATAGTGAAAATGAGAATGCAATCCCTATCAAGCTATCAGTGGTATTTTTCAGAGAACTAGAACAAATAATTTCATAATCTGTATGGAATACAAAAAACCTCGAATAGCCAAAGCAATCTTGAGAAAGAATGGAACTGGAAGAATCAACTTGCTTGACTTCAGACTATACGACAAAGTTACAGTCATCACGACAGTATGGTACTTGCACAAAGACAGAAATATAGGTCAGTGGAACAAAACAGAAAGCCCAGAGAGAAATCCATGCACCTATGGACACCTTATCTTTGACAAAGGAGGCAAGAATATACAATGGAGGAAAGACCATCTCTTTAATAAGTGGTGCTGGGAAAACTGGTCAACCACTTGTAAAAGAATGAAACTAGAACACTTTCTAACACCATACACAAAAATAAACTCAAAATGGATTAAAGATCTAAATGTAAGACCAGAAACTATAAAACTAGAGGAAGACATAGGCAAAACACTCTTTGACATAAATCACAGTAGGATCCTCTATGACCCACCTCCCAGAGTAATGGAAATAAAAGCAAAAATAAACAAACATGACCTAATTAAACTTTAAAGCTTTTGCACAAGGAAGGAAACTATAAGCAAGGTGAAGAGACAGCCTTTAGAATGGGAGAAAATAATAGCAAATGAAGCAACTGATAAAGAATTAATATACAAGCAACTCCTGCAGCTCAATTCCAGAAAAATAAATGACCTAATCAAAAAATGGGCCAAAGAACTAAACAGACATTTCTCCAAAGAAGACATACAGATGGCTAACAAACACATGAAAAGATGCTCAACATCACTCATTATCAGAGAAATGCAAATCAAAACCACAGTGAGGTACCATCTCATGCTGGTCAGAATGGCTGCTATCAAAAAGTCTACAAACAATAAATGTTGGAGAGGGTGTAGAGAAACGAGAACCCTTTTACACTGTTGGTGGGAATGCAAACTAGTACAGCCACTATGGAGAACAGAGTGAAGATTTCTTAAAAATCTGAAAATAGAATCACCATATGACCCAGCAATCCCACTGCTGGGCATACATACTGAGGAAACCAGAATTGAAAGAGACACGTGTACCCCAATGTTCATCGTAGCACTGTTTACAATAGCCAGGACATGGAAGCAACCTAGATGTCCACTGGCAGATGAATGGATAAGAAAGCTGTGGTACATATACACAGTGGAATATTACTCAGCCATTAAAAAGAATGCATTTGAATCAGTTCTAATGAAGTGGATGAAACTGGAGCCTTTTATACAGAGTGAAGTATGTCAGAAAGAAAAACACCAATACAGTATACTAATGCATATATATGGACTTTAGAAAGATGGCAACAGTGACCCTATATGAGAGACAGCAAAAGAGACACAGATGTAAAGAACAGTTTTTTGGAGTCTGTGGGAGAGGGTGAGGGTGGGATGATTTGAGAAAATAGCACTGAAACATGTATATTATCATATGTGAAACAGATCCCTAGTCCAGGTTAGATGCATGAGGCATGGTGCTCAGGGCTGGTGCACTGGGATGATCCTGAGGGATGGGATGGGGAGGGAGGTGGGAGGGGCGTTCAGGATAGGGAACACATGTACACCCATGGCTGATTCATGTCAATGTATGGCAAAAACCATTACAATATTGTAAAGTAATTAGCCTCCACTTAGAATGAAAAAAAAAATCCCTGTGATTGCACATGTAGTCCTTGCCTTCAGGGGACACTTTTCATTCTGTAACTGACACTGTGATTCCAACCATCTCCAAGAAGTCCAGGATCTGTACCTGTCATTCCCTTAAGGGAACTTGTACTCTTGTCTACCCTCTTTGTAGTTTGAGTATTATTGTCAGAATTATAATTGTTAGTATCACTGGTATGATAATGATCACTGTTACTGTTGACATTCATGATGATTTTTATAATGCATATGTTGCCTTTATGTATTGTGTTTCAGTTATATTCATAAAAAATGAATAGAGTCTGTTTATTCACCAAGGGTGTCTGATTTTCTGAAAATGTCTGTGAGGGGTCCCCAACACAAACACTCATACATTGCAGCTCCCAGCTCCTGATACACCTGACTGAACCACTGGGTTGGAAGACACTCCTGAAATACACCTTGTTCCTCTTCTGAGGCAGAGGTTCTCCGTGCTGGGATCTGAGGACCAAGGATGATGTCATGGGCCCTTCTGAGACAGGAAAGATTCACAAGTCCCTGTGAAGCCCAGCAATTGTTTGTAGACATCTGGGATCTCCAGCTGAGGGCATCTTTGTACATCTCGAGAAATCACTACATTTCTTACTGCAACTCAGGGATCCAGAGTCGGCTCTTGATGACACAGAATGTGAGGGAGTGAATGGTGGGCCTAATACTCCAGAAATCTTTCTCAGATGCCCCTAAGGACACAAGAACCAGCTTGGAAAGTTTACCAAGAAAACTTTTCTCCCTCTTCAGAAATTTTTACTTCAGCTTAAAAGCCAGGGAACTGCCATTGGTGAAAATGGCTGCTCAGAGACAGCTACCTAGCTCCTCTTAAGTTGATGAAAACTTTCTAGGTCACCTCTGGTGGCCAGGAAATGTTGATACTGGCCTGGAAGTCCTGAAGAAAGTGACCAGCTCTCTCGGGCAACTGCAGAACTTTGTAAGTACTCCAGGGAATCTTGGAATTTAGTCCATTGGGATATAACCAATGATTTTTCTTATGATCACATTGGCTTTTGTGTTTTATTGTTTGTTGGGTTTTAAAATAATTTTAAAAAATTATTTATTTTTGGCTGCGCTGGGTCTTTGTTGCTATATGGATTTTTCTCTAGTTGTTGTGAGGTGGAGCTACTCTCTACTTGCGGTGTGAGGGCTTCTCACTGCTGAGGCAGCTCTTGTTGCCAAGCACAGCTCTAGAGCATTCAGACTGCAGTAGTTGTGGCCCATGAGCTTAGTTGCTCTGCGGCATGTAGGATCTTCCTGGACTTGGGATAGAACAAATTCTTTACCACTAAGCCACCTGGAAACCCCTGTTTGTTGGATTTTTATTTAATTTGTTTTTTGAGAAAGATGGCAGAGGTACCATCCACCATTCTCATCATTTCCTTTCAAGGCTACAAGTCTGAAACGACTTAATAATAGGATGCTAGTGTTGTTGGTCCAGCTACTTAGATTAGGTTTTTCCAGTGTAAAGTTATGCTTATATCATCTCCAAAAATGCGTTGTTTTGGAAGAATTTCACTACACACCTTATGCTCCACCTCCTTGATTGCCGATATCCACATGAATTATCAGGAATTCCTCTCCATGGGAGATTTGTACTGTCCTCCAATTTGTTTATATAGATAATCCTTTATACATTTATTTGTTTATTTTGGCTACACCATGCAGTATATGGGATCTTAGTTACCTGACCAGGGATCAAACTGTGTCCCCTGCATTGGGAGAGCAGAATCTTAACCACTGGACCACCAGGGAAGTCCCATTTTTTATTTAAATCAGTATGAGCTCTTGGATATTTACTTTGTATCCTAGGATAGAGTGAGTACAACTTTATCCTATTGCTCAAAATGTTCCAGTTTGGGCCCTTGGGAACTCTTTTAGTTGACTTCTGTTTTCTTTTGACACAATCCCTTCTATGCCTCTATGTGTATGTGTGTCTGTGTGTAGCTGTTTTGTTGAATTAATACTTCCTCACTTTCTGGAACCACAAGAATCTACAAATCTGTCTATTTCCTGCTCCAACCCTAGAATGAACTATTTATCCAAGGAATATGGTTTGTTTTTATTAGCAAATATGATTTCAAAAACAACAGCATAGATCTGAATGTGTTCATTGCTAGAGGGGGTGCTTGTTTGTTGGCTTTTCAGTGGACAGTGTGAGGAAATTTTTGTTTGTCCTGACCTGTGTATGCCCACCTAAGTTGTGTCTATCAATCCACTGATCAGTATATACAAATAGACAAAGACTCAGTGGCTCAGATAGTAAAGAATCTGCCTGCAATGCGGGAGGCGGGTCTCAAAAAGTCAGACACAGCTGAGCGACTAACACACACATAGACAGAGATGTATGTCCGTAAGGAATAACTGTCCTTTATATTAACATAGACCCAGCTTAATAATTCATCCTGATGTTCTCGTCTGACATCCACGGGCACATGGGCTCTTCTAGCCAGCCGCCCACCCCCACGACCTCCGGGCATCCTGTAGTGCGCCGGGCACCGGAGCGCGCCACGTGGAGAATGCGTCGCCACGTGGGGAGCTGGACACGGTCTCCCGACGAGAGGACACGAGCTGTGAACCCTCGGGACCCACCGGGACCAGGAGGTATTTCTCTCAAATAGAGGGAATGTGCTTTTCATTTTCTGGACTTTTCCCGTTGTCCTATTATTCACGTTCTCGTGTACTATAAATTAGACTCCTATGCACTATGAACAAGACTTCTTTTACAGAAGTATTCATTCATTAAGTGGTTTGGGGTGAAAAATCACAGCCTGCTTTAGTATTTTTTATGGATTCGGGATGACTTCTGAGGAGTAATCTCTCTACAAATTTGGAGGAAGCGAACCGTGTGGACGTGTGGATGGTGGGAGCAACCATGAGCGGCGGTTCGGTCGCGTGGGTCTGGTCAGCAGTCACCCAGTCCCAGGGGGAAGGGAAGTGTTTGCAACACTACACGTGTTTATTTTTATAGGGTAATTTTTCTGTAAAGTGGAAATAGTTGGAATATTGAAAAATTGAAGAGTGGGTGTTTTAAAACTTCCAACCATATTTAAATATTGATTCCCCTCCCCCACATCCAAATCAGAATATATCGTAAGTTCACTTTCCAGGCTTTAAAGAAAATGGTCTTCTCTCTCATACCTTTAAAGTAACACTTCACGTATCTCAGTTTCAAGTTGAATTATTGCATGATTAACTTTTTTTGTGTTGTGACCCAATAACAGCTTTTTTATAATTCTGAGTTAATTTCATCTTAGGGCAGGTCTTCTCAGAAGCTCGATGTGGTAGGAATTGTTGAAAGAAACCTAGGACCCTTGCAAGTTTATAAAATTGTCATAAAAAGAAATGAAGGGAAAATACTGATTTTGAAACAAAAGCTTAGACTCGAAATGATAATCGGTTAACACTTTTTCAGAATTGCGTTTTCTTTCTTGAGAGCGAAGGCGGAGGGCAGGTGGAGGGGTCGGGAGGAAAGGCGAACAGGAAAGACCTGCCAGGCTGCCATCACAGCCGCAGAGCCTGAGACATCTCAGTTCTAATTTTTTTTTTTTAAGGAAAATTATTTATTTATATTTGGCTGCCCTGGGTCTTCATTGCTGCATAACAGCTTTCTCTAGTTGCTGTGAACGGGGCTTATTGTCTAGTTGCGGCTTGGGGGCTTAGTTGCTCCGTGGCAGGTGGGATCTTCCCGGGTCAGGGGTTGAACCCATGTCTCCTGCACTGGCAGGCAGATTCTTAACCACTGGACCATCAGGGAAGTCCCTAAGTTTTACTTTTTAAAATATTAGTTAAGTGAAGTGAAGAAGTGAAGTTGCTCAGTTGTGTCCGACTCTGCGACCCCATGGACTGTAGCCCATCAGGCTCCTCCATCCATGGGATTCTCCAGGCGAGAGTACTAGAGTGGGTTTCCGTTTCCATTTCCAGGGGATCTTCCTGACCCAAGGATTGAACCCAGGTCTTCTGCGTTGTAGGCAGACGCTTTACCGTCTGAGCCACTAGGAAAGTCCTAAAATATTAGTTAAGACACAGTTTATTTATACCGAAAATATTTGTCTAAGTTGTGACTCAATTATTCTGAAAGGGCATAATATTTTAAAAATTTGTAGTAGTGATTTACATACTTAGGGTGTAGCTAAATATTCTTGCAGAAATGCATCCTGGGTTGACTCTCTCTTACTTTGTATTAAAATATGAACTTTCCATAATCACCAAAATGTTTGCTTCTTGGCAGTGTCCCCAGTGTGTTTTTATCTGAAAAAAAATTTTTTTTAACAATTTCAAATCAGGTAACAGGAAACCAGCTAAAGGCTCAGAGCTGCTGAATAAAGATGGTCATTTTTGTTTTACTTTTTTTTTTTTTCTGTGACTAAGAGAGTCTCCACATGGCATAAGTCAGGTTTTCTTAGGATTTGCTGCCAGTGAAAGTGAGTGAAGTGAAAGTCGCTAAGTCGTGTCTGACTCTTTGCGACCCCATGGAATTCTGCAGGCCAGAATACTGGAGTGGGTAGCATTTCCCTTCTCCAGGGGATCTTCCCAACCCAGGAATCTAACCGGGGTCTTCTGCACTGCAGGCGGATTCTTTAGGAAGCCCTGATAGCTGCCAGGGATGGGATTAAATAATCCATCTGAATAACATGTCTAATTAAACTGTAAAGCCCCATGCTTCTGCTTTGTTATCTTTTTAATGAGGATGTTAATATCTTCTTTATGACTGTCAAGAGCCAGAGACTTATTGCTGCCCCTTCGAGAGGAGAGCCCCCTCCCCGTCTGTCTTTGCTCCCTCTCTCTGCAGGTGCCTGTGGGTTGTACTGAGGTGGGGAGCATTACCATGTGAAGTTTTGCAGAGTCAAGATGGTGGGCTTTTCTGGGGATGTTAGAAATGACTGGAGTCCCTCGGGTTCTTTCTCTTTCCTCAACTTTGTCTGTTTAGTCATTGAACTGTCCTCTGGTGAGAATACACACGAAGACAGGGCGACTAAGTTCCAGACAGTGCCACCCCAGGTGAGTAGGACTTGCTCCTTCTTGTGAATTGATACCTATCTTTTTTTTTTTTTTTTCCTGGGAATGTGTGGGTTTTGAGTCTTGGCTTGGATCTCCTGGGGCCCCATGAAATTAAATTACTGTCAGTCACTTTTCCTCAGGACTCTGGGAGGCTTAGGGGCAGGTCAGGGACTAATCGAGAAATAATTCCCTACCCAATGTTTACACTGCTTCATTCCATTCCTCACTCCCTTAAGGACGTCCTTGAAGAAAAGGTAAAAAGTTGTTTCTTCGAATTTGTCCCATGTCAGTGTCTGCAGCGGGCTCAGGCATGTGGTGAACATAGGCAGCCGAAACGACTAAGAGCCAAGTGTCTAGTCCTGCAGGGAGGCAGCTGGTTTTCAAGTGAGTTTAGTCCATCCAGTGATTTGGATGCTGCAGAGCCCTCTGTAGCCTGGAGATTGGGGTGAGAGGAGGCAAGCAAGAGAGCAATAAAGAATCATTATTTCCCCCCAATTTTAAATTTATTCAAAATTTTATAGAATATTCTTGCACATTTAAATAACTTAAAAAAAGAAAAGAAAATCTCCTTACCCCTTTTGTCCCCAACAACCCAGTTTCCTTCTTTGTAATCAAAACTGCAAACAGAAAGAAATGTCTGGTACTTTTTTCTTATTTGGGGCTGTGCATTAGGAAGAAGGATTATATCAGAATAAACTTAGGGTCCTGTAGCAATTTTTGAAGGGCTGGAAAGATGAGGTTCCACTGAGAGGCCTCTATTTCCTGTTAGCATATAAACAGCTTGGTGGTATAGGAGGGACTGTGATAACCCAAGCTTGAAGGTCCCAGAGAAGATGGAAATGCAAGGTCCCATCACAGGAGGGTTGGGTCAGGACACTCCTTCTGTCTGGCAGTTTTAGGGCCCCTTGGGGTTTGCTTCTGAACTATATGTCTTATTCTCTGTCATGAACATATGAGTTGTGCAGAGATGGGAGAAGCCACCTAATTATCACATTCTCCAGGAGGGTGTTCAGTTCTGCAGAATTTGGCCATTGCTTTGCCAGGTTATTCCCACTAGTGACCTCATTCACTGTAATGATGTTTTGTTTTCAAAGAAAGTGAAAGTGAAAGTCACTCAGTTGTGTCCGACTCTTTGTGACCCCTTGGCTTATACAGTCCCTGGAATTCTCCTGGCCAGAATACTGGAGTGGGTAGCCTTTCCTTTCTCCAGGGGATCTTCCCAACCCAGGGATCGAACCCAGGTCTCCTGCAATGCAGGCGGATTCTTTACCAGCTGAGCCACAAGGGAAACCACTTTGTTTTCAAAGTGGTGTGTCTTTTTGTGAGTATGTGTGAGAGACACACGGCATGTCAGCACAGAGAAATATTTGACCAGAACCCCAAACAAGGTTGAGCTTTTTCTTACACAGCAATCTAACTGCAGCCCTACTGTGTACAGTATCCTCCCGTGGCACTTTGTGGGGAAAGGTCTGGCTGCACAAAATGTCCATGTTTTAGGAATCAGTGACCCTCAAGGATATAGCTGTAGACTTCACCAAGGAAGAGTGGGCCCTGCTGGACACCTCCCAGAGAAAGCTGTTCAGAGAAGTGATGCTGGAGAGCATCAGTCATCTGGTCTCTGTGGGTGAGTCTGTCAACACTGATGCATTTTTAAAGCAAGTATCCAGAACAGCTTCTACATATTCCCTTCTCAGCCCTCATTCACATTCTTTCATGATTCTTAAAACTCCTTGAAGTTAATTTGTTTATTTATTTATTTACTTATACCTGTTTTTTGTCAGCCCCAAAGAATATAGTTTTCCTGACCACTCTTCCCTTTCTTGCTTCTTTAACAACCAGGAATTCAATAAATATTTCTAAATAAATGCAAGTGTTAAATATTTACTAAATAACTCTGTTTACTTACCTGATAGTTAAAAATGCATTAATGAAAATTATACCAGCGATCTATTTCCAAAGAGAAATTAGATTGTTCCTGTGGAGCGTCTGTGTTTTGGATTCTTTTTTAAAAGTAAAGTTTATCTTACTGTTGTTCAGTCGCTTAGTTGTGTTTGACTCTTTGCGAGCCCAGGGACCTATCCTACTGTGGGAAGATTTAATTTCTCCATTGAAAACACTGAGGCTTCTTCACTCTAGCTTTGACCTTGGGCCCACACATCAGCAAGAAGAGCCCCCTGTGTTGGCCCAGTGCCGGGATGTTGTTCTTGCTCAGAAGGAACAGCTTCCTGAAAGAAGCTGTGGTGTTGTCAGTGGTGCTGTTCTGGGCTGTTCTCAGGTATTTACTGTGTCCTTCCTTGGCAGCCTGCCCTGAAATGAAAGAATGTGCATAGTTCTTTAACCCTGAATTAAATCCAAGACAAAAATACCTTTTCCCTCCCTCTAAACAGGGTATCAACTCTGCAAATCAGATGTGATTTTCCAGCTGGAGCAGGGAGTGGAGTTGTGGAAGGAAGAGAAAGGATTTCCCCAGTGCCCGAGATCAGGTGAGTTCCAGGCTCCCGTGTGGTCAGTATCAAGAATATCCTGATACTAGGGGAGCAGATGCCTGGAAATGTCAGCGGCAGAGTTTCCTGAGTGAATTCTGCTTTCAGGAAAGTGGTGGAGGCCACTGGGACCTGTACTCTCTTTTGCATTTTCTTTGGGCCTCAGAAAGGAATGGCTCATGTCCTCTTAAAGTTTTGTATAACGTTCTTTGTCCTGTTTTCTTCCCTTTGACAAATTTCCTTCTCTTTACCTTATCAACAACCAATTTTGATTTTATTTTGTCTCTTATTTCAATCCTGAAAATACTGTTTAATTTTCAGTTTTCTAAAATGGGTTTTAACTCACTTTACCTCCTTTCCACATTCTTGCTCTGTGTCAGAGTCAGTATTTGAAACATACTCACGCAGGCCTTGAATGCTTTCAACAGTTTTCTTCCAGTGCCACACTAGCATTTTTTTTAAACATTATTTTAGACGGGAAAAGTGACCCTGTGAGACAAGAAGAAATATTCCTGCAAGATACCTACAAGGAAAACCTATCTAATTGTGAATGGTAAGTCTCAAGGGGGTGAACCCATCCCTCTTCATTAAAGGCATGGGAACTGAAAGGCTTTAGAATGCAGGGCACCATGGTTATTTGAGGTGAACGCAAATGCTGCTGCAGCAGAAAGTTTTAGATAGTTTCAATTTAGGGAAAAAAATTAATTCATACTTGAAACCATAACCTGAGTACTTATAAAATAATTGCATAAACATGGCTTTGAAACTAATGAAATATTTAACAGATTTGCAGTTGAGATGTTATGAAACAGGAAATCTGTGTTGTAGAAAATAGCATGCAATGCGTATGTAAATAGCATTTAACAGGAGCCTGTTCGTGGCATGGTCAATCTAGAAGTCGTGTAGAGAAAAATTAATGTCTGTGAGAAATCTTTAATAGCCTCTCGTCTCCTTGGAACAGCAGAGATTTCACACTAGAGAGGATATACATGGATATAATGATTTGGGGGACATTTTCACTCACAGATCTCCAGTGGCAAGACATGTGCTAAATCATATGAGGGGGAAAACCTGTAAATGTAATAAACACGGGAAAGAATTCCACCAGAGCACCCAGCTTTCTGTATGTGGAAGGACACACACTGGACAAAAACCCTATAAACCTAACAAATGTGGTGAATGCTTCAGCCATCAATTCAGTTCAGTTGCTCAGTTGTGTCCGAATCTTTGCGACCCCGTGGACTGCAGCACACCAGGCTTCCCTGTCCATCACCAACTCCTGGAGCTTGCTCAAACTCATGTCCATTGAGTCGGTGATGCCATCCAGCCATCTCATCCTCTGTCGTCCCCTTCTCCTGCCTTCAATCTTTCCAAGCATCAGGGTCTTTTCCAATGAGTCAGTTCTTTGCATCAGGAGGCCAGAGTATTGGAGTTTCAGCTTTAGCACAGTCCTTGCAATGAATATTCAGGACTGATTTCCTTTAGGACTGACTGGTTTGATCTCCTTGCAGTCCAAGGGTCTCTCAAGAGTCTTCTCCAACAGCTTCAGCCATAGGGCTAATGTTTACTTGCATGAAGAATTCATGTGGGAGAGAAACCATGTAAATGTAAGGTATGTGGGAAGCAGTTCAGCCAAAGCACTTACTTACATTCACACGGAACAACTCACCCAGGAGAGAAACCCTATAAATGCAATGCGTGTGGCAAAGAGTTCCATCAGTGCACTCAGCTTTGTATACACCGAAGAACACACACTACAGAGAAACCCTGCAAATGTCATGAATATGGGAAATGTTTCAGTCAAAAGGTTAACTTACATTCATACAAAAGAAATCCTTTGTCTGTAATAAACATGGTAAAGCTTTCTGTCATCCTTTCCTTCATCTTTAGTCAACAAAAGAGAATCATACTGGGGAAAAACTAGGAATCCTTTGGTTAAAACTCTGCCTTAGATAGCACGAGAGAGTTCACACTAAAGAGGAATCCTACATATGAAATAAATGTGGCCAAAATTCCAGGCGTATGTCCAATCCTTAAAGAAAATAATCACATTAAGGAAAAGCCTTCAAGTAGTTCTTTAACCTTAGTTGATGTGAAAGAACTCACCGTATAAATGTAATGCAGGACTGTCTTCATCCTCAATTTTAATGTTTATACACACCAGAGAACCTACACAGGGACAAACTGTGTGTCTGCAATTAATGTGGAAATGCCCTCAAAGAAGACTAGGGCAGCAGGTGAGCTAGAGCTTTCAGGGAGTCTGCTCTGCACTCTAGGTCCAAGAGAAAACAGAAATGGAGTGAAAACCTGATGGAACATATGGGAGCCAGAGAGAGCCTACTGGAGGAGGATGGGAACTGGGCTGGTGGTAACAGCGACCTTCAGCAAAGGGATGAGCTGGGGTCCAGGTAGCCCGTGAGCCCTGGTTCATTCCCCTTAGGCCTGATCCCTCCACAGTTTCTCCTGATGTTGGTCTCTCACCTTCCCTTGCACTAGGAACAGATGTCAATTTTCTCTCTGCACCCCAACGCTACCCTGCCCATTCCCATACCCACTGCACTCAGCTCAGTCTCTGAAGCTGCTTTAATGCCCGCCCTGTCGGATTCAGGGCTGGTAAGTGCTGAGCCAGCCTTACTCCAGATGCCAGCTTGGAGTGAGTGAGATATTCAAAGGCTGATCAGTGACCTACATTTATGTGCCATGGTGGCTTCCCTAGTCTCATTTGAGAACATTCCAAATAGTAAGCGAATTGATACAAAATAGAAATTTCTATCACAAAAATCATTTTGTGTGGAGCATTCATGACAGTGAAAAACTAGTTGAAATGAAATCAAAATCCCTTTGGCTTTTACTCAGAATTAATGTGTAAACTGTATGTGATGTAACAGTGAAATGACAGTGCCCATGGGATCCACCAAGCCTGTGTGGATGTGCTGGCGGGCACGCTCACAGCACGCTCTGGGCCCTGTGGCACTCGCCTGGGCCTAGTGGGCCGAATCTCCCAGAGGAAAATGGCCTCGAGTGTTTACAGTTTATCTCACGGACTGTTGCACAATAATACTTTCACTCCTGCTTTCTGGGGATCAGTGGTCATTTTCTCCAACAGAAAGGTGAACTTCCTTTTTCCCAGACTTCTCTAGTTTTTTAATTGGATTGAGGAGAACAACAAGGAAAGTTATGAATAATTACTAAATGCTATTGTATGCTCTGTAACATAGTATAGGCATATGTGCTGTTTTGTTATTGTCACTATTAAATCTGGATTATCATATTTAGAATATATAGTAAAAGTTTACTTTTTTGTGCCCCGTGGTTTGAGGGATCTTAAGTTCCCCAATTGGGGATTGAACCTAGGCCAGGGTAGTGAAAGCACCAAGTCCTAATCACTGGACCATCAGGGAATTCCCAAAAGCTGATTTTGGAAATCTATTGTAGCTTTTTTTTTTAAGAGAATCAGCATAGTGGAAAAATAAATGTGTTTTGATTTATGCATAATGTACACTGCTAATTCATGTGATAATATGTGGATTTTTATGTTGAAGGCATATAAAGAATAAAATAATGTCTATTTTTAATTCAATCTTAGGGTCTGTCATCTAGCAACATTTCATACTAGGCTCATTCACGTACCCACATAACTGTTGATGTACAGAGGACATTTCTCCATAAGAACTAAAATAAAAAAATTATATAAAATGAAAATTTTACATCAAAATATAACCAATTATTATGAAATTTAAAGTCAATGGTATTAACCTAACAAATAATTTTTAGCACACATAGATAAAGTTGTAGATTAAGATAGTCTAGTTAATAGTAATAAAACATTCAGATAAAGTGTTCTTTACCAGGAAATGATATATGTAAAGTATGCCAGAGTGTGAATTACTTGACATTTCAGATGAGAACATTAACCAATACTAGGAATTCTTCATAAATAAATGGTGGCAATAATTTTATTACATGGAAAATTAAAGCCATTTAAATATAACTTCAGATAACTCATTCTTTTGTAAATGTACACTTTTTAAAAAGTTAATCACCAAAGAGGACTTTCAGAGCAGTGAAAATACTCTGTATGACATTATAATGATGGATACATGTCATTAGACATTTGTCCAGACTCACAGAAGATACACCACCAAGAGCAAACTGTAATGCAAACTGTGGGCCATGGAAGATTGTGATGTGTCAGCGCAGGTTCATCTTTATGAAAAAATGTTCCGTCTAGTAGTGGTGTCCATGATGTGGGAGACTGCATGGTTTGGGGGAAGGAGCAGTCTCTGTACCTTCTCAATTTTGTTGTAAACCTAAAATTGATGTTGAGAAACATTACTTTATTTGTTGAATAAATAATCTCACACAACTTTTATATAACTATTACTGAGAACGTTAGAAAGCATTCTATTAAAATTTTATTAACATATCTTTCAAATTCTGATATATTAGTAATAT
Source organism: Oryx dammah (assembly GCF_014754425.2). Taxonomy (NCBI): domain Eukaryota; kingdom Metazoa; phylum Chordata; class Mammalia; order Artiodactyla; family Bovidae; genus Oryx; species Oryx dammah. The sequence goes on from NW_024070191.1 coordinate 6,208,148, forward strand.
AGACTATGTTAGCAGTACTTCATTATTTGATATTATCATTGTTTAATTACTGCATAATTCAGTATAAGCATGTTACATGTTAATGAAATTAAAATTTGTTTACCATTAAAATATTCCATTAATGTTACTAATTACTGAAATTGAAATTTGTTTACCATTAAAATATTCCATCATTATTATTGTATCATCAATATTGTAATTACTATCTTTAAATTCACCTTCTACTTTAATAGTAGAAGTTCTAGTATAGGTTATCCAAAATCTTATTGGTTTTTCTTTTGAATTCCAGACATGACTGTAGTCGACCTGTCATCAAATCCTGTTGTTCTAGGCTCTGAGGGCTCTCACTGCCTGGGGGCTGCAAGAAGAAATTAACTTTGCTTTCATCTCAATCATATTTGGCTTGTAACACTGCAATTAAAAGTTTTTAAAATGTGAAAATCCCTAAGAAATAGTCTTTATTCAATGCAGTTTAACCTGAATATAACTATAGTTCTCAGTCAACTCAGAGATGCTTTTCAGAAGGTTCCATACGCATGTGATCATGAATCACCAGTTGGTCACCTTTCTCTGGGCTATTTTCCCTAAAGGACAGATTTGTCTTCAGGAACTAATAAACTGAGTAAGGGGTACCTCTGAATATTAAATGTGGTGGTGGTATTAGTCTTCTGAGTCCAGCACAGTTATCACCCGGAGGTTGTCCTCCCATCTGGAAAGGCTGGAGAGCGGGTGGTTGCTCTCTCGCCCTAGTTATGGCTGACTGCTCACAAGGCTGTGACCGACTGGGCGTTGTGATGAGGAGGGTCACTGAGCGGTGGGGAAGGGGAGATCCGTGCACGTGGATGGCTTTTTCTCTGATGTGGCAACACCAGAGCCAGTTTTAGAACAGTTCTGCATATCATTCAATATCTCATGGATTTAAACTTAGAGGAGTTTCTAGATCTTACATGTCTTATAGAAGAACTTCTCAAAGGATTTGACGACCTGCTTTCTTACCTATTTCTAGGTTTTAGTTCATGTTATGGGGAGGCCTCTCACTGCTGTTTTCCACACAGGAAATGAAAACCACACTCTCTGCTACCTTCCTGTTTTCAGATGGTGCGGGTTTTCTATTTTTGGTGTAATCCATCATCTCACACTATAATTATATATACAAGGACAGTGCTTCTCAAATAAGAAGGTGGATCCTCAAATCTTGCACGGTGATGCAAGACAGTAAGAGCAAGCGAGTGAAGGGTGAGACAGAGTTGTAAACTTTCTGGCTAAGCTTTAAGAAACCAACACAGAGATCTGTTAATACTGGCAGAGTATTTTGTGTGTGCGGGGCTTTTTGGTTTTGGCTCTAGTATTTAAGGAGATCTCTCTAAAATCACAAGGTGGCCACTAAACTAATACTGACCTCAATGGCATATCATACATAACAAAACCTTTTACACAAAGTTCAGAAAATCACTAAACAAATAAGCATAAACCACATAAAATGTCAACAAATCTCAGGAAGGCAGGAGTCTCATTTCCAGACACATTATAATATTCAAAATATCCAGTATTTCATACAAAGAGACAAGAAAATACATCCCATCCTTAGGAGAGAAAGGAAATTAACAGATACTGTCCCTGAGGAAGGACAGACTTTGGAGTTACCAGAAAAAGGCTTTAAATAACTGTCTCAATGTTGCTCAAAGAAGTAAAGGAAACCAGGCAAATGATGCTTCATCAAATCACTTGAGTTTCAGTTAAGAGGTTTTTTTTTTTTTTTTGGCTGTGCCCTTGGGATATGGGATTTTAGTTCTCCAACCAGGGATTGAACCTGGGCCCTTTGCAATTAGAGCACAGAATCCCAATCCCTGGACCACAAGGGAATTCCCAACATAGAGATTATAAAATGGAGTCAAATAGGTATTTGGAGCTAAAAGTACTATGGACTTTCATCTGTGTTTATTATATAAAATATTAATAGGGACTTCCCTGATCACAGCCGATCCCTCTCCAGCCAGAACACCAACATGTTGAATTTTGCTCATCCTCCTCACACATGACCTGTTTCCACCCTAGCTGAACAGTACAATCACTTTTCAAAAAAACTGTCAGTTTCACCCTGGGATGTGCTTATTTAATTGGCTTCAGGCTATGATTTGGTGATTGTGTTAGTTTGGGAAGAGCACCCATCTGCTTAGTATTCTCTTGAGAGTACTTCCGCTATAGACATAGGTTCAGTGTGGAAGTCTGTTGAAAGGCAATACATTTCCAAGCCCTGGGAGCAAAGCAGGGGAGACCTCCTTTGACCTCATTTTGCTTGGGGAAAAGAATAAGTTAATGATAAGTTAATGTTAAGAATGATAAGAATAAGTTAATGTCTGAGAGGTAGGGGATATTACAATATATTGCTTGGGTCTTCTTTCCAGGGCTGCTGTGTGTGGGGGGGATGGGGTGGCACAGCAGTGACTGTTTGGAGGGTGAATAGGTGCATAACTAGGACTCACCTGAATAAAATGTGGGATGGGGTTGTACAATGAACTCTGCCCCCAATTAGTCCAACTCAGAGGCTTCACAGAAAAATCCTACTAAGGCGTGTTCTTGGCCTGGACGGCAGAGCTAGGCCCCATGTCTCTGGCCCCATGTAGCTGCCCCAGGGCAGAGACAGGCTGGGGACTGCCCAGAGGTTTACACTCGGTGTCTATGACACTATGCACAAGGTTGGCCAGGGTCACGCGCCTGAAAAAGCAGCCAGCGGGGTGAATATTGTCACCAGGGTGTGGATGGAGACAGCTGATGGTGGTGGGAAGCTGAAATGAGTGGAGCTGAGCTGTGTGGAAGGAGCTGTTAGAGAAACAGGGAAGACTCAGAGTTAGGCTGAATCTTACCCACATGTCACCAAGTACAGAGCCAGATCTATGTGTTTACAGCTGCATGAAGAAAACTAGAACTTCATCAACATACTAGATTTTTCAGCAACAGACTTTATTATTTAAATATTTACAAATAATAATCTATTGAAAAAAGTGTAGTTTCTTACAAAATTTGGCATTCAGTTTTCCCAGATCACTTTACTATCTTGTATTTATATGTCAGACTTTTCTGCATAAATAGTTCACTCAAAATTCTGAATTATTTGCAAAATTGTACATTAAAAGCTTTTTAAAGGGTTTTTCACCGCCCATCCCCCCTTAGTTTTCTGAATCTAGATGAAGTTTTCTTCACTTGATTTTAGGATCACTGTTTCTGCAACATGAGACCCTTAATGCTGATTATGAAATGAGGTCACTGAATACTTTCCTTCTTTCATGACAGAGTGTTTTGTACAGTCTGAATCCACATATGTACCTCAGGTGTGGTTTTTATGAAGGAAGGATTTGTCATGATTTTTCAGTAAATCACTTCTTTAGGATGAATTATTTGGTATTTCTCAAGAGCCTTCAGCATCTTACTTCCTGTCATAGTGATTATTTCTTCACTGAGTTTTGTTGTGCACATCGGCTGTGCTTGGCTTAATGTTTGTTTACAGTGATTAGACCTAGAGGCTTTCCCAGATGGGAGTCTGTTCATGTTGTTTACCATGAATTATAAATGAAAGCATTTTCACATTGACTGCAGACTTGGATTCTCCCCTATGCAAATCCTCCAGTATGTTTAAAGTTTAGAGCTGTTGTTAAAGACGTTTACATTCCTTATAATTACAGTGCAAATTCTCTCATGACATCTATGACCACACAACAGACTGAAGGTTTTGCTTTATAAGTGTCACACATGTGGCTTCTCTTTCATATAAATGTGCATATGTTAAAAGGAGTAACTGAAGGGTCCTCCCCACTGATTAGTGTTTTACAGAGATTACAGCTTTCTTTGATGTGACTCTCTGATGTGTTCAAATATTAAAGCTATGGTTGAAGTCTTGTCCATGTTTATTACATTCATAATACCATGTCATCTAAGGTCAGAATACTTACTGAAAACATTCATAATTTTCTCTCCACTGTGGGTTCCCTCATGTCGCCTAAGGGCGGAACACTGACTGAAGGCTTTCCCACAGAGATGACATTCATACGGTTTCTCTCCAGTGTGAGTTCTCTCGTGACGTCTAAGAGCAGAACATTTACTGAAGGTTTTCCCACAGAGCTGACATTCATACGGTTGCTCTCCAGTGTGCGTCCTTTCATGCTGTCTGAGGTTGGAGGACTGACTAAAGGCTTTTCCACAGAGATGACATTCATACGGCTTCTCTCCAGTGTGAGTCAGATTGTGCTTTCTAAGGTCAGAGCTTTGAATAAAGGCATTCCCACAGATATGGCATTCATAAGGTTTCTCTCCAGTATGGGTCATCTCATGTCTTCTAAGGCTAGAGCAATTGCTGAAGGCTTTACCACACAGCTGGCACTCACATGATTTACCTCTGGAGTGGATCTGCTTATGTGGATTAAGGTATGACTGGTCACCATGGGATTTTTGATACTGTTTGCTGATATTGGTTGTCTTTTCCGTGTGAGTTAACAAATGTTGACTCAGTGTAGAGCTAGGACTGAAATCTTCCAAATCATTACATTCACAGGGATCCTCTGGAGTGTGAAATGTCTGCTTTTAGAAAGGAGATGAAAGGTTGTTAGTGGTTTGTCTACATACATTCATACACTCCTTGCTCTACATACGAATCCAAAACAGATCATTCAGTGAGAGCTTCCATATATAATCTTTCCAATATTACCTGCATACACACAGTGATTTGCTTTTTATGGGTTGTAAAGACTTTCTCTAAATAGTATCCCAACTTTAGTTTGAGCTTAGAGGTTAATTTTGAAGTCTGCAATATGTTTCAAAAACTAGACATATGAACAATATTTATGCATTTGCCCACCCCCTCTTTTGTTTTTTTTAAAGATCTGAGGTTATGGTTTTGAGGTCAGGTTAATTTCTTCACTACATTCAAACCGTTTAAAACTTTTTGTTCAGAAATACCTTAATCCAAATTATTAATACCCACAGCCAGGTTTTTAATGTTGATGACCAGGGTTAACACTCAGGAAACTGACCATTGGGATGATTGTAGATGTGTCCTTCTTGCTGATATGCTGTGTGGCGAACAATTCTTCTTTAAAGGCACTTTCCCTGCCTAAAATAATTGGGGAAAAAAAATTAGAATGGCATTAGTGAAATGAAAATGTTGAAAAACTATGGCCTCTATGTTTCAAAAACTGGCATGTCGATGGGGAACACTCCAAGAAACAGAAACACATTATAGGGCATTGACAATTAGTAAAGATTTTCAGGACTGAAATATGAAAAAATTAAAATGGAGATGAGATGCTGAGTAGGTAAAGAGGGAAAACCTTCAGAGGGGAGGATGAGAACAAGAGTTATTATGTGAAAGTTTAATTAAGTATATGAATGTCCTTTTCCCTAAAGCCAAAAAAGGATAATAGCAGGACACACGAGTGAGCCTGAAATATGTAAGGAATAACAACATTTAAAGAATTTTGCACCTACATCTTATAAAATATCACTCAGTTAACAAAATCTTCAGTTGACGTTTTCTGAGTATGTACTCGCTGACTAGGCACAGGCGCCCCTGATGCATACCTGGACTGTGGCTTTGGAAAAATCCTCTCCCTTCAATCCACAGCTCTTCACCTTGCTCCAACTGGAAAATCACATCCAATTTGCAATGCTGATACCCTGTTCATGGAAAAAAGGTGGATTTTGAGTTTTGTGCTACTAAAAGCACATTATCATCAAGTCCAGGACAGGCTATGAGAAATAAGGAGGCTGACCACTGAAGTTCAACTCAGGCAACAACACCTTGAACAGAGAAAACCCTGAAATACAGATTGTGTGTCCAAAATAGTGAAGACCTCTAGATGCTGATGTTCATGTTTGAAGACAGGACACACAGAATCCTTAGTCTTTTCAAAAATGGAAAAATTACATGTCCCCATAATGGGTTGAATATTATTTTCAAACAGATGCCAACAAGTTCCACAAGCATAATCAAGGTTTTACTATTTTCTCTAGTCTGCTGTCAATCCTCAGCACAGTGACTAAAGCAGAATTTTAGAAAATATTTACTCAATTTACTGATATATCAAAAATATTAAGTTCCCAGGTCTGTTCTGAATATTAGAGACTGAACAGGAAGAAAGAGATTAAACTGTGGTCAAGGTTACATTTAGTGGGGTGACAAACTAGATGTAAGTATTACATAAAGAAACAACTTGAATGTAGTTATAAGGCCTACCAAAAAAATCAGGACAGTGACTGGGTGGGTATGTAGAAGCTGTTCGAGATAATTATTGACTGAATCAATAAATACCTACCTACCTACCTACCTACCAACCAACCTACCTACTTATCTACTCACCTGCATATACACATAAATGTTGACAGACTCACCCACGAAGACCAGATGACTGATATTTTCCAGCATCACATCTCTGAACAGCTTTCTCTGGGATGTGTCCAGCAGGGCCCACTCTTCCTGGGTGAAGTCTACAGCTACATCTTCAAACGTCACTGATTCCTACAACATGGATATTATGGTTCTGACAGAACAATCTCTATTAATGTCCAGGGCAGGAGGGTCGATATGGCAGCGCTGAGTAAGGGGGTAGAGACGCTGGGTGTACAGAAGGATCAAACCAAGTTTGGAGTTCCCATTAGTTCATGCTGAGCTGGTATTTGCTTTTCAGATATGTCACAGAGATATACACAGTCTGAATTAATACAACTTTGTCATAAAGAAATATCACATGAAGTGTGATATGATAAAACCTGAAAAATCTCCCCCAAACTGGTAATTATGAGTTCAGACATGTAATTAAAACTTTCACTTGAAAATTCATAAAACTCTCTTCTTGATTAATTTCAAATAACTTGCAGACATATCACAAGGCAAACATTAACCATGATTTGCCACCTTTAAACCATAACTATGGTTATATCATTCCCCTAAAAGAACTTCAGACTCCTCACCTATTAAATGGTTTACTAATGTGCTGAGTATTAAAAGATCCAATGAACTAATGGGTGAAGTTCTTCCTATCTCAGTAAACATGCATTAAATACACACCTCAGTCTATTACTCAGGAAAGTGTCCAAGAACCTTGAAACCATCTCCATCATTCTTCAGAAATGAACAAGTTTCATATAGCATTTGGTATCAGTAAATGTGGTCTCACTGAACTCAGTAAGAGTTGGATGTTCACAATAAGGTATGAGGTCAGATGGTTCAGCAGCATAAGCCAGGGACTCTGACAGAGCTCTCCTGAAGGACAGTCCTAGCCTGACCATGCCTGTTCTCAATTTTCTCTGGGACCTCAAACACCACTCATCACTCTCTCCTGTCTTCAGCTTGCCTCTCTGCTAAAGGATAACAGAAGCCTCTTGATTGCGTTTGGGCTATCTAGCTCTTCAAAACTATCCACAGGGTCTTAAATTTTTACTCTACTATCCTCCTCCTGAACATGCAGCCACAATAAAGGAAATAATACCCCCTATATATTAATTTCAGTTACCAAGTATGAAAAAAGGATTAATTTTCTTTTTAAGAAGTTCCTAAAAGAGCAGATATATTCTATCAAAACTTTAAAATTAGAAAGAAAAAAAAAAAAGAATGATTCCTCATGGCTTCTCTGTCCTCAACTTCTCTCATCCTCCTTTCAGAGCCCCCACCCAGGACCAGTGAAGACCGGACTCACTGAACTCAGGTGATGAGACCTCAGCCTCTGCACTGGATGGTAATCTTTTGCTCCTCTCATCTCTGGTCACCACAACCTTAGGCCATTATAGCCAATAACATGATTAACAAGTGAATTATTCCCTGATGAGACCAGGGACAGGTTAGAGAAAGAATACTTCTCTCAACTCTTCTATAAATACACAAGCTGCATGGAGGCTGAAATAAATCAGTGTGATGTTAGGAAGGATACTAGTTACTACATTTCACTGGTGCTCAGACCCATGAATACTTTTTGATTGCACTTAGAACATCCATCCAATAAGAGAAACCTGCCCATCTCCTCTTAGGAGCAGGGTATGCAGTTTCAGCAGAAAAAGGCATTCCTTACTCACCAATGGCTGCATTGTCAATAACTCAGTTGCCAACAGTCTTTCTCTGGGTTTTCACTCACAGACAGTCCAAGCATTAAGCAGGCAAAGCTGAGGATGGAGAGAAATGTTGAAAGACTCCAGTCCTGCGCACACGTTCCAGTCCAACATCTCATGAAACCCCAAATCTTCACCTGGTTGTGGACTCCCAGACTAACCAACAAACATGCAGTGCACACTCTATGAGAAACACACAGAGGATGCTACTCCTCTCCCAGGGTCAAAAGTAAGAAGACTGTAACTATAGTCATTAACAGCAATGGAAGAAATACAGATAACTTATGGACATTTATGGACAAGAACATCAAAGCTCAAAGTATTGAGCTTCATATCAATAAGTAACTTCAATAACTCTGTGATATCCAGTTATTCAATTCTCTCCCTGACTCCAAACCACAGTGACCCCTGACTCACGCCACATGTAGATTTTGGTTTTCATTTGTAGGTAACACTGTGGAAATATTATTCTTGACTTATGCACCCACAACGGTTCTTCAGCATTCATGCTGGCTCTCTGAACACTTACTCCCTTCCAGCTCTCCCTTAACTCTTCTAGATCTGTTCCACATGAACTTAGAAGTCAGTTAACTAAAGATCTGCATTATGCTGGAATTAATTTAAGAATTTATTCCATTTGGAGGAATCATGGCACCTATCCTGCCAGCCTTGTCCCTAACATCCCCTGCACCAGAAGGTAGCAGGAGTCCAAGAGTCATAGTGTTACCATCACGGACTGTTTCAACCCTGTAGGTCAAGGCTGGTTGGAGTTCAGGAGGAAATCTAGTTAAGGCCACCTGATTATCTTAGTAAAGGGGTAGCTGAAATTCTTGAAATCCCTGCATTAATCTTCATTAGCTGCCATACGCCTACATTTCATTACCTACAAACACACATATGTGTACATGCATACATATATGTGCGTGAGAGACACACAGAGAAAGTGTTTATAAAGTGTAAATTCTCCCCTTTGTTGTTGTTTAGTTGCTAAGTCATGTCCAACTCTTGCGACACCATGAACTGCAGCCCTCTAGGCTTCAGTCTGTGGGATTTCTCAGGCAAGAATGCTAGAGTGGGTTGCCATTTCCTTCTCCAGGGGATCTTCCCATCCTAGGTATTGAACCCATGTCTCCTGGATTGGCAGGCGGATTCTTTACCACTGATCCACCAGGGAGCTCGCCTCTAAAACACCAATAATAACTAAATATATTTTATGGAAAAATGATGATAATGGATCATAAATAAAAATAAGATTAACTCACCCATTTGTACCTGAGGTCCACAAAAGAAAAAAAAAAGATATATTTGCATCAAATATGACTCTGTGCTTGGATATCTACATATTCACTTAGTCCTCACAGTAACCTGGCGATTTTAGTTTATCAATTAACAGATGACATGGATAGTTTAAATCTCAACTAACAGAGACTTTCACTAAATCCAACCAGAGCTAAACCTTTCCCTTCCCTCTGTCCTGATCTACACAGAACTCTACCACTCCCTGAGGCCATTCATCTCACTAGTCACTAGATATTTGTTTACGCTCTGTCCTCCCAATGGTCTAAATCTACCTAAGAATGATACAATTAAGCAAGTTCACCTCTGACCATTATATATGAATTATAAATACAGAGAAATGTCCACTGTAAGGTAACTTGCCCTCAGTGCCTTGCCCACAAGTGGCTGCAGTCCTGTAAACAATTATTTTCTGATTATAAACTCCCTTCCAAAATAATGGAGTCTGTCCTTCCTGGTAAAAATTCTAATATTTACCTCAGCCCATGTAAAAGCTAAAGAAGCCAACTATTGGGGATACAGTCATTCACCACCCAAAACTACACAGCATATAACTGGTTAACTATCTTTCAGGCTCACGTGTATCTCACTCCAAAGTCTGTTCCCTGACCACAGTTTAACGTGAGTTACGTCCTTTCATGGTTTAAAATGCCTCTGAAAAATCAGAACCCCAGAGGGATAAACATTCAGCAGGGAGGGGACGGATAAAAATGGTGCAGGGTGTATAGGTGAGCTGGGATAATTTCAAAAGGCTTTATGCTTGAGATTACAAAGAGTTCCATACTCAGTGACCAGAACCTGAATCCCATGAATCTTTGGAAGAGAAGCCTGACAACTGGGGCCTCTCCCTGCAACAACCAAAGACTCTGATGACCAAAGGACTAAAACCAATTGCCTTCAACCAGAATCAGGAAGAGGAATGACTGAGATTCAGGGCCTTTGGACAACATCAAAGCTTCATTGAGCCATCATATATATCCCCTCCCCCTTCAAGGAGCCCAGCGAAGGTTCTGTGTCAGAACTGCCACGCCCAGTTTAGAGCAGAGACCTTCGATCGCTTTCCCAAGTAGAATCCATACATACTCTGTAAGATGTCAGGCACATGTCTCCATGGAGCAGACTGTTCAGCTAGCATCTTCCAAAGCTGACGGACTCTGCAGAGGGAGAAAACGGGCATTCCTTCATTCTCTGAAACTGAGGCAAGTCTGTGGTTTCACCTCTGAGCTCCTGCCGTCCTACACACAAGGCCAGGAAGTGGCTGGATGCCCCGCTCCAGGTGGGTCCTAAGCTCTACCACAGCGTTCCTCCTTACTGCGTATGGACTGGGTCCTATGTTCTACACCCCTTAGACACCTGCCTCTACCTTGAGCTCTGAGGTACCGGCTGTTCAGAAGAATGAGGACACCCCTCCCCCAACACTGGTCCATACCTGGAAACCTGAATCTTCTCTGTGATACACAGGAGGGAGAATGTTGTCAGCATCCCAGAGACAAGCAGTGCCAGGGTGGTTCTCAGGCTCACTCTCTGCCTGTTGTAGGCACACACTCTGAAGAGGAATTGGAATCTTCTGGGGCGAACTGAGGTGACTAAAGATCTGGAGAGTGATTTAAATGTCTGGGGGTGGGGGTGAGAAATAGAATTCTGGGTACTGTTTCCTCTTATTTTCCTCTGTGAGTCACCCAACAAGGAAGACAGTACTGTCTGTCAGATCTGTAAGAAAAGCCCCAGATTAATGTAAGGATCTGATAACTGGGGAAAGGCTGTCAATAGTGAGGACAGTTCACGATATCCGGAAGCTACTCTGTCAACATAGTTTACCTACTGAGTCATAAAGAGAAGGAAGACCTAGGAAGACTACTGGGGCATTGTCCATGGGGTTAGGTTAGGTTTTGACCTCAAGGCAGATTTAAATTGAAATGTAAAATAATTTTTTTTTACCTTTAGAGTTTTTCTTCTAAGGAGATAAAAGATATCCAGGGAAGCCCTCTGCACACAAAACAGAACAGCCCTGTGAATGGGAAGGAACATATCTAGCTATCACTGTGCTTTGCCCACACTTCCAAATGGAAGGCATCAAAGGTCACCAGTAGGTGAGAACTATAAATAAAGGTAGCCCCGCTGGAGCTGATATCTTTCTCCAAACTATCACCATGTATTCATGTGGCTTAAGGAGAACCCAACTCAATGAAGAAGACTTTAAAAAATTACCAAAGCAATAATAATTAGAAAGACTAAAGCATAGAGCATACCCCGCATCCAAGATAAGGAGCAGTGGCTGTGCTTTGCTGGAGCAGCCGTGAAGAGAGATGCCGCGTCCAAGGTAAGAGAAACCCAGGTAAGAGGGTAGGCACTGAGAGAGGGGGTCAGGGGGCAGAAAGACTGAGACCACAGTCACGGACAACTAGCCAATCTGATCACATGGACCACAGCCTTGTCTAACTCAATCAAACAAAGCCATGCCGTATGGGGCCAGGTCTGACAGAATGTGATCCACTGGAGAAGGCGATAGCAAACCACTTCAATATTCTTGCCTTGAGAACCCCATGAACAGTATAAAAAGGCAAAAAGATAGGATACTGAAAGAAGAACTCCTCAGGCCAGTAGGTGCCCAATATGTTATTGGAGATCAGTGGAGAAATAACTCCAGAAAGAATGGAGAGATGGAGCCAAAGCAAAAACAACATCCAGTTGTGAATGGCACTGGTGATAGAAGCAAGGTCCGATACTGTAAAGAGCAATATTGCATAGGAACCTGGAATGTTAGGTCCATGACTCGAGGCAAACTGGAAGTGGTCCAACAGGAGATGGCAAGAGTGAACGTTGACATCCTAGGAATCAGCGAACTAAGATGGACTGGAATGGGTGAATTTAACTCAGATAACCATTATATCCACTCCTGCAGGCAGGAATCTCTTAGAAGAAATGGAGTAGCCGTCATAGTCAAAAAGAGTCTGAAATGCAGTACTTGGATGCAATCTCAAAAACAACAGAATGATCTCTATTCGTTTCCAAGGCAAACCATTCAATATCACAGTAATCCAAGTCTATGACCTGACCAGTAATGCCGAAGAAGCTGAAGTTGAACAGTTCTATGAAGACCTACAAGACCTTTTAGAACTAACACCCAAAAAAGATGTCCTTTTCATTACAGGGGACTGGAATGCAAAAGTAGAAAGTCAAGAAATACCTGGAGTAACACGCATATTTGGCCTTGGAGTACGGAATGAAGCAGGGCAAAGGCTAATAGAGTTCTGCCAAGAGGACGCACTGGTCATAGCAAATACCCTCTTCCAACAACACAAGAGAAGACTCTACACATGGACATCACCAGATGGTCAACACCAAAATCAGACTGATTATATTCTTCACAGCCAAAGGTGGAGAAGCTCGATACAGTCAGCAAAAACAAGACCGGGAGCTGACTGTGGCTCAGATCATGAACTCCTTATTGCCAAATTCAGACTGAAATTGAAGAAAGTGGAGAAAACCACTAGACCATTCAGGTATGACCTAAATCAAATCCCTTATGACTATACAGTGGAAGTGAGAAATAGATTTAAGGGCCTAGATCTGATAGATAGAGTGCCTGATGAACTATGCATGGAGGTTCCTGACATTGTACAGGAGACAGGGATCAAGACCATCCCCAAGAAAAAGAAATGCAAAAAAGCAAAATGGCTGTCTGAGGAGGCCTTACCAATAGCTGTGAAAAGACAGGAAGTGAAAAGCAAAGGAGAAAAGGAAAGATACACCCATTTGAATGCAGAGTTCCAAAGAATAGCAAGGAGAGATAAGAAAGCCTTCCTCAGCGATCAATGCAAAGAAATAGAGGAAAACAATAGCATGGGAAAGACTAGAGATCTCTTCAAGAAAACTAGAGATACCAAAGGAACATTTCATGCAAAGATGGGCTCAATAAAGGACAGAAATGGTATGGACCTAACAGAAGCAGATGATATTAAGAAGAGGTGGCAGGAATACACCAGAAGGTGGCAGAAGAACTATACAAAAAAGATCTTCACGACCCAAATAATCACAATGGTGTGATCACTTCCCTAGAGCCAGACATTCTGGAATGTGAAGTGAAGTGGGCCTTAGGAAGCATCACTATGAACAAAGCTAGTGGAGGTGATTGAGTTCCAGTGGAGCTATTTCAAATCCTGAAAGATGATGCTGTGAAAGTGCTGCACTCAATATGCCAGCAAATTTGGAAAACTCAGCAGTGGCCACAGGACTGGAAAAGGTCAGTTTTCATTCCAATCCCAAAGAAAGGCAATGCCAAAGAATGCCCAAACTACCGCACAATTGCACTCATCTCACACGCTAGTAAAGTCATGCTCAAAATTCTCCAAGCCAGGCTTCAGCAATACGTGAATACTGATGTTCAAGCTGGTTTGAGACAAGGCAGAGGAACCAGAGATCAAATTGCCAACATCCAATGGATCATCGAAAAAGCAAGAGAGTTTCAGAAAAACATCTATTTCTGCTTTACTGACTATGCCAAAGCCTTTGCGTGGATCACAATAAACTGTGGAAAATTCTGAAAGAGATGGGAATACCAGACCGCCTGACCTGCCTCTTGAGAAACCTATATGCAGGTCAGGAAGCAACAGTTAGAACTAGACATGGAACAACAGACTGGTTCCAAATAGGAAAAGGAGTATGTCAAGGCTGTATATTGTCACCCCGCTTATTTAACTTATATGCAGAGTGCATCATGAGAAATGCTGGGCTGGAAGAAGCACAAGCTGCAATCAAGATTGCCAGGAGAAATATCAATAACCTCAGATATGCAGATGACACCATCCTTATGGCAGAAAGTGAAGAGGAACTAAAGAGCCTTTTGAGGAAAGTGAAAGAGGAGAGTGAAGTAGTTGGCTTAAAGCTCAACATTCAGAAAATGAAGATCATGGCATCTGGTCCCATCACTTCATGGCAGGTAGATGGGGAAACAGTGGAAACAGTGGCTGACTTTATTTTTCTGGCTCCAGTATCACTGCAGATGGTGACTGCAGCCATGAAATTAAAAGATGCTTACTCCTTGGAAGAAAAGTTATGACCAACCTAGACAGCATATTAAAAAGCAGAGACATTACTTTGTCAACAAAGGTCCGTCTAGTCAAGCTATGGTTTTTTGTAGCAGTCATGTATGGATGCGAGAGTTGGACTATAAAGAAAGCTGAGCGCTGAAGAATTGATGCTTTTGAACTGTGATGTTGGAGAAGACTGTTGAGAGTCCCTTGGACTACAAGGAGATCCAACCAGTCCATCCTAAAGGAGATCAGTCCTGGGTATTCACTGGAAGGACTGATGTTGAAGCTGAAACTCCAATACTTTGGCCACCTGATGCGAAGAGCTGACTCATTGTTAAAGACCCTGATGCTGGGAAAGATTGAGGGCAGGAGGAGAAGGGGATGACAGAGGATGAGATGGTTGGATGGCATCATCGACTTGACGGACATGGGTTTGGGTGGCCTCCGAGAGTTGGTGATGGACAGGGAGGCCTGGCGTGCTGCAGTTCATGGGGTTGCAAAGAGTCAGACATGACTGAGCGACTGAACTGAACTGAAAGCGTAAGAGAGACTGGCATGGTAAAGAGATTGAATATTAATATTCAGATTCCTTTGCCTTGAAGCAGAACATCATTTAAAAATTATATAACAATTTTAGTGATTAGACTACAAACTATTAAAAACCTTAATTAATAGGACTTCAAAGCTTAAGTACAGGACTGAAAATAAGAGATTCTAAGACATCAGAAGGAAAAATGAGTTGACAGGGCTCCAAAACTTCTGAAGGAAAATACAGATTATTAGTAATTTCAGAGAAGAGACCGTATTGGGAGATCAAAAAGAAGAGAACAGACGGTGCTAAAATCTCACTCATTTATCTGGATGACAGGCTTAAAATGAGCAAAAGATAAAAGAATTAAGTAAAAGTCAAGTAAAAACTATTGAAAGGATCAGAGAGAAATTGAAAACTGCCAAAGTCTGCAACTTATAAAATCCACATTAATGGTAAAGATAACAAAGGAAATGATATGACAAAAATAATGTTATGATTTAATTTAATAAAGGATTAAAACATATAAAAAAATACACAGAACAACACAGTATAGGCAAAAGTCTTAGCTGACAGGAGACATGGAAGGAGGAAACGGAGAGTTATTGCTCCCATCACAGGACCATTATCACTGCTAACATTCATCACTGTGACGGTACTTATTACAACAATTATGATTTATCATTGCTGTTAAAAAACACTGACTCACCTTTCTCTGTTCACACAGGGCTCCGAGTTTCCTGAACGGACTACAGAGGGTTCTACAAATATATACAAATATACTGATGCTTTCAAGTCGTTCCAGGGCCCTTTCCAGAAATGAGTGTCCATCAATTTCCCAAGTTTTTCTCAGGAGGCCAGAAGTGGCCATTTCAACAGAAGATACTAGATGAGGACACCCTGGCCTGCCTGAGCCTCTGGAAAATGTTCTAAGTCATACTGGGAACCAGCAACCATTTGATCCTGCCTGCAAGGCCTGGAAGGAAGCCCACAGCTGGCCAGGCTGAGTGAAAATTTTCCTAAAGTCTTTAGCGGCCCTGGAATAGATACAACAGGAGAAGGATGGAAACTACAGAGGAGGTCCTTGCCACCTGGAGGCTCTGCAGCATTTTCTAGATGTGCCCAGAACCAGGCAACTACTCACCTGCTCTACATCCTATGAGTATAGAGGAGGGCAAGAAGGGACCATCTGGCTGCCCACTCACAGCCCCAGGCTTGGACGCAAGATCTCAAAGTACATACCTCTAGGCTGTAGGGTGGAGCAGATGGCAGAATGTGTAGCAAGACAGTCTGGGCTGAGAAAGGCTCTAGTCTTATTGTTCAGAGTAGTTGCGGCCCTGGAGGGCTGGGAAACAGGGCATAATCCCTGAGTCTGGCCTTCTTCCCCGGAGGCCAGATTCCCTGGAAGACACATACACACATACGTAAATGAACATGAGTGTACATGTATATGAGCATATATCCAAACTGTAGAGACGTTTTATCTCCATTTATCCCAAAGGATAGACTTCAGTTCACTCACTGCATCCATCTAATTTGACTGTGTAATTAGCCCCAGAGAAAATTTTAGCTAAATGCAAAAGAGAGTATGTCAAATAGGCCACATAGGCTTACCACAGTAAAGTTAAAGTGAGAAAATAAACAATAATCAGTAGTAGAAACAAACTATTCTAAAGACAATGACAGTTTAAACAATAGGGTTACAATACAATCAAATGATCATTGCCAATTAACAGTTACAGATACTGTCACCATGGAGAAGGAACATGATCAATACCACAGAATAGGGCCATGGTTGTTATCTTGAAAAAAATGTTTAAATATACTTAACAGAAACAAAGGGCTTGAAAATGAATGAGCTGGCTGTTCAACCTTATAAATCAAGAGAAACTAAAAGGAAACTAGAGTAAATTGACATTTCAAATTGTTAGGAATTAAGATATTAGTAAAAGTTAAAAGAAATACAAAAGATTAAATAAAAGATTAAAGAATAAAATGAAACAGATTATTTGACAGAAATCAAGTAAGTAAAAGTTTTGACAGTCAAATCAAGGAATTAAAAAAGACACATGAAAAGCTTATTTCCCAGGCAAGACCAGTCCTGTGATCACTCCTCAGTGTGGAGAACATGCCTTCAGGGCTTCAACTCAACACACCCTTTCCAATGCCACAACCACACAGGGGAAGGAATTCCTGAGTGGCAGAGACAGTCTCCTGGGGCTTCCCTGGTCGCTCAGGCGGTAAAGCGTCTGTCTGCAATGCAGGAGACCCGGGCTCGATCCCTGGGTTGGGAAGATCCCCTGGAGAAGGAAATGGCAACCCTCTCCAGTGCTCTTGCCTGGAAAATCCCATGGACGGAGAAGCCTGGTGGGCTACTGTCCACGGGGTCGCAAAGAGTCGGACACGACTGAGCGACTTCACTTCACTCATAGTCTCCCGCTGTCTAAAGATTCAAAAGGATTCACAGGGATTCAGAAGCAGTAAACAGGAGATGAACAGGTGGATTTTTCTGTCCATTTTTTCAGAACACCCTCCCACCCTACAAGAAACCCCACGTATTTGGTGGCAGCAGTGGGTATGTGAGCTGGACTGGCCTTCCCTGTTAGTCACAGACCCCACGGTCTCCTTAGCATCTGCCAAGCACAGGGTCACCTCAGGGGAGGATGGAAGAGATTTCCCTTCTTCCTGCTCCTGAGCTTCTCGGTCTCCCTCCCATTCCTGGCTCCTTAACCCCTCAACAGCAGCCTGTTCTTTCTTCCAGCTACCTTCACAGAGGCAAGCGCCCTCTAATCCCTTCTCACTGGAGAGAGACTTTTGACCTGCGCTTAGCTTAAAAACTCTAGACGTGGACCTCCCTGGCAACACAGTGGATAAGAAGCCGCCTGCCGATGCAGGGGACTTGGGTTCGATCCTTCGACTGGGAAGATTCTGCATGTGGTGGGGCAACTAAGCCCATGAGCCACAACTCCCAAAGCCCGTGCCCCCCAGACCCAGTGAGATGACAACAACAACAAAAGCCTGGACCCTCCCTTATCAAGCAGACTCATGACTTCCGCTTGATGGAGCAGGCTAGGGGGTCAGCAGGAGAGGCCCTCAGGGAGGAACTAGCACCGTCCCCACGGGAACGACATGGCCTGCCTGGGACAGTAACAGGGTCTGCCCTTCTCAACCCTGCCTGCTCCTAAAAATCACATCTCCTAATTCTGAGCAAGAGCCACTTCATTTCATGACTTTAATCCCAGTAATCTCAAAGGATTTAACTCCTCTTTCCCAGAATATCACACTACGGCTATCAAAAAAACATATTAAGAAGACCTAATCAGCAGCACTGGAAAACATGAAAGAAAGGAGTAGCATTGGAAAACATGCAATGGAAAGAGCTCAGCAGCTTATTCACTACGAGCAGAAGCGCTCTCTTCCAACTAATTCTGAGGACAATCCAGCTCACCCTTGGTCACTTTCCAAGACAAGAGGAAAGGATGTCTAGGGGCACCTCTCTGAAGAGGAGACTGTGAAGAGATGCCCTGGGGAGCAGCAGGGCCCCAGGACCAGGCGAGGCTGGGGAGGGGGACTCAGGAGAGGACAGGGGTCTGCAGAACCCAGAAAAAGGGCCCAGAGTTGGTTGGAAACCTCAGCTTGCAGCCCACTAAATTAAAAGCTCATGTAAGGGGATAAAGATGTTGAATATTAGACTAACTGGTTAATCTAGGGTTTGACTGTGAATATCAAAAATTACCAATATCTTTAGCAAGAACACATTAAGATAGCATAAACTTATTTAGCACTAAGGAATATTTTCAATATATGATATACATTGGAAAACTACTGAGACTGAATCAACTGAATCTGACACAATACACGTGAAAGGGAATTAAGTTAGAAATTTAAGAACAAAATGGATGAATGTGGGATCTACTTTTCTTTTGCCCCTCGCTGCTACTGTGGCTCATAATAACTCCCTCCTCCCATTCTGTCCTTTTCTGTCTGTCTGTGGATCATCTTTTTGTGCCTTTTCGTTCATCCCCTGCTTTTTGCCCAGGTCACTCTCCTTCACTCTTTACTGTGTCTTTCCAAGCCCACTCCCCCAAACTCAACTGCCCCCTTCTTCTATCTCACGCTGTCTTCCTGGTTCTCCCTCAATCTCCCTTTATCCTCACCCCCTTGCCCCACGCATTCACCAGATGAGCACGCCTTCCAGTGGGGCCCTGGGAACGTAAACACACCCTGACATGCGCTGCCAATGGGATCGGATCTGAAACCACGGGGTGTCACAGGACGGGGGTGGCCGGGCGCCCCCACTCCGGGTCTCGGGGGCCTCTTTGAGGACGTGACTGCGAAAAGATCGCCTGGGCAGCAGTAGGGCTGGGGCCCAGGACGAAGCAAGGCTGCAAAGGAGGACTCCAGAGAGGAGAGGGGTCTGCGGGACCCGCGGTCAGGGGCAGGCATGACGGCCCGACTCCGCCCTCCAGGGCCGGGGGACGCGCCGGGAGGGACCTGACCAGGCGCGGGGAGAGGCGGGAAGACGGGGACGAGGACCGAGGTCGGGGCGAGGACCAGGCGCGAAGCGGTTTTACCAGAAACAGGTGTGGGTCCGGCCCCCGCGGCAGAGCGCCTCCAGATTAGGCGGGGCTCCCCGCGGCTGGGACGGTAACAGCCGCGGGGGCCCGGGAGTGTGGAGGACCCGGCGCTGAGCGCGTCAGCGCGCGAGTTTGGACGCGAACTACTGAAACTCACTCGGGGAACCGGGCCGCCGGCCCCGCAGATCTGCTTCCCGGTTGGCAGGAAATGGCGCCGCCGGGGGCGTGACCAGGGGCGTGGCTTTGGGCGTGGCCGCCCGCCTCCCCGCCCCTGGGCGTCTGCGGTCGGTGGGTACCGCGTCTCGGAGTCTCCATCGCCTTGGGACCCTGTCCCGTGTCCGGCCACTGGCGCTGCGCCCACGTTCCCTCCAGTCAGATGTTTACGGTGCTTTCAGGTAAAAACCTAGGGTCGTGAGGCCACTTATACTGAATGCAGAGATCTTTCCTTCTCAAAAAATAGAAAAGCATTTAAGTCAAAAATCCTTTCTGGGAGCGTGTCCTGTGAGTCCTGTGAGTCCTGTGATACGTTTGACATTTGGGTGGGAATGACATCCCACAGGTTGTGTAAGTCATTACTGTCTTAATATATTGTAGTTTCACATTTTCATTTGTGTTTATTATCGCAGTTACTTAAAAGTAACAAGGGACACCAAGTGGCCCCTCCCAGAACCAAACTCTGACCACCCCTCCCCACACCTCCCCAACCGGCCCCCGCAGCCCCTTGACAGCAGCTGTAGGACTAAAGTGTCCAGCCCAAATCCTGCTCATGTGCCCTAAGATCTCCTGAGAGCACCTGGCCCCCTACCTCCCTGTTCCAGGATCTTCAGCAATAGGATGATTTGTTCACTAACAAGTGGTCTAGTGGGCTCTAGACCAGTCAACCAGTGATATGGTGCTATGAACTGAATTGTGACCCCCCTGCCCCCAGTTTTCATACATTAAAACCTTGTCCCCCCAATGTGATGGTGTTTGGAAATAGGGTCTCTGGGAGGTAATTAGATGAAGATGTGCGGGGGGCATTGGAGGAGGTCACCAAGAGAAGATGGAACCACTGGTCGACTCAAGAACTGGACCCAGGCAATTAGAGGTCTTTCATCCCCTCCCCTGTCTTTGAAATGTATATTCTGCTCTGTTCCCTCACTAGGGTCATTTCTAGGAGGCAGCTTTGAGAGCAATGTCGTGTCGAGACCATATGGATGGTGTGTGTGACTGAGGCTCCATTGAGGCCTCTCAAAATGCTTAAGATTCTGGGAGATGGATGTGGAGATCTACCCACCTTGTAGCTGCCCAAGACAAGCCTCACATGTTCCCTTTCTTATTAAAATAGTTGCCTACCGTTCTGGGGCCAGGCTTCCCACATAGCTCAGTTGGTAAATCATCTGCCTGCAATACAGGAGACCCAAGTTCGATTCCTGGGTCGTAAAGATCCCCTGGAGAAGGAAATGGCAACCCACTCCAGTATTCTTGCCTGGAGAATCTCATGGACAGAGGAGCCTGGCGGGCTACAGTCCATAGGATTTTAAGAGTCGGACACGACTTAGCAGCTAAACCACCACCATTCTCAGGCCAGAGGGTACCCAGATATTTGGTTAAATATTGTGGGTGTGTCTCAAGGTTGTTTCTGGGTAAGATGGACATCTGTGTTAGTAGACTGAAAGAAGCACAGTTGCCCTTTCCAGGGCTGGGGAGGGAGAAGCTCATCCAAGCCTCTGAAAGTCTGAATGGAACAAAAGGCTGGACAAAAATGAACTTGCTCTCTCTCTGCCTTTTTGTCTTCAAGCTGGGACATCTGTATTCCCCTGTGTTCAGATTTGGACTGTGTCGACTGAAAAGATGCTCAACTTGAGAGCTGTGAGTTAAGTTTTATTTAGGGCAAAATGGGGACTGCAGCCTGGGAGGCAGCACCTCAGGTAGCTCTGAGAGACTGCACCAAAGAAGCAGTGGGGAAGGTCAACACATAAGATTTTGGTGAAGAGGAAGTTCAGTATAATTATTTCAGTGCAGTTCGGTCACTCAATCATGTCCAACTCTCTGCAACCCTATGGACTGCAGCACTCCAGGCTTTCCTGTCCATCACCAACTCCCGGAGCTTGCTCAAACTCATGTCCATTGAGTCGGTGATGCCATCCAACCATCTCAACCTCTGTCATCCCCTTCTCCTCAATACCATTAAACACTCATTTTACAAAAGGCTTTCTGCTAGTCAGGTGGAGCTGATGTGATCATGAAGGGATTTAGTGCTTTTCTAGATATGAAGAGATGCAAGGGTTGGGATCATGAAATCAGCTTCTGAAAATATCTTAAATATCTAAAGACCTGTTTGTTAGGGAAATTAAATGAATAGTCTTGTTTAGGCTTCAGAGGCAAAGCAGAGCAGGCCTCTGACCTTGCTTCTAACCTGCCTGGACACTGCCCTGGGAGTGACTATGAGTGACTGCCTGCTATGAGTGCAAGACTTGCAGCACTGTAGATAAAACGGGAGAGAAATCTTGAGATTTTAGAGACCCTGGAGGAGGCCTGGCCAATCAAGCCCCAGGCTTAACTACATTCCAAGTTTTACACAACAAAACAAACAGCATTAACATGAAACCAGAGCTGCACTGCCAAAGAATGCTCAAACTACCGCACAATTGCACTCATCTCACACGCTAGTAAAGTCATGCTCAAAATTCTCCAAGCCAGGCTGAATCGTGAACTTCCAGATGTTCAAGCTGGTTTTAGAAAAGGCAGAGGAACCAGAGATCCAGCTGCCAACATCTGCTGGATCATGGAAAAAGCAAGAGAGTTCCAGAAAAACATCTATTTCTGCTTTATTGATTATGCCAACACCTTTGACTGTGTGGATCACAATAAACTGTGGAAGATTCTGAAAGAAATGGAAATACCAGACCACCTGACCTGCCTCTTGAGAAACCTGTATGCAGGTCAGGAAACAACAGTTAGAACTAGACATGGAACAACAGACTGGTTCCAAATAGGAAAAGGAGTCTGTCAAGGCTGTATATTGTCACCCTGCTTATTTAACTTATATGCAGAGTGCATCATGAGAAATGCTAGGCTGGAGGAAGCACAAGTTGGAATCAAGATTGCCGGGAGAAATATCAATAACCTCAGATATGCCGATGATACCACCCTTATGGCAGAAAGTGAAGAGGAACTAAAAAGCCTCTTGATGAAAGTGAAAGTTGGCTTAAAGCTCAACATTCAGAAAACGAAGATCATGGCATCTAGTCCCATCAGTTCATGGGAAATAGATGGGGAAACAGTGGAAACAGTGTCAGACTTTATTTTGGGGGGCTCCAAAATCACTGCAGATGGTGATTTCAGCCATGAAATTAAAAGACAATCCTTGGAAGGAAAGTTATGATCAACCTAGATAGCATATTCAAAAGCAGAGACATTACTATGTCAACAAAAGTCTGTCTTGTCAAGGGCTGTGGTTTTTCCAGTAGAAATGTATGGATGTGACAGCTGGGCCATAAAGAAGGCTGAGCGCCAAAGAATGGATGCTTTTGAACTATGGTGTTGGAAAAGACTCTGAGACTCCTTGAACAGCAAGGAGATACAACCAGTCCTTCCTAAAGGAAGTCAGTCCTGAATATTCATTGGAAGGACTGATGTTGAAGCTGAAGCTCCAAATCTTTGGCCACTGATGCAAAGATCTAACTCATTTGAAAAGACCCTGATGCTGGGAAAGATTGAAGGTGGGAGGAGAAAGGGACGACAGAGGATGAGATGGTTGGATGGCATCACCGACTCAATGGACATGAGTTTGAATAAACTCCAGGAGTTGGTGATGGACAGGGAGGCCTGGCGTGCTGCAGTCCATGGGGTTGCAAAGAGTCGGACACGACTGAGTGACTGAACTGAACTGAACTGAGAGCTGTACAGATTGATGATGACGTCAGTCTGTGACCCTCCTGGGATTATAAGTGGGAACCCGAACTGCAGTCTTTTAAGTCTCACCCACAGAGTGGCCGTGCTGCCTGGGACCTTTTCCCAGCTGGGACTCCAGATGTGCTGTGCCATGGGACTCCCCAGCACTGATTAAGTCTGGATGTTGATCAAAACCCAATTTAATGTTAGTGGTTGAATTAATATACATTCATTAATTATTAATACCCATTAATTAATATGAATTTATATTAATAAATACTGAATTAATGTTTGTATTATTTATTTGTATATAATGAGTGGCTTATTTTGTTAACAAATTCTTTGAACCTGACATGAAAGTGAAAACTTTTGGCAAAACAAACACAAATTTACAATGACCTATGATAACCAAAATGTTAAGATTTTTAACAGTATATGTCTTGTGGCGTGTTTTACTTTTCTTTGTAAGACATTTTTTTTTCCCTTAAGGTCTCACCCCAGTTTGAGT
Source organism: Oryx dammah (assembly GCF_014754425.2). NCBI lineage: Eukaryota > Metazoa > Chordata > Mammalia > Artiodactyla > Bovidae > Oryx > Oryx dammah. The sequence continues at coordinate 6,232,058 of NW_024070191.1, forward strand.
ACATATCCAAAATCCACTGTTCTATTTTGCCATGTTTGAATGACTACTTCTCGTATTCCTCTGAGTGGCCTAGCAAAGGAGCCCTGGTCCCCTGAGGGGCCTTGGACTGTGAGAGAATGTATTTCTGTCCTTCTGAATCACCAAGTTTGTGGTAATTTGTTATGGCAACCTTAGGAAATCAAGGTTGCCTAAAATGTCCTAAGTAAGATGCCATTTGTGACATCTTTCATTAAAAAAATTTTTTTGTTGTTATTTTTGGCCGAATTGGGTGTTTGTTGCTCGGAATTGACTTTCTGTAGTGTGGTGAGCGGGGCCTGCTCTCTAGCTTTGGTGTGCGGGCTTTTTATGGGAATGCCTTGTCTTGTGGCAGAGCAAGCGCGCTAAGGCGTGCTGGGCTCGCTAGCTGTGGTGCTCGGGCTTGCTTACTTTCCCTGTAGCATGAATCCCCTGGGGCCAGGGATGGAACCTGTGTCACGCGCATTGGCAGGTGGATTCTTAACCACTGGACCACCGGGGAAGTCCCCATCTTTCAGTTTTTAATTGAAAGATTTTTAAGTTGATTAAATCAAATTGATTTTAGACTTTGAAGTGATTTCCTAAATTTTGCAGAATTTTAGGTAAGATGCAAATAGTATACATGCACAGGAGCTGTAAAGGAAAAAGCTTACAGTACATCCAGCAGATACAGGTCAACTTGTGGAAATTTTGGTATCCAGTATTTTTTTTCCTGTATTTACATCTGCCTTAACACACACACACACACACACACACACACACACACTTGATTTGAACGATATTGCACCATCCCTAAGAACCCATTAAGCCCCACACCATACTATGGCCAGCACTTCCTCGCTGACCTTCTGCCATTTGTTCTGCCCAGACCTGCAGAAATCCAGACACCTGGGTTTGCATTCTATTAGAGAAGGTGTAAACAAGAGTTGTGCATGGTGCTTCTGACCAGTAGGGGTGTCAGTGGCCTGCACAAGCATTTCATAGGCTTCCTGGAGGACGGAAAATTGCGGAGTGGCCCAGGCTGGCACAGCCCCATCTGCATGCCTTGAAGTGCAGCACAGGCATTTCTTGGGCCAATAAGGGGCTCAGGTACAGAGGCTCAGGTGAGCTCAGGACTCCCACCTTGTGCCTCTGCTTTTGGCAACAATGATCCTGGGTCCTGAGCTACAGTAGAAAATCTCAGGATTCTCAGGCAGTCGGTAACATATTTTTCAGCCTTTCCAGGGTGGCAGGAACAGTGCCAGGACCCCTTGGTGGAATTAGAAGTTTGGGGTGGCTCTGGAGAATGAAGGAGGCTTCATGGGTCTTCCAGGTCTACACAAGACAGTGCTGATTCCTGGAGGGAACTTGCTTACATCCTAGAGGCTCAGCCAACCTGGGGATGTCCTCCACTGAACCCCCCACCAACAGGGTACCTCAGGAGGGGGACCAGGAACATTTCAGGGGGCTAGTCTCATGAGAGGAGACCGAGTGGTAAAGCCTCTGTGTACATGTCTAAATTTGGGGAAAACATCTGTAGTGGTCTCTAGTGAACAGAGAAAGTGTATTCAATGTTGTACAACAACCACCACCGAAATAATCCACCATAAGATGCACAGTAAATATAGTGATGGAAACAACAGCAATGATAGGGTGCTGGTCACAGTGACATTAATGTAATGATAATAACAAACCCAAGGGGATGGGAGATTAGAGCACAGACTCCTTAGAGTAAATGACTAGGTACCCAAACCTAGTCCTTGTGGGGTATTTTAGACCTGGACTCCTAGATTTTCACACAGGAAATTAGGCCTTAAACACAGGCAGCCTGCTGGCATAAGAAATCAACCAGGCCCAAGGCATTGGTGAACTTGCTGTAAGGCATGTCTGGGCAGAATGGTTCATGCCTTCAGTTCCTGGTCCCCCCATCCACCCTGAATGTAGACAGGCATGCTCAGTTTTGGGGTCACCTTGAATCTCTATGTGTAGCTTCTATTTTAGAAGAGCAGGGCTTGAAAGGGAAGATAGAGAACCAAGGTTTGGAATAAGGCCACCAGGACAGTCAAGCTCTAAAGATGTTTAGTCCTTGGTCAGTTTACTTAGACTCATAGTAATCCTTCCAAGTAAGGCCCTGTTGCTTCCCTTTGTCTGGGTCCACAGGACTTTGTCATGGCTCTCTCTTGCCAACATTTTAGAACCACTAACTCTTGGAGAACTTGAGCAGAGGAGTTTTAGAGACAAAAGAATTATTAGGAAAATGTCCCATTTTCTATAACTCTGATCCTATTCATTTTCTTTGTTTTTAAAAAATACTTGTTTGGCTGCACCAGGTCTTAGTTGCGACATGAGGGATCATTTTTTAAGTTGCTTAAAAAGATCCCACTTTTTAAGTGGGATCTAGTTCCCCGAGCAGGAATTGAACCTGGGCCCCCTGCAATGGGATCATGGAGTCTTAGCTACTGGATCACCAGGGAAGTCCCTGATCCTGTTCGTTTTCACTGATGGGACAGAGATAGTTCCAGAGCCCTGCAAAGCCTCTGACAGCCACTTCACCTACTTCAGCCTTCACCTGACCTGGTATGTGGTTCATACAATCAGAAGCGATGATTCCAAGGTCAGGTGACTTTCCACGGGGCTCCTCCGTGTGTAGGTCCTGGGGATTTTGTCTTGGGTGCAGGATTCTCTCAAGCTCTCATGTTCTCTAAACTTAACCAGGTTTTTGTTTTGTTTTGTTTTAATTATTTATTTGTTTATTTGGGCTGTGCTGGGTCTTCATTGCTTTGAGGGCTTTTTCCAGGCCGCGGTGAGTGGGGGCTGTTCTTCGTTGCGGTGCTTGGACTTATTGCGGTGGCTTCTCTTGTTGCAGAACATGGGCTTTAGGGCATGCGGACTTCATAATCCTGGCTCGTGGGCTCAGGAGTTGCGGTCCCGCCTCCAGAGTGCAGGCTCAGTAGTTGTGGCGCGCAGGCTCAGTTGCTCTGCAGCGTGTGCGATCTTCCCGGACCAAGAATCGAACCTGCATCTCCTGCGTTGGCAGATGAACTCTCCACCACTGAGCCACCAGGGCAGTCCCTTCCCATGCTTTTATAAATTTGTTCTGTTACCTGGGGAGATGTGGTTCGAGAAAGAATAAAGCAGCAGAGGAGAACAACAGAAGTTCCTGTGCGTGAACAGATGGCGTGATGTCCCTCAGCAGCACACTAGGGCCAGTGGAATGTCTTTGTTTGGATAATGAGGACATTTAATACTTAGTCAGGGATATCCAGGGTCATGGAGGTCCCATGAGAGCAGAATGGGCTTCCAGGGAGTCCTGGTTATGCTGGCTGCTCCATTCTTCAGTGATGAGAATAGGCAGTTTAAATGGAAATGATTGTCAAACGGGAACATAAGCCACGTGTATATTGACAATAGAATGGACGGTTACCAACAGCTGTCCTTCTGTTTCAGTTAAAGTGGCTTAGGCTAGTTCGAGGAACCCATGGTTTTAAAGAGTGACTGGACCTCTTTTCTGTGAACCTTCTCGAGACCCCAGTAACTAGTCAGTGGCTCCTCTCCTGTCCTGAGCTCCCCTGGGGCTCCCATCAGCTTGTGGAACTTGCCACCACGTATGTTAGTTTGCTGGACATGGGTCTGTCATGACAACTAAAATGGCACTTCCACCCCTTAAGCTGAGCAGGAAGGTGAGCCATTTGTTCATTTCCATTCAGCATCTCCTTTCCAAATGGAAAAGTGCATGGCAGTGAAGTAGCAGTGGGTACACAGCCCAGACTTCGGATCTGAGTCGTGCCTCTTGATTCTGGGACTCCCTGGAGGTAAGGGGCAAGAGCAGTGACCACACTGCGTCTCGGATGCTCCTCTGTTCGTCAGTTTCAGATGTTACGGGGCAGGAGACTTGGTTAGAAAACTTGTTTTAAAAATTCATTTTGTTTGCTGAGGATTTCCTAGTATAAAGCATTAGAGTGGGCACAGAGCTCTGATTTTATACATATTCTAGGTGATTAGAATCAACTTGCTTTTGGAAACACTGACCTAGATGAAGGCTACTTCTAGCTCTGCTATTATAGTGTTCCAAGTATTCCTATAAAATTGAGTATGAATCTAATACCAGTTTCTATGATTGAACAACTCACATGGTGTGTGTGTGTGTGTGTGTGTATGTGTTATGTGTGTTCATGCATGCATGTGCAACATGAAAAGGTGAAAGTATTCCTTATATACAAAGCCCAAACCCAAATGTATAAGTAAACCTTAGGTAACTGACAGTGAGAATTTGCTGGTTTGATAGACTGTAGAGACTGAAGATGGAGCAGCTCTGAACACCCAACAATATTAGTGATGAGAGAGAAGGGAGGATGATAATTACAATTTGCAGAATCTAATGAGCAATTTATGTAGATTGATGTAATGAGTGAATTGTGTGATTTATGAGGCAAAGAAAGCTTTCCTGAGGAAGCCATTTTTCACCTGAGTGTCTGAGTAAAGGGTAACAATATTGACGAAGATCTAGAATATTAAATGAAGATCAGTTGTGGAGAGAAGGTAGTATATTGAAATAAAGGTAAGTTACTTTTGAGGTATCTATCAGAAATCCATTTAGAGAAGACCTGACCCTGCTGGCTCAGCTGGTAAAGAATCCACCTGCAGTGTGGGAGACCTGGGTTCTATCCCTAGGTTGGGAAGATCCCCTGGAGAAGGGGAAGGCTACCTACTCCAGTATTCTGGCCTGGAGAATTCCATGGACTGTATAGTCCAGAGGGACACAAAGAGTTGGAAATGACTGAACAACTTTCACCAATGAACTTCCGTAAGAAGTTCAAGTCAGAAACATAGCGTAGTTTTTCTTAGACAGGCTTCACTCAGGTAAGCAGAAACCATACGGAATATTTGAAACAGAGCGGTCCTACTGCAGGTAACCGGTTGCACAGGGACTTCGGGTCAAAAGGGCTAAAAACCAGAGGACAGACTTACCACCTCCATGCCACGAGGATGAATGATAATCAGAGATCTTTGGAGTTGACTCTGACGTCTTTTTTTTTTTTTTGGCTACACTGTGCAGTTTATGGGATTTTAGTTCCCGGACCAGGTTTTGAACATGGGCCACCGCACTGAAAGTGCCAAGTCCCAAACGCTAGGTCATCAGGAAACTCCTGACCCTGGTATCTTTAAGAAGAAAAGAGTGACTAAGAGGCGTCCGAGAGGTCCCTTGTCTCTCGCTAGACAAGTCCCAACAGTGTGATGAAGGCTGAAGATGTTTCTACAGATTAGGAAGCAACTAGGGTGACAGAAAACATATAGTACCTTTCAGGTCATTTGGTGAGAAAAGGGAGAAAAGAGAAAAGGAGAGAAGGGAGTGAGACAGTCTAGGTAAATTTAGATTCTCAAAGGCAGTTAGTTTTCTCTGAGCCTGTTGATCAGGCACTGCTGGGAAAGCCAGAACCGGAGATCATTCCTCTGATTCCAACAGGTCATGTCCTCAACCTGTTGCAGATTTCAGAAATGAGCCATAAAGATAAATGATAATACCAGAATATTTTCCAAAAAAGGTTTATTTCTCAAAGCCTTTTACAAATTATCTTGCCCCAGGAAAGTTAGTTTTACTGCATTCTCTCCTATGTATTAATATATATTTATAAGAAGCAAGCTTAACCCAGGAGATGAGGGAATTCTCTAGAGCAGCTGAGGGAGTTTGCTGTCTTCTGCTTTGAAAGGGTATGGTGTCAGTCTTCGAGGATGAAAATGGCCCATGAGATAGGTTTTGCTCTGCCTGAAATCTGGGGCTCCATATTTTGGCATTACAGGATAAAGGCAAGCCTCAATTTTCTCCAAAGAGCAAGGATCCCAGGAGAGATTTTGGAAAGTGTCCACTTTTTTTTTGCAGCTGCTTTCAACTTTTTGTTCAATCTGACTTCTCATTTGAGCTGCTAAAAACTGTCCCATCTTTAGTGTTGGCCTTGTTCTGTGGTCATCTAGCAGTTTTCTGTAGACATTCTAAGAACACAAGACCAAATGAGAAGTCTGAACAGAGGAGTCACTAAGCCTATAACTGTGTGATCTTGACCTTGGATCGCTTCACCTATAATGAGGGTGTTGAATTAGATAATCTCTGGGGAGCTTACTGCTTGAACAGACCATGATTTAATCAGCTCTGACTGCAAGTGGCCAGAATGAGGATGCTACTTAGTCTGTGGCCAGCTTAAATCTGGACAAGGTCCAAATCTTTGTGGAACTCAATGTTCTAGATCAGACAAGGAACAGGAGACATTTTAAATATTTCCTCCGTATAAAGGAGAGAGAGGAGGGTGCTGCTGAGGAGGTCACAGTTGGTGTCCAGCAAAGGGTCCGTTTACCACAGAGTTGAGTCTCCTCACATTGCAAATAGCAGAATCTCAGTGGATACAGCCCCAGGTCACATGTCTGGTAGAAGCCAGGAGTATAACCTTAAAACTCAATTCATTGACTTGCTCTTCAACCTTTCCATTCTACCTCTTTTACTAATTAGTTTACTCACTTTATCCATCAATAAAGTAACTAAAGCCCCTATATGAGGAAGGGGGAGGCAAAGCAAACAAGACAGAGAGCTTCCTGCCTCACTCCCAACTTCTCCCCACCCCAGAAGCTTGCAGCCTAGAAAGGGTATTTCCTGCAGCATCAGAGACTGGACTGACAGCTTCAGAGAATCCTGACATAGACAAAAAGGAGAGAAGATCCAGAGAGGTTCTCTGAACTGAGATCAAAGACAGAGTATCTTCACCTCTTTGATCTGTGTAGCTGCTGCTTAGCTTTTAATTGACTCTTTTTCTGCAGCAAAATGGTGTCAGTTCAGCTCTGCAGCCCCCAATCTTATCCTCAAAGGAAAGGCATTCGACTTCACAGCGACCATCCATTTTCAGACAGCGTATCTGTCTTTGAAGGCTTCTTGGAGCTAGAAAGCAAAGAAAGCAATTAGTCTTCAGTTATCTAGTACTTAATTACCACAAACTTCTCCATCCAGGCCAGCTTAGAATTCCCTGTCACCCAAATTCCAAGGAGATACAGAGTGTGAATCTAGCTATCAGATAAAGCAGATGTGACCTAAACAGCTATCAGATAAAGCAGATGTGACCTAAACAGCTGTGTCTGAACTCACATCCCTGGTTCAGTATATACTGTGGCCTTCCATTGTATTCACTTAGGAAAAATGAAAAAGAGTTCCCTCTGCTGTTGTCTTTATTGGACGTATCCAAACAGAATGTTTCTTCTTGGGAGGAGACGATATACTTTTGAATTCCAATGAACAATCTTTTCCAAGAAATGTTTTTTTTTTTCTTGTCTCCAAAATAATCAGTTCAGTTCAGTTCAGTCACTCAGTCGTGTCCGACTCTTTGCGACCCCAGGAATCGCAGCACGCCAGGCCTCCCTGTTCATCACCATCTCCCGGAGTTCACTCAGACTCATGTCCATCGAGTCCGTGATGCCATCCAGCCATCTCATCCTCGGTTGTCCCTTTCTCCTCCTGCCCCCAATCCCTCCCAGCATCAGAGTCTTTTCCAATGAGTCAACTCTTTGCATGAGGTGGCCAAAGTATTGGAGTTTCAGCTTCAGCATCATTCCTTCCAAAGAAATCCCAGGGTTGATCTCCTTCAGAATGGACTGGTTGGATCTCCTTGCAGTCCAAGGGACTCTCAAGAGTCTTCTCCAACACCACAGTTCAAAAGCATCTATTCTTCAGCGCTCAGCCTTCTTCACAGTCCAACTCTCACATCCATACATGACCACAGGAAAAGCCATAGCCTTGACTAGACAGACCTTAGTCGGCAAAGTAACGTCTCTGCTTTTGAAATCCAAAATAATAGTCTCTGATAAATAACAAAAGATAAAGCTTGTGCTATGTACATTATAGGCAAATTAGTACTTTGGCATATGGTTGTGGAATTTCACACTTTTGCTATAAAGATCAAAAGAAACAGTGCAATAGCCTGCTCCATAAATACCATCAACAGAATATTATCTTTACCAGCAACCTTAGGGCGACTGAGACAGTGTGTACTCATTCATAACAAAGAGACTAAGCTGAAAAGAGTAAAATGTTTCAAGAGAGGAGTGATCGAAAAAATATTCTCTGGAAAAATAATTGAAAGAGCTGACAGTTATTCTCAAAAAGTGTAATGCTTATGCTTGCAAAGCAACTCTGGGAGGGAAGTGTGCATATTAGCTGTCACGCATCTCAGACATTACCATGTTGAAAGCTTGTTGATGCCCAGGGTAGGACTAACCAATGGAAAAAAAAAAGTCAAGAACTTAGATTTCTGCTCAGAGTAAAGGGAAACATTTTCAGTAGTCCAAGGTTGAACTCGGGATATTGTGAGTTATAGATCACTGAAATTTATCAAGCATCAGAGCAGTCAATTGACATGTCATATGTTTACATTGAATTGGGGCAAAGAATAACAATAATAATGATAAGAACAATGAGAACTGAATAATAATAATAGTTAACTCCATCAAGTGTGCCTGGAACTGTTTAAGCAGTGTATATAGAGACTGTCCCCAAGAAGTCATCTTCACCTTTCATCTGTTAGTAAGTAGTAGAACCTCTGAGTTTTGGCTGGCTGCTCAGGGAAGATTCCCTTGGAGAAAGAAATGGCAACCCACTCCAGTACTCTTGCCTGGAAAATTCCGTGGGATATAATCCATGGGATCGCAAAGAGTCACACGACTGAGCTACTTCACTTTCACTTTTCAGATCCTCAGCTAAAGATGACTGTTTCTGGTTTTCTGTTTCCGTCTGGCCTCGTGAATCATTTGGATCAATGAAACAGGACTGGAGTGATACGAGCTGTTTCTGTGTAATCTTTTACTCAATTTTTATTCCTTCCTTTTAAAGCATCTTAGAATCAGTGACATAGTCACCTGTTTGGGATGGCAAGATTGACCTTCCTCCCTGGTCCCAGTAGGGCTTACCTGATGCAGAAGAGCCTTCTTCCCAACCTACTCAATTACCTATTTTGGAACTTTTACATGAGAGAGAAATAAACTTCCTTTTTTTCTATTACTCTAGTTTAAGGTAAAGTTAAAACCAGTTAGCCTCTACTCTAATTAATATAATAAAATGTCTTAATCTTGAAAAAATGCCCTATTGTTATTATTTCCATTTATAAGAAATAAATTGAAACACAGAGTTCATAAATCTTATGAGGACTGGAGCTGAGATCGGCCTCAAGTATGTTGGCATTATAGTCTCTGTTCATCACCCCTTTTATTAATCATTAAACCCACTTGCAATGCTGAGATTCTGTCTGATTGTTGTGGTGATGGTGGCCCTAGACTGTGCTCCTTATTGAGAAACAAGCAAGTCTGAGCTGAGCTTTGGAAATAAGATGCTCTTACACATCTCCTTCTACAGTTGATTCGAATCAGCTGGAGTCTGGATGGAAGGAGATGGAAAGGACAGCTTAAAACTCGTTTTCTTAGCCTGGATTCGTTGTCTGACTTCACCCCCACCCTGCCCCCACCCCCAGCACCCCAAGGAAGAGACTGAGGCCGAAGTTAAGAAACTGACTTTACAAGAGATGCTTTGAAACATGAGGGCAACGTTCCTCAGGTCTTTTCTTTACTTCTAGTCCTGCGGGTTTTCAAAATTTTCAAAAGTACGATGCAAACAGTGACCTTCCAGGAAGCCTTTCCTGGTATCCCCAGTTGGAAACAAACTTCTGCTTCTATGGCTTCTCTTTTACTTTTCTTCTTCATGGCACTTGTGAGCACTGTTTTGTATCATAGTTATTTGTGATATATTTGCATTCTAAACTTATTGCATGCTTATTCGTTATTATGGGCAACCTATTTTTGACCAGCACAGAAATAATAGGCTAATAAACAGTAAGTAAATTAAGAGCAAAGGCCACACTCTAATGTTCACCTCCACTTTACCTCCTTTTGTTGTAGTCCCTAGAACAATTTCTCATTAGCGGTAGCACACATTCAGCAGATATTGGGACAGGGGAGCTTGGCATGCTGCAGTCCACGGGGTTGCAAAGAGTGAGACAGGACTGAGCAACTGAACAACAAAAAGCTAGGTACTATGGATGTGAGAGTTGGACTGTGAAGAAGGCTGAGCGCCGAAGAATTGATGCTTTTGAACTGTGGTGTTGGAGAAGACTCTTGAGAGTCCCTTGGACTGCAAGGAGATCCAACCAGTCCATTCTGAAGGAGATCAGCCCTGGGATTTCTTTGGAAGGAATGATGCTGAAGCTGAAGCTCCAGTACTTTGGCCACCTCATGCGAAGAGTTGACTCAATGGAAAAGACTCTGCTGCTGGGAGGGGTTGGGGACAGGAGAAGGGGACGACAGAGGATGAGATGGCTGGATGACATCACGGACTCGATGGACATGAGTCTGAGTGAACTCCAGGAGTTGGTGATGGACAGGGAGGCCTGGCATGCTGCGACTCATGGGGTTGCAAAGAGTCAGACACGACTGAGCGACTGAACTGAACTGAACTGACTGAGGCCAGATTGTGCAGTAAGTAAGTGTAGCAATTCAGAAACCACGAAGAAGAAATAGACAAGAACCCCATGAGGAAAGGCATCATAACAGAAGGAATGAAGGATGGTTGAGAAGGGAATGAACAAGAAAGTTGATTAGGGATAAAGTCTTGGCTGTATTGAGTAAAAAGAACCCATTTCTAAGGATTCAAGGACTTCAAAGAAAACTAATCGAGGTGTTAGTGCTTTAATTTTCCATCAGTGTGTAAGAGCCAGAAAAAAGGTCCAGGATAATCTAGGATTAGGAGATTTGCACCAGTTAGTTAGACTTTAAAAAATAGACTAAAGACCATCATAAGTTTAGTTTCTCTTAGGCTACAGAGGCTACATTTCTCTAAATTAACTAGTTCTTTTGGAGTTTGTCTCTAACATTTTCTCTCATTTTAAAGCAATCACTTTGTCATACTTTGCAGTTAGGTCAAAGATTGTAGGAGGAAAGAGATTTAAACATAAAGAGAACTCTGAACCCCTTTGTAGAGCTTTTAGGGAAATTAATGAGATACTCTTCTGGTTGAAGGTAGCCTGGATCAGTGTGGCCACATTGATTTGTGTCTAATCTTAGGAAAAGATTTCCTGTAATTGGTTTGTTCTGGGACCTTTTCAGGACATAGGGCTGAGTCATGTACTCTTCTGAAAGCTGAGCTTTCTTCTCAAAAGACAGATCCTGAACAGACTGACATCCTTACATCAGTGAAGATTTCCCGCTTACCTGAGAAAATTTGACCGAGAAGAATCATGGCAGCAAACATGAAGAAGAAGATTTTCATGGCTCCAGGCTTCAGTGGAGAGAGGATGAAGGAGACACAGTGGCAAGAATCTAGCTGTTTTATCGATGGAAATTGATTAAAACAAGTTCTACAGCTCTGAAACAGTGGGACGTCAATTTTGGTTTGTAGTGTTCATTAAGAGTGAACTATTCTCCATGCTCCACTGAATAATATGTGGGCTGCTGGGTCAGGTTTTACCTAAGTAAACACTTAGGAGAGAGAACCTTGTCTTCTCCTGTCTTCCTACCTGGAACGCTGTCTTCTACATCTCTGTCTAGATTTCTCCTATGTTCCCTAAACCCCTTCTCAAGCCCTACCACTTCCATAGGGTCCATAACTACCATTCCTTTTATCCTTATCTAAGATTTTACATGCAGTTTGCTTTTATAAGATTCACTCAGCCATTATTGATTGGCACCTGGTATATAGCTTTTTCAAATTATACTCTATGAAAAAAATTTATCTTCTCATTTGTATTATAAACTCCATAAAGGAAAATAACTTTCTTCTCATCTTTTTTCTTCCCATTCATTCCTTACAACAGTATTTTTAACAAAAGGTGCTCAAAATATATGTATTTGACTTATTGGTTGATAGCTGCCTGGTTAGAGGAATCCGTGAATAATCAAGCAATCAGTATGAGAACTGTCATTAATGTTCAAAGTTTTTACACATGTAAGATATTACTCAGGGTAATAATGTAAGTATTACATATGCTTATAGTTTATATTTTCTGGGAATAGTATTTATTCAACAAATATGTGTTGGACAGTAAATACCATGTGTATTTGTATGTCACTAAGAAATTTGAATTTTATCCTAAAATCAAAGGAAAGTCATCAAAGGGTTTTAAGTAAGGGAGTTATCTGAAAGATTTGACATGAAATAGATATAAAGGGTTTTATAAATCATTATGAGAAGAATAAAGATTTCTATAGAAAAATGGACTAAAGACATGAAAGAGCAATTAAATAAAGGAACGTGAAAGTGTGGAATTAGTGTCCAACTCTTTGGAGTCCCCGTGATCTATGTAGTCTGTGGAATTCTCTTGGTCAGAATACTGGAGTGGGTAGCCTCTCCCTTCTCCAGGGAATCTTCCCAACCCATGGATCAAACCTGGGTCTCCCGCATTGCAGGCAGATTCTTTACCAGCTGAGCCACAAGGGAAGCCCAAGAATATTGGAGTGGGTAGCCTGTCCCTTTTCTCCAATGGGTCTTCCGAACCCAGGAATGGAACCGGGGTCTCCTGCATTGCAGGTGGATTCCTCACTAACTGAGCTATCAGAGAAGTCCAATTTATAAAGGAAGAAACATGAAAAAAATCAAGTGAATTCCACTAATAAACTGAAATGAGCTCCTAACAGATGATCGTTTCCATTGATAACAAGTGAAAGTCTGGAGGAAAAAAACAACCTACGTGAAGGAAATGAAAGTTACAATAAAGACAGACATGTTTTGGAGAAAAGTTAAATTTGGAAAAATGGACCAGAATGGAATGAGTTCTCTGATTACAGTGTGGCATGAAGCAGTTAAAGCTCCAAAAATAAATACGTAAAAATAATCTGCCACCTTGCTAAACTTAGGACAGGCACAAGGACAGAATCAAAGTTACTTAAAGCTAGGGACTTCCCTGGTGGTTCAGTGGTTAAGACTTCACTCTTCCAATGCAGGGGGCGTGGGTTCAGTGTCTGGTTGAGGAAATAAGACCTGCATGCCGTGTGGCCAAAAAGAATAAGAAAATAAAAGAGCATTCTGGAGGCCTGAAAGAGGGGCAGGTATTCCCATGCAAGGTTACAAGCCCAATACAGGCTGTGTGGGCTTTTTATCTCTCGATAAAGAAGTATTCCCAGCCTGAACTTGCCTTCTGTTGCTGAGTAGAGGTCAAAAGACTATACATGCAAGACTGCCATTACCAGCAAAAAAATAAAAAATGTTATTAACAACTGTATGCCTAAACATTCAACTGCTTATATAAAATAGGAATATTATTATTAATCAAAAGATGGCTTTGAAAGGGCATCTTTTCACTCCAAAATACAGAATGAGCTCCAAATACTAAAAAAAAGTTTAGTTGGCTCATTTTTAGTTTCTAAAGGTAGAAAATCAGTTTATTGATTTGATATCTTTCTTCTTTCTAAATACAGGCATTTGAAACTATAATTTTTTTCCTCTAAGCATTGGTTTAGCTGCATCCCATAAGTTTTGTGTTTGTTTGTTTGTTTACATTTTCATTCACCTTGAAATATTTTCTAAGTTTTCCTACGATTTTTTTTCTTTGGCTCATTATTTATTTGGGGGTGTGTGTGTGGTTTAATTGTAACACATTTGAGACTTTCCTAAGTGTGCTTCTGTTATTCCCTCGTGGTTGGAGAACATATTTTCTGATTTCAACTCTTTTTATTGAGGATGTTTTCTGCCTAACATATGGCCAGTCCTCGAGAATACTTCATGTGAACTCGAGAGAATCTGTGTTTTGCTGTTGTTGGATGGGCTGGGCCGTAGATGAGGTCTCATGGGGTTTACTTTTTATAAAAATGTTCTTTTGTCTCTAGTAGCCATTTTGTCTTAAAGTCTGTTTTGTCAGCTTTTAGTGTAACCATTACAGCTCTCTTTTGGTGACTGTGCGCATGGTGTATCTCTTCTCACCCTTTTCCTTTCTGTGGTCCGTGAGAATCACACCCATCCCTCTGCCTAATATCCTAAGGGCAGCTACCCGGCGCTGTTCTGTTCTTGTCCTACCGTCAGAGGCGGCCCCAGCCACAGCTCTTGCCAGGCGTGAGCACTACAGGGTGACTGGTCTAGCTCTCCAGGCAGCCTTCCTTGAATTCAGTCTCTTAAGCATTGATGTGAACGTGATATTTTCCTCACCTTTCCCCATGAGAGGCTGAGTGAAGTCACAGTCACAGCACCACAGAGAAACCCTGCCCCTGCCTTCTCTAGTTTTCCTTTATACCCTCAAGTAGGTACAAGGCTGTGTTTCAGAACTCGTTTTGAGGTCAGCCTCTTTACTCTCCTTGCCTTTGCGGTTTAGCACCTCAGTCAGGACTGTGGAAGTTAACGATACTTAGCGTTTTGTCCTCTGCCTTTGGGGAATTTGGGCCAAACTGATCCGTCTTGCTCTGTAGGCACCATCGTTTCCTTTCAGTTATTGTGAGAGGGCTTTGAAATGGAACCCAGAACCAGGAAAGGGAACTAGCCATCTAGCATAAGGCTTAGAAAAGCTACAGCTTCGGAATTGATGGAGTTCAGTGCTTGCTAACCAGGAGCATTATGTAGACCAACTCAACTGGGAACACTGTAGGAGAGACCCAGCCCCAGGGTCTCTCTTCCTTGACACTTCTCTCTGCCCCATCCATCACCTAGAACCTTCCTCTTCAGAAGATTCAGCAGAAACCAATAATCAGAGATCTCCATAATTTACTGAGGAATCAACAGACACTTAGCTGAGGCATCCGCTTGACATCTGAAAGGACTGACTTTTCAGGTAACAAGAAGCTAGTGTTAGCTGAGACTATATTATTCTGTAGGAAGGACCGGGTGTCTCAAGGAGAAAGAGGTAACTGAAAAGAGAAGTTCTAAAAGGAGCAAAGTATGGAAGAGAGGAGAGAGCAAGAGGAAGAAGGGAAATTTGTGAATGGTTGAGCATTTATGAGAGGTGCCCTCTGAGACCATAAGCCATCTGACTCTGGATGCTGTTTAAGGTAATGATTAAGGTAATAGCAGGGCACAACCACTGGTCCTCCACTCCGTAGGACTCTGAGACACGTACATGAATTCTGTAAAAGAGCATTAGTTTGGATCCAGAATACTTTCAGTTTTTGGAGTCAAGCAGTATGGGATGTGGGATAAGTAAGGAGTACCCTGGCTTTGTGATGTTCTATGAGTCATCAGCTGCACGCTCACTGTGGAGATCCAGGGAGAAGGACCATCCTCTGGCAGATGGTGACTCACCCAGATTTTTAGGATTAGATCCTCCACTTCCCACTTCCCTGAATTGTTTCCTGTGAAAATGAAGGAAACGTAGAGTCCCACAAGCATTTTGTCTTAGATCTCTTCTGGAGAACAACTGATCAAATGTAAATAGGCTCTGTTGTCTGATCTATTTACATTCATGTCAGACATGAAATGGTTCCCACACCAGAAGCTTGAAGAAATAATTTAATTTGGACAGCTGGTGATAAAGTGTTGGAAGAACTGAATTTGTAGAATGGGAGCAGTGAGGCAACCCTAACATTAGCCACAGCTGAAATACCCCTCTGCCGGATGGTTGGAGGAAAAACAAGAGGCTCTGGTGTGAGCTCAGGAGCAAGGATAAGACGATGGGAGCTGGGCCTGAAGTAAGACTTCTGGTGAGGGAGGCGAGGATGCAGAAGCTGAAACCAAGAGAGATAGTGAGGGAGGGAAACCCTGAGTTCTCCTGTTCTCTTATCCACCATTCAGCTTCCAGGCACTTGCAATAGACTGAAACCAGCCAGAAAAACCAGAACGCTTAGAGAATGTGCTTTGCAGACAATATGCCAGTTATACAGAGCAAAGTAGGAAAAAGACAGGCGTATATCTGAGCGCAGAAAGACCAATGAGGCCACGGTCCTCTCAAATGTGGAGCAACATAGTCACATATTAAAACTGAGTGAGCAAGTTTGAGTAGGGCCTTTATTTTGACCTTTATTTTGTGAACTGCAAATTTTTTCATAAGGCAGAGTTATAGAGTCAACCATTTATGCGTATCCCATGTTGAACATTTTAAATTAATCTGTAGCATTTCACCCATTGGCAGGAAGAGAAGGGCTTCCTTGGTGCCTCAGAAGGTAAAGAATCTGCCTGCAGTACTGGAGACCTGGGTTTGATTCCTGAGTTGGGAAGATCCCTTGGAGGAGGGCATGGCAACCCACTCCAGTATTCTTGCCTGGAGAATTCCATGGACAGAGGAACCTAGCGGGCTACAGTCCATGGGATCGCAAGGGAAGAGAAACATAAAGTTGGTGTCCTGGACCTTAACTGAGTGGATGTGAAATGTTTTTTTAAAAAAATACACATCATACACTCTCTAACACCTGTTGTCTTGTGTCTTCTTGATTATAGCCATGCTGAGTGGTGTGAGGTGTGGTTCTGAGTTGCATTTCCTTGAGGAGTAGTGATGTTAATCATCTTTTCAAGTACCTGTTGGCCATTTTAATGCCATGTAGATGGACCTTGAACACATTATGCTAAGTGAGATCATCAAAAAAAGACAGTACTGAACGCTATCTATTATATGTGGACTCTAAAAAAGCCAAACGTGTAAAACACAGAGTAAAATGGTAGTTACCAGGAGATGGGAGTGGAGGGCTGAAGTCAATGCTGTTTAAGGGCACCGACCTGCAACAGGTAGTAAATAAGCCATAGAGATCTAATGCACAGTATAATGAATACAGACAGTTTTGCTGAGAGACTAAAACTTAATTATCCAAACAGTAAAAAGAAAGGATAAGTATATCCTGTGATAGGGGTACTCAACATCACTACAACAGAATCATATTATAATATAGAAGTGTATCAAACTAATATGTATGTCTTGAATTTACATAGTTTTATGTCAAAGATAGTCAATAAAAATACACCATAAGTACTGGAGTAAGTGAGTGACAACATATTGGTACAAAAAGAAATGATGTGGAAAAAAGCAATTTGTTACAGAACTATAACTCCATTAACAGTGATGTGGCTGCCATATCCATTTATTTTGCGTTAGAATTAGTCCATAAGGATAAATACACAGAACACGGTGGTGGTCTGCACACCCTTTGCTGGTTTCCAGCTAGTACCTTGAGCAAATGACAACCTCCCTGGTCTCAGTTTCTTCAAATATAAATGAGGACAATAAAATCTACCATATAGGATGTTTGTGAGTCGTATGAGAAAAGTATACGGGCAAGATTCATAAGTATAAGGGACTCTATAAATATATAGTAATAGTATCTGACTGTGTGAGTAGCTGTTAGGTACCAACTCATGTCTTGACTTTTTTTAAATTTAAGTATAGTTGGTTTACAGTATTACATTTTTTCAAGTGTACCACATAGAGATTCCATGTTATAGATTATACTACATTTAAAGGTATTATAAAATATTTTTATTTCCCATGCTGCACAATATATACTTATAGCTTATTTATTTTATACATAACAGTTCATACCTCTTAACCCCCCAACTCCTACTCCCCTCTTTCCTTCCTTCTCTTTCCCCACTGGCAACCTTTTTAGAGATCATCTTCAAAAAGAGGCAAAGGAACAAAACAAAGGGAGAAGGAAATGAGAATGATCCTGAATTCACACTCACTGTGTGACTAGGTTAAGCTACATAACTTCTCTCCACGTTCCTTGAACCTCCAGTCCCATTTCCAAAGCCAGAAGAGAGCTGGTGTGGCTTACAGGATCCTCCGCCGGCAACAGAAAAAGTTCACTTTGCAATTTCCAACAATCTTCTCGTCCTCAGCGCATATCTTCCTGCATTTGCCCCGACCAAGCCAGCACGGCTCACAGGGAGACATATCACCTGCACCAAGAAAGAGCTGCTGACTTGACCTTCCTGAGGACTCTCTGGGAATGAGGGAAGGCCCCAAGGCCATAGAAGAAGGGAGGGTTTGTGCTTATGACTGTAAAGAGTGTTTTCAAGAAACAGCCTGGACATCTCCAAAGACCTCCACTTTTTTCAGAATAGAGGGGGAATTCAATGTTTAAGCAAGAGGAAGATGCAATCCCTTTCTCTGTGTGTTTAACAACTGCATGGGTCAAAAGTATAAGCACAGTTGGACAATGTCATGTAAGTTACAGAACTATAAAAAAATACATACCTGATGCTGCTGCAAAAGTTACAAAATGAAAATGGGAGAGAGATCTTGTGGTTTGGAAAGATCTTTGAGGGTAGAGTTTCAAGACTTAGGTTCAGTTTTGCTTGGGCCAGGTAATGGCCATGTGTCCTCACTAAACTGCTTAGTCTCGTCTTCCATAAAAATGGTGGTTATGATAATATCTGCCTCAAAGGGATGTTTTGAAGATCAAATGACATAATGCGCATAAAGTTGTTAAGAGCTTGCCTGGGGCATAGTAAGCACTCAGTGATAGAGGCAACCTTAGTCACTCTCCCACTCTGAAATTCTGTCTGAACACTTTTAAATGTTGTTTAGAATTACCCAGGAATATTTCTTTCAGTTCTGTTTATAATATGCTTTTTTCCTGTACTGGGTGAGTTTACAAAAAAAGATCACTGGGCTATTCATTATGACCAAGTCATCTGCAGTGGTGATGGATTTTCACTGAACCACCCTGACGCCCTTTTTAGACCACTGGTATACATTCAGGACACAGTTTACTGGATTTAGGAGCAGAGGCTGTTAAGAGTTGGGTAAGCGTGCTCTTAGAGCAGTGTTAATTGGCTGGCACAAGCTTAGTCCTGTGACCTTGGTTTAGTTAGTACCATGATGTCATGAGAACAGCCATGAAATCCAAAGCACCATGACCAAAATGACAAACCAGTAACAAAGAGGTTTCTCTGTGAAATGGAAAAATCCAGATATGACGCTTAGAACAAGAGGAAGAAAAGGTGGAGTTAGTCTGGATATCAGTTGGTCTGGGATATCAGGCAGTTCTATTTCCACGGCTTCCTTGTCTCTGGGAGTTCAAGATACCTGACAGGGCCAGAGTTCCTAAAAGTAAAAAAGGGATTTATCTTACCTGCTGAAAGTGGCTGGGAATACTGGAGTCCTGCCTGGCACCCTAAATTCAAAACAAAGCACATTTTGAATATGAAAACCAATGCAGGGAAATAACACTCACAGAGGTTGAATCTTATTCTATTTTTGAAGGCTGGAACTCCTGGTATCCAATAAGTTTCTTTTTTTTTTTTTTTTAAGGAATCATAGTTTGCTTTTCGAAAATGCTATTGCTAGTTGAAGAATTGCCATGAGAAGTGCATTGAAGTGCATGGCTCCTCTTCAGGGTGGTGCATAGAAGAGTCATCAAGCTTTATGATCTGCCCCATCAAAATCCCATCTACTCTTGTTTACCTGACGGAAATTGAGCCAACATGAAGAAAAAGGCCAAGACAAAATAAAACATCTTCCTGCTCGGCGCCATCTCTGGGAAGAATCTTCAGAAGGGAGATTTGGGATTCCTTTGAGAGGACGAGAGGCTCCCTTATATTTGAAAATAATGTGATGTGCTCTTGGTCAGTGAAGTGAATCCATAAAGAAAGTACACTTACATGCTCCGTTTCCCAGGATCAAGGACCGGGGTGATGCCCTTGGCCTCCACAGGTCCTTGTGTTGGGGGAATGCCTACTGGGCTGGTAGAAGGGACGCCAGGCCAGGAGCTGAGAGATCAAGGCAGCTCAGTCCTGGTGCAGGGAGTAGGAAGCCCCAGCCCACTCTCCCAGCTCAGCAAGCTCATCTGTCAAGCAAGGACCAGCTCACAGTTGTTGAGAGTGAGCACAGTCACTCTCCTACCTCTTCCGACTGGTCTGAGGATCTGGTGTGATGATGACAAGAATGAGTTGAACACGTGGAATGTGCCCAGGAACCCTGGTGCCCTGTGAGAGCTCGAGAAGCGTGGAGTGTCACTTCCCTAACTTTCCCAAGGAGAGAGGGAGGGGTAGCAGTCATTTTGCCAAGTTATTTCTGAGTCCTTGAACCTGTAACAACCCCACTGGGAAGACCAAAGCCATAACTACCACATCTCTTTAATTCATTAAGAACACGGGTATTGGGACTTCCTTGGGGGTCTGATGGTTAGCACGCCTTGCTTCCACTGCAGGGAACCTGGGTTCTATCCCTGGTTGGGGAACTAAGATACCACAAGCCTCAAGGTTTGGACAAAAATATAAGTAATGCTATGAAAATGGATGAAATAACCTAGGGAGCTAATAGACCAAACACACACACACACAGAACCATGGGTATGAAAGTGAAGCAAAGTGAAGTCGCTCAGTCGTGACCGACTCTTTGCGATCCCATAGACTGTAGCCTACCAGGCTCCTCTGTCCATGGGATTTCCCAGGCAAGAATACTGGAGTGGGTTGCCATTCCCTTCTCCAGGGGATCTTCCCAACCTAGGGCTTGAACCCGGGTCTCCCAAATTGTAGACAGACACTTTACTGTCTGAGCCACCAGGGAAGTCCTATGGGTATGAAAAGTTACACCCATATACCCATATCAGGCTTCCCTGGTGGCTCAGTGGTATAGAATTTGCCTGCCAATGCAGGAGACAGGGATTCAATCCCCGGTCTAGGAAGATCCCACATGCCCTGGAGCGACCCAGCCCGTTAGCCACAACTACTGAGCTCATGCTCTAGAGCCCGTGCTCCACAGCAGAAGCCACCGCACTGAGGCGCCCCGCACCACAACTAGAGAGCAGCCCCCACTCGCCACAACTAGAGAAAGCCCGCATGCAGCAACAAAGACCCAGTGCAACCAAAAAACAAGTAAATAAATTTAAAAAATCAACAAGATGACAAGATAGTAGATAAGATAAATGAAACTGTGTATCACTGAAAACATCCAGAAGTTTGTCTTTGCTTGGGGGCTTCAGTCTGCTTAGGTGAGGTTGGAAAGAAATAGGAGAAAACACATTGTTTTGGTGAATCATTCCTAACTGGATATGCATAAAGAAATATCTAACAAAAACATGCTGACAAAGCCGAAGTTAGGATATTCCCCAGTTGCTTTTTAAAATGCAGTTTTTAGTCTGGAAAAATTTTAGATTTCCTGGAAAGTTGCAAAGACTATAGAGTGTCACCACCTACCCACTACCCCCAGCGCCTCCAATGTTAACATCCATGTTGAAAGTTACTCATGTTAATAACCGTGGTTCACTTGTCAAAACAGAGAAAGTCACAGTAAGACATGACTAGGTGGTAAACGCCAGGATTCCAGTTTCTCTGATGTTTTCTCCTGACGGGGACTGTGTTTGGGGTTTGAAGAAGGAGAACAAAGGGTGGTGTGTCCTTCCCAACCCATTCATCACATCGGGGTTACATAATGCGAATGTGACGGACCCCTCCCGAGATGACCTTGACCACCAGACAGGCTGTCCTGCCAGACGCCCCCAGTCTTACATGATTGTTCTTCTCCTCGCACAGTCTCTTCTTTGAAAGCAACTCACTTTCCTTTAAACTGAAATAATTATGCTCCAGCTCCTGGATCAGGAGTATCCACGAGTACCCACTGGAATTCTTCTGCTCAGAAACATGTCTGTTTTCTCGAATGTATTTATATGTTCAGTCACTTATTGATATCAGCAGAACATGAGGAAGTGAACTGGTGAACTTATCCAGATCACATATGAAAACCACCTTTGCATAACATAGCTTTTGAGGCGTTTGTGGTTGGCTTGTTGTCGATTTAATTAATTTTTATGGGAGTATAGTTGCTCTACAATGTTGTGTTAGTTTCTGCTGTGCAGCAAAGTGAATCAGTCATATGTATGCATATATCCCCTCTTTGGGGGACCTCTATGGTTGTTTCAATACTTCTAAGGTATCTTGACATTAGCAGTCATCATAGCAGTGGGGCCATGCGGATGGATGCATAGCCCCCTAATTCCGCGTTGTCCTAAAGAGAGGCATCGCGCTCCCTCTCTCCCAAGGGGGAGGGTTAAAGTGGACAGTTCAAGTCTTCCTCTCCACCCAAGTGTCCGTGGGCTACCTTGAAAGGAGCACAGGCACATCTTTGCTTCTGCCACACCTCACTGATCAAGAGGCTATGGGGCTGGAGAAATTTATAAATGTGGGTGCTTGCTGCTCCTGCCTCGTGGTCACTGTGCTGATCTCTCGAGACCTGCAAGTCATGAGGACGTCCCTCTTTCTCTTTGCTGTCTTCTTCTTTCTGGCCCCAGGTAAAACGAGCACTTTGGCAGGGAAGGTTATCGGAGGTGGAGGCCCAGAGAGAGGATCTGTCTCATTGAGCTCCCGGGCACAGTCAGCTCTAGAATGCTGTGAGCCCTCTTGGCCCAGGAGCCCTGCAGAGGGGACCAGAGGCTATTTTCCTCTAATGCCTCTGCTGCAAATCCTTTGCATTTGTTGTGGTCTAGGATGGGCTGTCACAGGTTTGAAGACATCACAATATGCCAGGAAAGGTACCTTTTGGTCCTCCCCAGTCTTACGCTCACTAACAAAAACTTGGAAAAAAAATTAAAAGCAAGGTTAGCCATTGATGGATCTCTTAAAAAGTAGTTGTGATAGAGATTAAGACCGGGAGGGAAGAGAGGCAGAGGAAGGAAGAAATGGATGAGAAAGGGGGTGGAGCTTGGAGACACTGTGTATCACGCTGGTCGTGGTGTTAGCACTTAAAACAGGAAAGCTTAAACTGCCATTCCTTAATCACAGGCTGTAATGCTGGATGCTGAGACGAAGCCGTCATGTAATGAAATGCACGTCTCTCTCCAGTGCCAGAGCCTTTAAGAAAGACTCGTGTTACCTCTAATTTAGTGATATTCATAGCAAACCTCTTTGGCTTGGAAGGCCAAGCCAAATACATGTTATATACATGTTACATAATTCAGTACATGAATACATGTTACATGTATTTCACAGCTGAAGAAGTTAAACTTTAAATAGGCTGAGCAGCTCCTCAAAGTCCTGTGGAGAAGCAGGAGGGAAGCCAGGACATGAAGCTGGGTCTGTCTCACCCCAGGGAGGGGAAAGGTCCTTTCCCAATCAGAACCCCCGTCATCGACCCCAGGACCTCCAAGGGGCTCCATTTGGATCCCACTCAAAAGTATAGTCCAAGGCTAGGCTCGTCCCACATCCCGGAGAGCTGATCGAAGGGCTTTCTAGAACAGACAGTGAGTCCGAGTTTGTACCAAATACCAGTGATACCCCTGACATGATGCTCAGAAGTCCCATGGCCGCTGTGCATGTCTCTGGCCTGCTCTGCAGTTACCCTGTGTGAGCGGATTCTAGGACAAGTACACATGTGGGGATTGAGCACCTAAACTGTTCCTTCCACTGGCTTTGGTGGACACGTTGGCAACTGACCAAGGCACCCTTTCTAGATCACTCATGCTTAATAAACACAAGATGATATACTATCAAGTTATCTAATGTAACTAAATGAAACTGACCTATCAATAAGCCATGCGTGCACACACAGGCAGGCACGGGGTTATGTCACCCTCTAGATGGTGTCTGTGATGATCCAGAAGAAGCCCTGTAGGCACGAGGATGCATGCTCATTCCAGAGGCGTTCTCTTTCTGGGCCATCGCTGTGAGCTGGACCTAATACAAGGACTCTTGTCAGAGTGAGGTCCAGCGCCCCTGGCCTGAGACAGCCCTCTACTGTTAGGACGGCAGAAGGAGTATAGTTTCCTGGGGTGGGAGCCAGCGTTCACCGAGCTTTGAAATACTGGGGTGTTTAAACTTATAAACTTACATGCTGATGCTCATATGATTAGCACATATGCTGACACTAATCCATCTGGTTTTAATTTTATAGGTATGTGAATTAGGTGCCTTTATAAGTTGACATGAATTGCAATTTGTGTACATCTGACACTTTCATTACATACACCCAAATTGTGCAACTCTAAAATGTTGATACTGCCAAGATGCATTGCCTGGGGAATTCTCTGGCAGGCCAGTGGTTAAGACTCTGTGCTTCCACTGCAGGGTCACGGGTTTGATCCCTGGTTGGGGAACTAAGATCTCGCATGGGATGGCATGGCCAAAAAAATAAAAAACAAGCAAAACAAAATGTTAAAAAAAAGAAAAGATCCACTGCCTGTCTTTAAGTTGAAACTGGCTACTCCAGTGATTGCTCTTCATCGAGTACTAAGGCCAGAACTGGCCTCCAGTGCAGAGCAGCAGAAGGAAAGTCTGGGAGAACCACTCCCAACAGAGTCCACCTTCCTGGTCTTGAACACTTTTGATGGACTGTGGTGAGAAAATGAGACTGAGCCTCTTAAAGCAATCTCTCAACTTCTATCCACTACAGTAAACGTTTTGCTTTCTATGCATTTACTTCTTTCCAATGCAGTCCTGGGACATCTCCCCAGCCTCGGGTCTTGCTCCACCCTCACCAAATAGCCCTTCGAGAGTGTGTTGGGGAAGCTTACCAACACAGGTGTTTATAAGAACAAGTTGATGATGTCCCAACAGATTTTGATAAAAGAACATTAGCTTCTGTTTCCCAAAGTTCCCCCCACCTCCCCAGCCCAACCTAATCCAACATGCTGGAAGACAGATCTGTCCTTCCTGGCCTTTCATCCTGTGTGACAAAACGACAGGAAAATCAAATGGAAAACACTCCCGCACTGCCATCTCACTTACTGAGATGAGGCACTATAACAACTCATAAAGAAATCCTCATTGGTTGATTAAATGACTGCACCTGGTAAGTAGGCGTCTGTGAGAGAAGAATTAATCCAGGTGGCTCTTTCTTCCTTGTGTAGCCAGGAGTGGATTTTTTGACGAGAAGTGCTTCAAGCTTAAAGGGAAATGCATCGAGTCTTGTCAGATAAATGAAGAACTTATAGGTTTCTGCCAGAAGTCTCTGAAATGCTGTGTGGCACTCCAACCGTGTGTGGTAAGGAAGGCAGTTAAGATCCCAGAGCAACAGGAATGATCCAGCTCCATCTTGCTTTTACACTGGCTTCCAGTAAGAAGACACTTTAATAAAAATAAATGGCTGTCTTTGATCCCTTTGTCAACTGCTTCACTTAGAAGGGGAATCTGAGTAGCTAACCTTGATGGTTCCCGACTCTTGGCTTAATTTTCTGTGGTTTTTTGATAAGGGGCTTGTCCCTAAGCCACCTGATATTTCTTTCTAAAAGGGGACTAGAAGTTATTGTAATTAACAAACCTCTAGTTTGCTCTCAGGCCGTTGTCATACTCTACCAACCTACTGAGATAGACAGATGACAGATAAATGATGAAAAATGAACACATATTTAGATGGATAATTATATTAATGATATATGAATAGACAATCAATTTATCAAGGACTATCCTGTGTTACACACCTGTCTAAATTTATCATCTTGACTCCTTGCCTTTAATTGTAGCTGGAGACAGTTCCTATGGACTTGTTCCTTATCTATAAGTCTGGAATCGAATTTGCTGATGGGCACAGAGATTGTCAATATCTCTATAATTGCTAGTAGCTCCAGTGACCACGATTCTGGTCCCACATTGACTTTCTACTATTTTCCTAGGAACTGGCTAACCGCCAGATCACCTTCTGACTCTAGACTCTCATGTTATCTAGTTCAGTCCTTATCTGAACTAGGTAATAGGAGAGCTAAGGACTCATGACAGGTAAGGACTCCCTGTCATGTTCCCTAGGCTTAAGATCCAACCTGGGTTCCCTGCTGGGTCAGAAATTTTGCCTTACCTCCCTTTTAATTCCTCAAGGTCAATGTGCTTAATTCTATTGGAACCAATGTCCCTTTTAATGACATCTTTCTGTTTTGAGACAATTGTGGAGTCACACATGACTGCAAACAAATAACACAGAAACATCTTCAGCAGGTAGGGCTACACAAACAGTTCTTAGACTTGCTAAAAAACCAAGATCCATAAAAAGAAAATACATGCGATCTCGCAAAATTTGCTCTGCAAAATATCCTGTTAAGAGTTTGAAAAGATGAACTGTGGATTGGGGATAAGTGTCTGAAGACCATATATCCAAACAAATAACTAATATCAAGAATATATCAAGGACTCTCGAAACTCATTAGTAAAAAAAAAAAAACAAAACAAAAAGCAACCTAACTGGAAAATAAACATGTGACAGATATTTTACTGACAGATGTTAAATATCATTAACATTTAGAGAGTTGCAAATTAAAATCACAATGAACCATTAATATACTCTTACCAGAATGGCAAAAAAAAAAAAAAAAAAATTGGTGACCACTATTTCTAGACAATCCTGGCTAGAATGTGGACAAGCTAGATCACTCTTATGTTGTTGATAGAAATGTGGAATTGTGCAGGCATTCTGGAAAAGAGTTTGGTATCCTTTTTAAAACTTAGACTTCTAGCACCCAAAGAATGCAGCAGTTGTACCCTAGGACATTTATCTCAGACTATGAGGACTTGTGTGAGGTTTTATGTTAATCTGACTGGGAGTTGGGCTGAATTGACTCTTTATTGCAGCTGTAGGTATCAGAAGTTTCAGCTTCCTCTGACATCCTTGTTTTTGTCTTCCCTGGTATTTTTGGTTTCCCTGGAAACAACTCCTTTTTATTTATATTTTATTTAACTTTTTATTTTGTACTGCAATATAGCTGATTGGAAGAGGGCATGGCAACCCACTCCAGTAAAAGAACTTCCCTGGTGGCTCAGTGGTAAAGAATCTGCCTGCAATGTAGGAGACCCAGGTTAGATCCCTGGGTCAGGAAGATCCCCTGGAGGAGGGCATGGCAACCCATTCAGGTATTCTTGCCTGGAGAATCCCATGGACAGAGGAGCCTGACTGGCCACGATCCATAGGGTTGCAAAGAGTCAGACATGACTGAAGCAACTTAGCACTCATAGATGATTAACAATGCTGTGATAGTTTCAAGTGAACAGCGAAGGGATTAAGTCATCCTCTTTGTGACCCCGTGGACTGTAGCCCTCCAGGCTCCTCTGTCCATGGGATATTCCAGGCAAGAATACTGGAATGAGTTGCCATGTCCTCCTTCAAGGGATCTTTCTAACCCAGGAATTGAACCCATGTCCCCTGCATTGGTAGGCAGATTCTTTACCACTGAGCCACCTGGGAAGCCCATACATGTATCCATTCTTTCCCATCTCCCCTCTTATCCAAGCTGCCACATGACGTCGAGCAGAATTCCCTGTTCTACACAGGTCCTTTTTTGTTATCCGTTTTAAATGGAGCAGTGTGTGCATGTCCATTGCAAACTTCTCCTGGCAACCGTAAGTTCATTCTCTAAGTCTGTGAGTCTGTTTCTCTTTTGTACATAAGTTCATTGGTATCATGTCTTTTTAGATTCTGCATATAAGGGATGTCATATGATGTTTCTACTTCCCTGTCTGACTCACTCCACTCACACAAGTCCTTTTTAAATAGTTTGTATATGCAGCTTTTGTATCTGTGACCTGTTGTTCCTACACTGGAGCCCCGTGGATATGGGGAAGGGAAGCAGTTTATAATCTTACAATTAAAGCCCAGTCCTCTCCTGCCCTGTGTCTCTGCAGAGCCACCTTCACAAGTATTTCTCAGCCTATCCGACCCCTCTTCCCCACACTGAGGTGAGGCAGGAAGGCTGGAGCGGGCGAGCCCCTTCTTCAGGATGGGTTGTGGCCCTAGCGATGCTCTCCCCTGGGAGTGAGTTCTTGTAGCGAATTCTCTGGACATATTTCACACTATTACTCTTCCTTTCTTCCTGCCAGAGTCAGTGGGGGTGTGTTTTTGGTTTTTCCACTGGGATAACTTGGTGGGTTTCCTGGAGTTAAAACCCAGGAGGAAGGGGCTGGATCTTGGCCTGGGGCATTCAGGACTTTCCACCTCTCCTGCTCGTCAGACTCTCACAGCTTGTCAGACCTTGAATTTAGGCTGTCTTTTCCCTGAGGCTCATCATCAAAGAGCACTAGGCCTATGCTGTTGACTGAAGAAGGAAATGGCAACCCACTCCAGTATTCTTGCCTAGAGAATCCCGTGGACAGAGTAGCCTGGTGGGCTGCTGTCCATGGGATTGCAGAGAGTCGGACACGACTGAAGCGACTTAGCATGCATGCTGCTAAGAAGCCCCAGGCTGCAATTTACCTGGGGCAATTTAATGCCAGTAGAACTGAAACAGAACTGCAAGTTCTTTCATCTGAATCAAAGAATATCTTAAAGAGATCATCTAGATCCAATTCTTGTTTCAGATGGGGAAACAAGTGGAGGCACAAACAACTCCTCATCGAGGGTCTTCCCCACCCCCCCCCCCCATCCTGAGCACTGTCTCCAGGCCACTAGGGCTGTCCCTAGCACCTGCCTTCATGCTGCATGAGTGCTCACCACTAAATGTTGCTTTTTAAAATTCTTCTGGCCATGTTGCACTGCATGTGAGATCTTAGTTCCTGGACCAGGGATAAGACCTGCATCTCCTGCACTGAAAGCATAGAGTTTTAATGACTAGACCACCAAGGAAGTCCCAATAAATGCTGGTTTTGGTAAGCGTGGGCAGTCTACAGCATCACTCTGCCGTAACCAGAGCTGCTCCTCTCCTGCCCTGTGGTGACCCCTGAAGACTCAATTCTGTGTCTCTCCAGCAACCAAGAGACCATGAGGATCCTTGTCCTGCTCTTAACCACTTTTCTTCTGCTCTCCCAAGGTTCTCCAACTAAAAAGAGACTCTCAGCTAGAAATTTAGGGAACTGCAGAGGACAGGGGGTGAAGAAAAAGCTTGACTAAGAATAAACATCCTGCAGGGGCTGCCATCTTCTTCCATCAATCTTTAATCTCAGCCCTGATTGAGACCAGGAGTAATCTGTAGTGAAAGGCTGGGCTGGTGTACACCTCCCGGCAGCGAGCTTCATGACTCAGAAATGCAGGGAGTTTAAATGTCACTGGGGGATTCACTAACCGTCCTGACTGCATTGCAGGACAGTTGCAGTTATTCACTTGGGATTTTGTGGAAAGAGATGCCTGCCTCGCCACTTCCCATCGATGGCCCCCATCTGCTCCTGAAAACCTTCGATCTGCACAGAAAGGGACCCCACTCACACTCCTAAAATTTTCATATCAAGTCTGAGGGTTAGGATGAAGAGAAATGCTGTGATTTCAGTAGGCAGAACAGAAACGTATGGATAGCACAAATAGCAGGTGCCTCTGGACACTGCTGAGAAAGTTTCTAAGTTACATTGAGACGTTGGCAATCTCCTGACCCCTGTGGTAATCTGTGTACCCAGAGGCAAACCATTAGCTTCGGCAGGGACTCTAACTCCCACCTCCTAAAGGCTGAGCCAAATGCTCTACAGCACAGTGAGGGCAAGTCAGGTCCTCCGAGCCTCAAGTCCAGCTGTGCTGGGACAATACCAATTGTTTGACTCGGAGAAACTCCCTGATCCTCTCCAAACCATTTTGTGGATTTCCAAAGCTCCAAAGGGTACCCAACCTTATCCCCATCTAGAGTGAGTTCCTGCAGTAATTCACGTGGGTTATTTCTTTATCCTGGAGGATTCATGTTTAGCTTAACTCTTCCTTCCTTCCTTGTTCTTTCTGGGCTGTTTCCCACGGACACCTCTTTGAAGTCCTGCTATCAGCATATTCTAGGCCTGTCAAAGTATGGTGGTAATTTATTTATCAAAAACCAGCTTCCCTTTGACCTGTGATCACAAGACAAAGAACCTGTTGCCACAGAAACCTGGGTCTGGGGTCCCTCCAGGACTAGGGGATATTCATGTTGAGCTGGTCACCATTGCCTGAGTTTCGCTACTGAGGGCTGGGGCAGGGTAACCACTAAAGTCTGAGCCTGAGAAAGGCCCCAGGACGTGGGCGATGTTGGGGGAGAGTGGGGGAGTGGAGTCCAGACTGCCATGACTAGCCGTCCACATCTCTGCCGCTCCTCCTCTCAGTGACCCTGGCTCTTACATACCTGCAGCCCCTTGAAATGCTCTTGAAGCAGGAAAGTGGGTACATAGGAGGATGATCAGTTATATAAGAAAGACCTAGTATCACTTGGTCCACCCTGAAATGCATTCGTCTGGTTCCTGCCAAAGCCAGGAAGCACCTGGCTGTAGAGCCGCCTTAGGCAAAGTTCTGGAGGGAGGTTCTTTCAATCCACCATCCACTTTCCCACCATCACCTGTGCTTCCAGGGCCCTCCTGGCTCAGCTGTGAGATGCGACCAGCTTGTCATGTGAGCGCTGACTGTTCAGCCTCAGAGCACACACTGGGTGAGGAAACCACCTCTCTCGCTTCTGCTCTCGGTCAAGGGTCACAGGATCAGGAATCCACCTCCTTCTCCCCAATCCTATACTCCTCTACTCACTCCAGTCCAGTCTCTGCAGGCATGTGCCCAGCAGGTCACTATGAAGCACACGTGTGTACCTGTCCTGGGTGTGCAATCGTGAGCATGAACACAAAATCCTCCTCCCACTCAGGGAACCTGGAATTCAACTGAGAAGACCAAATTACTTAAAACACACACACTATTTGGGATACAGGTTATGAAATAATTTTTAAAAATTACGTCAGGAAGACAGCAGTTCTGGGGCACTGAGCCTCGTGAGGAGGACCAGGCAGAGCTCCCTGCCATTGACACTGAGGTAGAGAGGGGAAGGTTATTTGTGCGAAGAGGAGGAAAGTGTTCCAGGCAGTGGGAAGGGGCTGGCGGTGCGGGACCCTGAGACAGACAGGGGCTGGTGTGCAGGAGCCCGCGGAGGCCAGGGGCCTCTGGACGTGGGGGAGCGAGGGCCGCTGGGGGCCAGCTGGAGGCTGAAGAGCAGGCCCAGGCTCTGAGCAGCCAGCTCTGTGGGCCGAGCTAACAGGCTTGGCTGGATTTAATAAGAAAAAGTAATAGCAAATTTTTGCAGGGATTTTAAAAAGAAGCGTGACATGAACCTATTAAGTTAAAAATAAATGAATAGTAAAGCCACGCTGGGAGCACATGAGGTGGTGAGGCCGATCCGCGCGGACGGTGGAGGCGGGCGTCGCCGGGCGGCGGCCATCTTGTGTCTGTGCCCGGCGCTCCCGGCGCCGTCCGGTCGGCTTCAGTCTCCGGGCCGAAGCTCCTGCCAGAGCCTTGCCTCTTGGTCCTCGGGTGCAGTTAATCACCCCCTGCCTCATTCTGTTATTCAGTGGGAAGTGACCTTGACGCGGGCAGGATATGCGGCTACGGGACTGCTCGCTGCCGGAGGAACTGTAAGAGACAAGAGTTCAGAGTCGGCAAATGCCCCAACACCTATCCGTGCTGTTTGAAAAAGTGGAACGTCAACTCCCTGAATCCTCAGAAGGACAGAAAGCCGAAGGGAGCGTGGCTCCTAGAAATGGCCGCCAGCCAGACCTCTGAGCCTCCCTTCTCCGGGCCTTCCCGCTGGACCCTCCCCAGCGGACCCAGTCGTCTGGTTGAGTGAGGCCCGGCCGAGGGCGCTCACGCGCACGCGCAGAGCCGGGGCCGGCGGCGCGGCGAGCACAGGCCTCTGCCTGACGGCGGAGGGCAGCACCGCGGCTTACAGGACTGTCTCAGCACTCCAGAAGGTGAGCCAGAAGCGCGGCCGGTCCGCCACAAGCCTAAGTGAACATCATTTTACTCTTTTGCTTGAATCATACTGATTGATCTTGTAACACTGGGTTTCTTTTCTGATCAGCAGTTCTGCTCAATAGTTATACGTGTCTTTTATTAATTAAAATGGAATAAATCAATACTGAGTGCAATTTGTCTGGCATACACTGCAATTCAAAACACAGACCTCCAGGGAGACAAACCAGAGATGCTCTGTGAGAAGGGTTGACCTCAGTGGGTGTATGTGGAGGGTTCCATCCGGCAGATGGCAGCAGAGAGCGCTTCCGACCCTGGCTAGGTGCGCGCTCCCGGCCTCCTTAACCTGAAAAGTGAGAGGTGTGATAAAACACTGGACCTGGGGTTCCTGCCCAAACTGTACTTCAGTGAGTAGTCCAGCTAATAAATGAAGGAGGGCTGATACAGAATATCACTATTTTGCAAACGCCCAGGGAAAGAGTGATCTGCTAACGAATGTCAACAGCCACTAAAATGAGAACAATAATCCCGCATTTGGTGTCTCCTAATAGAGGTACTCAATGCCACCTACGAGCTGTGAGGCTGATTGTGCCCTTTCGCCCCAAAATGAAAAGTGACCCTTCCTGTTAGTGTCACCCAGCGTCAACACGGACTCAGTCTTGTTTCTTCCTCAATAAGCTCCCCTTCCTGGATTATCTCCAAAAACACTCACCATGTTCTATCACATCGTTGAAAAATACTTTGAAATATATAACTCAGGGAAAAGAACTTTTTTTAATGTGACCAGAGGGCTCTTACCATACTTGGAAAATTCAGTGCTAACTCTTTAACACAGTTTAAGAGCCAACCAGAGTTCAAATGATACTGGTCTGCTTCAGTCGGAGTTGTTTTCTTATAGGCAAAGCAAACATGTAGAAATAAGTTGCCCATATACTGTAAAACTTGCATCATTTTTGAAGATGCATTCTGAGGACAAGATAGCAGTACTGTGACAGCTTTATTTATGTCATTTTAACGAATAGCAATGCTTTAGCCATCACCACTTGAAACTGGTGATTTTCCCTTAATGCCGTTTTTCTTGCCTCTCTCCTCTTTCTCCTCCTCCTCTGACCTATCTCCTCCTCCCCTGACATATCTTATTCACTAAACCTACCCAAGGCATTCAGGCATATTATTTACTTCCTGAGAAAAATGGCTCAATGTTTGTTCTGCTAGCGATGGGAAAATAATGCATCTACCTGTGTGCTTTTGTGAGTAGGAAGTTACTGCAGCTGCAGCCCCTCCCAGCCGGCACCCCCCAGCCCGGCTATAAAGGAAGCCCTCCCTGCCGCCCACCCGCCCTCAGCCAGCCCTGGATGTCAGGGCTGCAGCCTCCTTGGCGACATGAAGCAATTCCTCGCTCCATCCACTCTTCTCCTTGTGGTTCTGCTCTTTCCAGGTAAATCAGAAACAGGACCTGGGCCTGAGGGCCAGGGTCTCTCTGCAATGGTCATTTCCAGGGTAGGAGTCCCCTGGGCCTTGAGCAACTCAGCTCTGGGAGCCCAGCTCCTGGTGGGTTGCTCAGCAGGTGTCTCTGCCTGAGATTGTGAACAACCCCTTTTTTTTTTTTGGTGCACCCCAAAGCATGTGGGATCTTAGTTCCCAGACCAGGGATCAAACCCATACCCCCTGCATTGGAAGGTGGAGTCTTAACCACTGGACCTCCGGGGAGTTGGGTCAAAGACGCTCTGAAGGTGCTGGTGGCGCAGCTTCCCAGGAGAGAGGCTCCCAGTGCTGACTGTGCTTTTTCATCCTTTTAGCACCTCCTTCCCTTACAGAGAAGAACAGTGTGTGTCAGGAAGGACCTTGACATTCAGGGGGTCTCTACGACTACCTTGGTGACAGCCTGGCGGCTGCTCAGCTTAACTTCCACTGGGACTCAAGCTCCACTACTTCCCATTTCAGACATTGCTCCTCTCTGTCTTTGCCTCTCACACACACAGGTCATGTTTGCCCCTCTTCCAGCCCACTCCATCCATCCTCCCCTTGCTGTTTCTGCAGCTTTATTGAGGTATGGTCCTCGCACAGGGCGCTGCACCTACTTATGTGTACAATGTGATGAATTTGGGCGTGTGCAAACACCCGTGGCCCTGTCCCCATGGCCAAGGGGATGGATGCCTCTGTGCCTCCCAGAGCTTCTGTGTTGCTCTCTGTGCTGTCGTTTTCCTGTGGTTACAACACTTAACATGAGATCTTCCCACCTAGCAAATGTGGAAGCACACAGGCCATGTTGTCACCTAAGCTGGACAGCAGGCCCAGGACGTGTCCGTCCCACATGACCACTGATGGATGATTCTCCAGCCCCTCTCACTTCCAGTCTTCGCTCGTCTCTTGGAGCATAAGCCTCTCGCTGTCCTGGGTCTGTGAACATTCTCTGCTGTGTGTTTACCCTGAAACAGGACTTTCCGGAGTCACACATGCTAACCACCAGGACCCCGAGGGTCCCAGGAAACAAGAAGAATCCCCGGGACGGGGAACAAACAGGTCTCACCCACTTCACCACCAAGTAAAGCGCTACCTTGTGCCTCGCGAGCCCCCCTTCCCGGGTAAGTGACAGAGCCCGGGATGGGTCAGTCCATGAGCAGGACCTTCAGAGGAAGAATGGATGGGAGGTGACTGTGGGGGCAGGTGGGCTGAGAGGTGGAGTGTCCTGAGATGATACATGCATGACGTAGTCTGCTCTGCCTGTGGGGAAAGTTAGGGAGGGGTATGACAGCCCCCCAGGGCAGGACCCCCAAAGGTCTTGTGAAACGTGGAAGCATCAAGCAAAGAGAGTGCAAGCAGAGTGTGACACAGTTGGCTTGGAGACTGACTGTGATGCTCTCAGAGTGGTCCACAGACTGTGATCTGCCTGCTGGAGGTTCTGGACCACATGACTTCTGTGTCCCCAGTGTGCTTTCCCTATGTCTCCAAAGTCACGTGCAAACTGGTGGAGAATGTAAACCTGAGCAGAGAATTAGAGATCAGCTGCCACATTCACTGTGTAAAGCCCAACACGCAGAGCAGGACTTAGCATGTTTCAGGTTCAGTAATGATGTCTTGAGTCAATACTCAGGTGAATTGGCTTTGCTTCATGAAAACAGTGCTCAGTGGACAAAATATTGTTATAAACTTGCCTTTATGGTACAGGATCGATCATAACACTGGATCGTTTTTTCCTTATAACTTACGGAGGCAATCCAGAAGACTAGGACATTATCACAAACAATAATGATAATATTTACATTCTGCTCACATTATGTGGGTCTGTTCCAACTGCTTCCCATAATTTCATTTAATCTTCACAATAGGTTTAGGAGATAAGCCCTATTATTGTCCCTGCTTTGCAGCTGAGTAAACTGAGAAGAACAAGTGGGCTGTCCCGAGGGGATGGCAGAGCTGTTAGCAGCTGGGCCAGCCAAAGGTCTCCAGATACTCTGCCATCTTTCCTCCAGTTGCTCCTACTGATTGGTTAGAAGATTCCAGGGCCAGAGGCTTCTAGGACCAAAGTATGTCCCACCTGTTTTAATTAATAGGACAATGATTTGTGTATAATAAGCACCTGCGATGTGCTGGGTGCTTTGCTAGAACTCACATACACTTAGAAGATAGGCTTTATCACCTCCTTTTGAAGGTCAGGCAACTCTCAGCTCCTTGAAGAGTTTCTTTCTTAAATCACGGTAACCTAAGCAGCAGAAAAGTCGTGTGGATTCAGAACTTCTTCCTCCAGAGCCTGCAATATTATCTTCTCTTGTTTCCAGTCAGAGTACTAGTTTTCTGAATGTTTTAGAATTCATTTTGGTGACTAGAGATGCAGATTGAATGGCGGTCTGGACTGTGTGTGGGTGCAGTGAGAATGAGCTCCTCGGTTGGGTGACAGGTGTGTCCCTTCTGTCTCCCACTGGAAGGACCTGGAGAGGACAATCAGACAGTACAAAGGCCTACTCCAGAATAACCTGAAGGCAAGCGACCTGTGTCATCCTGAGACTGGGGCACTTGGAGGGATACAGTAGTTCCCCGAAGACAGGATGATTTTGAGTAGATCTGAACACTAGATAAAGCCACAGAGTGAACACATAGAGAGTGTTGGATCCCCCAAAGAAAGGGATCCCTAACGATGACTACTGTGCAGCTTTGGCACAGAGCACCCTAAGCATGACACTTCTCAGCGGAGCTGAGACAATTCTGGGGTCATCTGCCATCGAAGCCATAATGCAAACAATCTTTGGATTGTGTTGGGGTTTAACTCAATGGTTAATAGATCTGAGGAGATAACTCTCTCTCGGAAGAAGCAGAGCTATATACCTGGTCTTGATCTTACAGTTTTGAACTCAAAACCATGAACTTTATGGGGTATTGAAAACAGGCAAAGACAGAGGAGCAGACAATAGCAACGTCTCTGGGATTCCCAGAGGAAGCAGGTAGAGAAGTCAGTGGAACTGTTGTCCATTAGGATTAAAGTTTCAGTGATGCTAGAGGTGTGCTGTGCATCATAGAGCCTAGAGCTAATGGTGCGGGCTGTGCATTTAAATAGTTGTTAAGAGAGTAGATCTTATGCTCTCACCACAAGAGAAACAAAAACAAAACAAAAACAAAGGGACACAGGGAAATTTGGGGAGGTGATGAATGTGTTTATGACTTCGATTATGGTGATAGTATCAGGGTTTCTTTCTTTTTCTTGCAGGGTAGGGGCTGGCTGTGTTGCATGGCTTGCAGGATCTTAATTCCCCAACCTGGGATCAAACCCAGGGCCTTGGCAATGAAAATGCTGAATCCTAACCACTGCACTGCCAGGGAATTCCCTACATTCAGGTTTTTATAGGTTAAAAAAAAAAAACTACTGTTCTGAAAATGAAGTGATAAGAAAATAATTTGATTGATCAATTGATTCATTGATCAATCAAATAATTGTAAGGCTTATTGATGATAGAAATTAGGACAGGAAGAGGGTAACACCTCTTCAGATCTCAATGGTCAAATCTCACGTCAGCGGCAAGTGCTTCTGATAAACAGAGCACCCTGGGCATGGTATCCATCAGAAACCTTCCCCATTTACTTCTAAGTCTCTGACATTGTGCCTCTGCTTTCATTGTGTTCATCAACTTTTTCTTTTCTTTTTTAATTTATTTATTTCTTTGGCTGGGTCAGGTCTCAGTCACAGCATGCAGGAGGTTTAGTTGCTCAGAGGCAGGTGGGATCTTAGTTCCCAGATCAGGGATCAAACCTATGTCCCTGCATTGCCAAGTTGGATTCCTAACCACTGTACCACCAGGGAAGTCTCCCAGCTTTTTCTTTCATCATTGCACCATAATGTATTATTTAAGAGAAAAATTTGTTTACCAGTTTCAGTACTTGAAGTACCAAGTAAGATATCAATACAGTTACTCCGGTAACTTGACTCATGTTTAAGGTATCGGATCCAGGCACTCTCTCACAGCAGTGGGAGAAAGCACATCTTTTTAACTCTTTGAGTTCTACCCTCTGCCGCCCCTGCTTGCCGGGCCCAAGTGTGTCATCTCCCTCGAAGGGTGGCTCCACCCTCTTTCCTCAGGCACCCCTGCACTTAGGACACATCTCGTGAGGCCATCGTACGTCACCCTTGGCCTCAGCAAGTCCTTCTTTGTCCCTCTACACAACTTATAGATTATTTAAAGTACAACCTTGGTGTCCTAAAGCATCCCTCACCGTTTCTCTTGCCAATTGCCTCTGAATTGAAAGTTCATTTTTCAGGGAGAGTGAAGGTGACTTTTAAGCCAGAATCAAGGATCTGAGTTTGATGGTAGATCGTAGACAAAAGAAGTCCATTTCCTATCCCTTGCCATTCTCCACCGTACGCCTTTGGGTTAAGATAACTAGTGTTTGGTTCTTGAGATGGTCTTACGATGCTAACGTTGACTGTTTCTTTATACAGATACAGAACCAGGATTCAAAGTCGTCAGGTGCATAAAAGG
This sequence comes from Oryx dammah, assembly GCF_014754425.2. Lineage (NCBI taxonomy): Eukaryota > Metazoa > Chordata > Mammalia > Artiodactyla > Bovidae > Oryx > Oryx dammah. Next base: position 6,269,472 of record NW_024070191.1, read on the forward strand.
CGATGGCAAATGTCAAAAATTTTGTAATTACATGGAATTCCAATTAGGCTATTGCTCTAAAAAAAAAGACGCCTGCTGCTTACCTTTGAACTGAGGTGTTGACATGGAAGCCAAAACTCTGTCCGCTGCCTCCTGGGCCATCCGTCCTAATGCAGGTGTTTTGGACAAGAGCTGAAAGGCTGAGCAGAGAGGAACTGGGGCTTTGTCAATGGCACCAGTCTAAACTTTCACTGGAGCAGAGGAAAAGATGAAAACTGCCACACGTGATCTTTTGACGTGATCTTAGAGAAAACGGCTACCTTGAGATATACAATATTGTCCAGATCAACACAATTTTTACTGGTAGATGTGGATGTAATAAACTCTCCCGGGAAAACATTCAAATCATTTGTTCTTTTATTTATTTATTTTATTATTATTATTGTTATTTTACTTTACAATATTGTATTGGTTTTGCCATACATCAACATGAATCCGCCACGGGTGTACATGTGTTCCCAATCCTGAACCCCCTTCCCACCTCCCGCCCCATACCATCCCTCTGGGTCATCCCAGTGCACCAGCCCCAAGCATCCTGTATCCTGCATCGAACCTAGACTGGCGATTCATTTCTTATATGTTATTATACATGTTTCAATGCCATTCTCCCATTAGCAAATGAAGCAACTGACAAACAACTAATCTCAAAAATATACAAGCAACTCCTATAGCTCAATTCCAGAAAAATAAACGACCCAATCAAAAAATGGGCCAAAGAACTAAATAGATATTTCTCCAAAGAAGACATACAGATGGCTAACAAACACATGAAAAGATGCTCAACATTACTCATTATCAGAGAAATGCAAATCAAAACCACAATGAAGTAACATTTCACACCAGTCAGAATGGCTGAGATCCAAAAGTCTACAAGTGATAAATGTTAGAGAGGGTGTGGAGAAAAGGGAACCCTCTTACACTGTTGGTGGGAATGTTCTTTTATTTTAAACATATTTTTTGTACCTCCTTTGGTTCCTAGGCACTGGGAAATGTAATGAATTGGAGGTAGGACTATGTGGGGAGAAAGATAACTCAATAAATAAAAACAAGAGGATGCTACTTATTCTAAAATGTGCGTGTATCCAGCATGTGGGGAAGATAAATACAAACAGAATTAAGAAAGGGTTCCTGAGAAAATTTGAGCAGGATTTTGGAGTATGATTAGGAGTTTGTTAAGTGAAAGAGAAGCAGCGATTCTCAGGCAAAGTGTGCAGCTGGTAGAAGCTGCAGATCTTGAAAGAATGATTTGCTAAGAAAATGTGGAAAAGCTCAGCATAACTGTAGAAGAGAGGGACTGATTACAAGTATCACACGAGGAGGGTACAGGAAAAGTGTGTGACATTGTCAGAGAAAGAACAAACATTATACTAAAGACTTGAGATGGCTAAACAAGAGAAGGCACCCAGGTGCTCCAGGGGTGTGAACGTAGTCATACTTGAGTGTTGGAATGTTTATTCTAACAAAAGAATTGGGCCTGGACTGGAATTGTGGGAGACCAGAGGCCGGAAAGGAAGAGATGCTCCTGCCAGTGGAGGCCAAGGTCAGTGACTATAGTGGAGACAGTGCTTGAAGAGGGAACAATTAAGGGGTTTCTGCAGAGACTGGGGTTACACCTTTGGTGACGGAGGAGAAGGAAGGAAGGGGAAAAGTCCTGGGGATCAGGCAACATCAGGAACGAGGAGAGCAGGAGGAGCAAGGGTCTGGCTAGATGGGTCTAGGTAATGTTGGATTTGAAGCCTGCAGCATTCACCATATCCAGCTGGGACCTGGAGGAACTTGATGAATTCCAAGAGAGAGGAGACAAGAAATGAGTCAAAGTGAGCCATAGAAAAGGATGAAATAACTGGACAAATGGCATTATTTGTCCATAATAATGCCAGCAGGATACAGTTTTTGTATATTTGATATAAAATTAATTGTGAAAAATATATCCAAAAACAAAAATATTTTCGTTTCCAGTGTTAAGATTATTGGTGATTTTAAGTGATTTTATCTTAAAAAATGACTCTGTCAAGTTATTGACGTACTCTTCAATTTTACATTTAAAAAGACAGAATTGATGTGCCTAAGGATAAATAAGTATGTGTGTGTAAACAAAGACTACTTCAACCCGAGGCAGAGCCAGACTATAGTAGACTTAAAATGGCCTCAAGAAAGTCATAAATTTAACATAAGGAAGGACTTCCTGGGCATTGAGAGTATGAAACAGTAAAGCGTGTTATCCAGAGAGGATTTTGCATTTCTGCCTGGAGACAAGGGAGTGAGCCCCCTGGCTCCTCAGGGTCAGTTCTGAGCCAGCAGCTCTGTTAGTCACCTTGTCTGTCTTTTCAGGGAAGCAGCCAAGTGCAGGCCCCTGGGCCTGGCCAGGCTTATAGACACCTGCTGTACTCCTGGTGGGAAGAGACCCTTTAGGCAGCGGGTTGCCCTGGGTCATTGCAGAGCCAGTCATAATACACCTGACTGCGCCCCTCGCCCACTGTGTCCTCTCTGCCCAGGGCACCCGGAGAGCCATCCCCCAGAAGGCTTTGATCACTCTGCTCCCACTGACTCCCCGGTCAGCAGGAAGCCCAGGGTCTGCTGGGGCTGGGCCAGGGTGGCCCGGCTCTGTCAGTCACATCCTCATTTGGCTTCCTATGATTAATAATGGCCACACCTAATCTCTCCTTCCTGTCCACACATGCGGTGGTCATCACGGCCCTGCAGGTTCGGCCTGCTCTGAGCTGGTTTGCCCTTATCTCTTGGGTCATAGGAGGAGATCTTACTAGACCCAGGGAATCTTTTAGCAATAAAAACAAAAATTAAAATTAGTCTGTCCTAATGAAGAGAGTCAGACATGACTGAATGACTAACACACTGACTTGAACACTAATGAAGAGAAATTGAGTTCATTAACACAGCCTCTTTCTTGATGGACCAGAGAGGTTTCCTGGGGTCAGATGAGTCACATCAGTGTTACTGATGAGGACAGCAGGGATGGGATTGACCCCAGCAGCCAGGGGCAGGGGCTGCATCCCCCAGGGGACTGATGGAATGGCTCTGTTAGTTCTATGGCCTTCCCTGGTGGCTCAGAAGGTAAAGACCCCACCTACAATGTAGGAGACCTGGGTTCCAGCCTTGGGTCAGGAAGAGCCCCTGGAGAAGGAAATGGCAACCCGCTCCAGTATTTTTGCTTGGAGAATCCCATGGACAGAGGAGCCTGGAGGGCTACAGCCCATGGAGTTGTCAAGAGTCAGACACACCTGAGCAGACATGCCTCAGTGGGCACTGTGGTGAAGCTTTCAGGAGAACAAGAAGGCCTCAGAGGATCTGTTGTTGTTTCTCTTCCAGCAGCTTCCTCCTTTCTCTGAGTTCTGAGAGCTCCTCTAGGAAAGCTAGGGGCTGCTTCCTACCTGTCCATCCAAGCCTCCTGTAATGGGTAGTTCTCATGTCTGCCTCATTGTAGGGCAAATGAAGAGCAGAGTTTGTTGAGCCAACCTAGATGACGTGGCGATCAGGTGACATGCCAGGACCCTGACCCGGCTTACTTTGAGCCAGAAGTCTCAAGGTGTGGGTGTGGGCTTTTCTGCCTTACACAACTTTGCTATACCTAAGACGACACACATTCCTTTCTCAGGATGTTTCCTGGCAGCACTGACTGGGACAGGCTTCTCAACAAGCCCTGGACAAGGGCTTTTCAGGTTGGAAGGCTTGTGGCTCTATGAGTTCCCAGTGACTGTAGATCTGAGTGTATGAGTACAAGCAGCACTTGTGGGAAGGTCAGGTACTTGGATTCTAGTCTCAACTCCAATGATGATTGTGTTGATGCCCTGGGTAACTCTTGATGAGCACAGTGGGCAAAAATGTCCTGAGCCCAGCGACTTGTGATTGTGTGAATGAGTAATTCATCCTGGGAAGCAAGTAGCATGACCACAGTTGGTGAAGACCATTAAATAAACAGCTGTTCTGGAGACCTATTTCCATCAGTTATTTGAGAACCTCGAGAGACAAAGGAAACGTGACTGTATGGGCTTGGTGTGCTCCCCTGCAAAGAATTATGTTGAGCCTGGAAGAGAAAAAAGACCTGCAAGACAAATGAGACAAAAGTTTGGTGTAAGATGTTAAGAAAATGGTAAATAAGCACCCCAGTTTTCTCCCTGGCTTAACCGAGGATCAGGTTAGCTGTACAGGGGGTTGTGTAAAATGGGGGATTATAGGAAGTAACTGAAGAATTGAGTTAGGATAGTGAAAAGAAAGCCCAAAGGAGTTTCCAGGGCTTGGAGGAGAGGAGGCTGGTTATGCTGACCAGTCGCTCTTTAGTTCCCAGATGGCTTAGTGGTAAAGAATCTGCCTGCCAATGCGGGAGATGCAGATTTGATCCCTGAGTCAGGAAGATCGCCTGGAAGGAGGAAATGGCAACCCACTCCAGTATGCTTGCCTGGGAAATCTCATGGACAGAGGAGCCTGGTGGGCTACAGTCCGTGGGGTCGCAAAGAGTCAGACACGACTGAGCTCAACAGCAGGAATAAATACAAAAGAAAGACACACCAGATGGACTCTAGGATGAGAGGAAGTCAGTGGGAAGATCACTTCAGATGGATGTTGTGGCAAGAATCCTTAGCCACAAATAAGAACAACTGCCCTCAGCCAAAGTCAGGTGGTGGGGACCCAGCGTATTATTTCACTTAGTCTACATGCAAGGGCTGTGTTGATGTAATTCATGTATCTGGGAACCAAGGACTTGATGGAAGCCTCTGGTGAACAGAGAAATTGGTCTTATAGATAATCAAGAGTCTCACTATGGCTTTTATGGGAATGTGAGATAATTCCATTGGGATACTGAAGGCCGAAAATTCTGCTTATTTCTTCGGGAATAAAAGGGAGATTATGAAACACTCTGTGTGGTGAAATAGACATGATGAGTAAGAAGTGCTTCAGTAAAAGTGAAAAGCCAGTTTGGACAGAGAAAACATAAGTATGAACCTAAGCATGACTTGGAGAGGGAAAAGATGAGTTTAGCCAACCACTAAATACTTTTCATTAGTAGTGTTACTTCCTGAACCAACAGAATGGCAAAGCCACAGAGTTTTAACATTGAAAGTCCTGCTTTTTGTCCTTTGTTACAAGGACACCTGAAAATGAGTTTGAAAATGGCAAATTTAAAGGTGGAAAATAACATCTGGTATTCCTTTTCTTAAAAACAAAAACAGGCACTGTAGTATAGAAAGAAAGGTAAATTTTATAACATTTTCAAGAATAACATTTGGATGTAATATTTTCTGATTCTTTGAATATTTTAGAATGATTTTCATTCTTTCTTTCTTTTCTTTTTTTTTTTTTAACTCGTAGGAGAGAATCAGTTAGGGAACCAAAGCCTTGCAACACAATTTTCCTCTTTAAATCTCAAAGGTGCCAGTTCCTCATCTATCGTTTAGAACCGTGTGAGAGATACATAAGGCCGGTCTGCTTTTGTTCTCTAACAGGACTCCTGATTTTTGTAGGCTTTCATTTCTTTTTGTTTATGCTTTCAACATTTCATTAAGATATACGTAACTGCAATTCTCATCTAATTGGTTTTACCTGAAAATTGGTAAGTCTTATCAACTGGCTTATTTCATTAATTTTCTACTTTATAAACTATTTTAAAATTGTATTTTAGCACTATTTCCTTTTTAAAAAGTAATTTTATTATGATAAAAACACTTAGCATCATATCTACCATCTATCTGTTAAGAGTACAATGTACCATCGTTGACGGCAGGCGCAGTGTTGAGGAGCAGATCTCTAGCGCTTATTCATCTGAAATGTCACACGTGTTGATTAATAACTTCCTTCCCTCCAGCTCACATTATATCTTATCTGAAAATTCTGTTTCCTTCCCAGGAATGCCATAATCTTTAGGTAGGTTGACTTGCCTTCCTCTGACTTTCGTGTCTCACTGTCTCTAACAGTTTTCATGTCTGTGTCTCTTTCCTCTTCCACCTGGAATGCCAACCAGTGAAAAGGGGAAAGACACTCCCTCCTCCTGCTACAGAGTTTTGGTACCTGGAAGCTCCAGTGCCTTGCTGTCGTTGACAATCAAAAGAGCAACAGCCTGTTCTTTCAGGAGGCTGCAGCAGACCTCCAGTTCATTGGGCTGTCCCCAGCAGGTGGCTATTATCTACCAAATATGCCTTATTGCAAATGTGGCATCTGGAGTTTTACTTGCCTTATTTATAGTCCCCAAATAATCCCTTGAGGAAACTCTTATTGATTCCCTTACTCAGATACAGAAACCAAAGTCATAATCAATGGCCAAATTAATGTTTATTTTTTTTTAAAGAATATAATTCTCCTTACAGGTTCTAAAGCAATAGAGGACTGGATTAAGCTTGCTAAGAATGGGACAGAGAAAAGGGCTGGTCCTTTTATAGGGTCTCCTAGTGATTATAGTCACATCCTTAAAGTACAGAATATTGTGTGTATGCTCAGTCACTTCAGTCGTTTCTGACTCTTTTGTGAGCCCATACTAGCACCCCCAGGCTTCTCTGTTCATGGGGTTCTCCAGGCAAGAATACTGGAGTGGGTTGCCATGCCCTCCTCCAGGGGATCTTCCTGGCCCTGGGATCAAACCTGCATTATCTCCTGGGTCTCCTGCATTGCAGGCGGATTCTTTCTGCTGAGCCATCAGGGAAGCCCAATGTATAGAACATTGATATCAACCAACTAACGATGAAGCTTCTCCTGCTAAGGAGTTCCCAGACACTGGGCTACTGGTGTTAAGAGTCTGTTAGTTAAGTGACAAGGTAACACAAGTGTGACAATAAATGACTAATACATTAGGAAGTTAGAGTTTAAATTATGACCAGGTATGTAGGCAACGAATATTGCACAAGGAACCAAAAGATCCCCATGCTAAAACCTATGGTTATACAATATATGTAAACTTATACTCCCCATGCTTCTGTTTCTTAACTATTAAAACTGGAATAGTGATAACTACTCTTGTCTAGATTATGAAATTGCTAAAGAGATAAAGCTTATGAAAGTCATTTTTTAATTATAAAAATGCACACGGTATTATGATTAATCTATAAAATAACTTCATCATTTAACTTCTAAATTCTTCTATTTCATGTTTCTCACAAGGCCAAAAAGAAGTGTTGAAATGTCATGGAAATGGCAACCCACTCCAGTGTTCTTGCCTGGAGAATCCCAGGGATGGTGGAGCCTGGTGGGCTGCCATCTATGGGGTCGTGCAGAGTCAGACACAACTGAAGCGACTTAGCAGCAGCATGCACCATTTTGGGGTCCAAAGTGCATTTTCATTATGATAGTATGTCAAATAGGAATTTTTCTGGCAGTTAAATCATAGGTCAATTTTTGAATTATTATTATAATTTATTATATTCCCCTGGAGAAGGAAATGGCAACTCACTCAGGTATTCTTGCCTAGGAAATCTCATGGACAGAGGAGCCTGAAGGCTACAGTCCAATGGGGTCACTAAAAGTTGGACACAAGTTAATGAATAAAAAACAACAACAACAAACAATTTATTATATTAATGAATTTTAGAGGTGGGATTAAAAAATTGCATAGCTTTCAGCCTCCTTAGGATTTAAAAATCAGAAGGTTTCATTCCATAGATAAAGAGATGGAGACTCTGGCCTGAAATTTATTAAGATTGTAGAGACTATTGCATTGGTGATGCTACATCCTCAATTTTATAAGGTGGGTGAAATATATTTCATTTTGTTTGGATACGTGTGACTGAACATTCCATAAAGAACGAATTCCACAAATAATGTGGAACTGAATCCATAAAGAATTCCTTTCTCTTTGTGGAATTTTACATAATTTTATCAAGAAGTCCTTTGTCTTCAGGTCCAAAAGCATCACAAATTGCCACCTATAGACATAAAGGTGGAATTGAAAGAGTTTTACTTTTATTTCACAAATAAAATCAGAGCGCATTCTATCTGGAATGAAAACTGACCTTTTCCAGTCCTGTGGCCACTGCTGAGTCTTCCAAATTTGCTGGCATATTGAGTGCAGCACTTTCACAGCATCATCTTTTAGGATTTGAAATAGCTCAACTGGAATTCCATCACCTCCACTAGCTTTATTGGCAGTAATGCTTCCTAAGGCCCACTTGACTTCACATTCCAGGATGTCTGGCTCTAGGTGAGTGATCACAGCCCTGTGATTATCTGGGTCTTTAAGATCTTTTTTGTATAGTTCTTCTGTGTATTCTTGCCACCTATTCTTAATATCTTCTGCTTCTGTTAGGTCCATCTGCTTCCAAATCAGGAAAGGGATACATCAAGGCTGTATATTGTCACCCTGATTATTTAACTTATATGCAGAGTACATCATGAGAAACGCTGGACTGGATGAAGCACAAGCTGGAATCAAAATTGCCGGGAGAAATATCAATAACCTCACATACACAGATGACACCACCCTTATGGCAGAAAGTGAAGAAGAACTAAAGAGCCTCTTGATGAAGTGAAAGAGGAGAGTGAAAAAGTTGGCTTAAAACTCAACATTCCGAAAATGAAGATCATGGCATCTGGCCCCATTAGTTCAGTTCAGTTCAGTCACTCAGTCGTGTCCGACTCTTTGCGACTCCATGAACCACAGCAGACCAGGCCTTCCTGTCCATCACCAACTCCTGGAGTTTACCCAAACTCATGTCCATTGAGTCAGTGAAGCCATCCAACCATCTCATCCTCTGTCATCCCCTTCTCCTCCTGCCCTCAGTCTTTCCCAGCATCAGGGTCTTTTCAAATGAGTCAGCTCTTCGCAGCAGGTGGCCAAAATATTGGAGTTTCAGCTTCAACATCAGTCCTTCCAATGAACACCCAGGACTGATCTCCTTTAGGATGGACTGGTTGGATCTCCTTTTAGTCCCAGGGACTCTCAAGAATCTTCTCCAACACCAAAGTTCAAAAGCATCGATTCTTCGGCGCTCAGCTTTCTTTATAGTCCAACTCTCACATCTATGCATAGCTACTGGAAGAACCATAGCCTTGTCTAGATGGACCTTTGTTGACAAAGTGATGTCTCTGCTTTTTAATATGCTATCTAGGTTGATCATAACTTTCCTTCCAATGAGTAAGCGTTTTTGCGTTTCATGGCTGCATCTGCAGTGATTTTGGAGCCCAGAAAAATAAAGTCTCTGACTGCTTCCACTGTTTCCCCATCTATCTGCCATGAAGTGATGGGACCAGATGCCATGATCTTTGTTTTCTGGCCCCATGACTTCATGGCAAATAGATGGTGAAACAACAGAAACAGTGACAGACTTTATTTTGGGGGCTCCAAAATCATTGCAGATGGTGACTTCAGCCATGAAATTAAAAGATGCTTGCTCATTGAAAAAAAAGTTATGACCAATCTAGATAGCATATTAAAAAGCAGAGACATCACATTGTCAACAAAGGTCCATCTAGTCAAGGCTATGGTTTATCCAGTAGTCATGTATGGATGTGAAGTTGGACTATAAAGAAAGCTGAGCACTGAAGAATTAATGCTTTTGAACTGTAGCATTGGAGAAGATTCTTGAGAGTCCCTTGGACTGCAAGGAGATCCAACCAGTCCATCCTAAAGGAGACCAGTCCTGAATATTCACTGGAAGGACTGATGTTGAAGCTGAAACTCCAATAATTTGGGCACCTGATGTGAAGAACTGACTCATTTGAAAAGACCCTGATTCTGGGAAAGATTGAGGGCAGGAGGAGAAGGGGATGACAGAGGATGAGCTGGTTGGATGGCATCACTGACTCAATGGACATGAGTTTGAGTAAACTTGGGAATTGGTGATGGACAGGGAGGCCTGATGTGCTGCAATCCATGGGGTCACAAGGAGTCGGACACGACTGAGCCACTGACCTCAACTGAATTGAACTGTGTTCTATTTTATATGGTGAGAGATAGAGTGGTTTGTGTGTACATGTGTGTGTATGTACTTAGCACCCCAACTCATCACATTAGTGGAAGAAATACCTTTTGGCTGTTCAAGGATCTGGTTCCTGGGAGTAAAAGTAACCATCCTTGTGTCCTCAGGTGAGTTATTTTCTCTAAGATGAGGTGATTTTAACAACACAATTATTAATTAATAAAGTATTTGTTGTCTATTTTATATATAGTAGTGTGTATATGTCAATCAATCTCCCAATTTATCCCTTCCTTCCCTTTCCCTCTTAATAACCAATGGGCTGTTTTCTATGTCTGTAATTCTATTTCTGTTTTGTAAATAAGTTTCTTTGTACCATTTTTTTAAGGTTCCACATATAGCAATATCATATTTGTCTTTTGCTGTCTGACTTAGTTCACTCAGTATGACAATCTTTAGATGCATCCATGGTCCTTTACACAGCAATTCATTTTTCCATTCATCCATTGATGGACATTTGTATATTTCTACTTTTTGGTGATTGTGAATAGTGATGCTAAGAGAATTCATGTACAAGTTGTGTTTTAATAAATAAAATATTATTCAAATACATAAAATAAAAATAAGTATTTCCTAAACTTATTGAGGAAACATCAAACTTTTTCTACAATAGCGGCACCATTTTACTTTCCCATAAGCAATGTATGAAGGTTCTGATTTCTCCACACTGTTACTAATAGTGTCTACTTTCCAAAATATTATTCTTGTTACTTTTTTTTTTATAATGACTATCCTAGGGCAAGTGAAGTGGTATCTCTCTGAGGCTTTGATTGCATTTCCCAAATGACTAATGATGTTGAGCATCTTTTCATGTGCTTGATGGCCATTTGTATTTCTTCTCTAGAGAAATGTCTAAGTCCTGCGCCTAATTTTTAATTGGGTTGTTTGGCTAATTATTATTTAATTGTATCAAGTTTTTTTTAATATATAAAAATGTTTGATGTTGTTTTTCAGTCTCTCAGTCATCTCTGACTCTTTGCAGCCCCATAGACTGCAGCACGCCAGGCTCCCCTGCCCTTCACCATCTCCCGGAGCTTGCTCAAACTCATGTTCATTGAGTCGGTTATGCCATCCAACCATCTCGTAATGGCATAAAAATGTTTAGCTATTATCAAATGTTTCAAACCCGTGTATCTTTCATCTCTCCTTATACTTTTTTCTTCTATTTATAAGTGTAATACACACCAGAATAATTATCTTCTGTGTTGGAACAAAATGAACTTTAGTTTCTTTCAACCCTGTAATTATAGAAACCAATGAACCTATGACCAGATTAATAAGACCATTCAATGAACTTGATTTTCTACTTTAGCTTCCTTAAGAATGGCACACCTGATTCTCCAGACTGTTTATGCAATTCTTCCTTAGCGATTGCATTCCAAGTCTGTGACTGACTTGAAAATAGATTAAAGTATAGGGGAAAATGTGGGTGATAAAAACCTGATACTGTTAAATTATTTCTCACCCAAATTAGCTGATTTTCCAACAAAGTTCATGAAATTTCCAGCTGTACAGAAAACAGTTTCCAAACTATAATTTCACAACTATTTGGGCTTTAATGCTAGAAAAAATATACCATACACCTTTACCTTAGATGTTCCGTACATCAGGTCAGTATAAATAGCGAGGATGAATACCAATTATAAAGCATTGTGTCATTTACGAAGGTGACTTTTTAAAAAATGACCCATACGTTTGGGTATATGCACTTTAGTGTTTTCATTGAACAATAATCCTTATCTCTTATAGAGAGATCCATTTAGAATTGTAATTATTCATTGGAATCCTTGAACTTATAGGATGTATTGTTTTGGTATGGAAGCCTGTTTTCTCAGGGTGAAATCAATCTGTTTATACATTTAAAATTTCAGTTATTTTTAATTAGCAGATAATTGCTTTACAATATTGTGTTGGCTTCTGCAATACATCAATGAGTCAGCCATAGGTATGCATATGTCCCCTCCCTCTTGAACCTCCCTCCTACCTCCCACCCCATCCCACCCCTCTAGGCTGGCAATTTTTACAACAGGTGATTTCAGACATAGGTTCAAAGCAATGAGCCATAAAAAAAGAGTTGCAAATTTTAATGTTTATTATTCACTGTTTGAATCACACATAGACACTATCTTAATATCTATTTTATAATTACATAGTGCTTTGTGAACATTTTTGTTGGCACAGAGAGGTAAGGTTCCCAAGTAACTTCCCCTTAAGCCCTGTTTTAGTAGGTGCTTTTACAAAGTACAGACAAGCCAGTGAATAAGGGTATCCTTTGTTAGGACCCACTTCCTTTGCTTAATCTTTCTAGTACTGGAATCTCTGAACTGAATGTCTGTCCCTTCTTCTTCTGGGTGCCCACTCTGCTCACCTGTGCCCTTACTCACCTCCAGAAGTATGGGGCTGCCACCTGACATCTCTTTATCAAAATCCATTTTCTCAGTAAGACTTGTGGTCAAACATATTTGCTGCAAATTGGTTAAACAGGGGCAGGAGACCACCTATAAGTGGTCCTGAAGCTATTATTCACCTGGGAGTGTGTCCATGTATCCAACTGTGGTAGATGCTGGCCAGTCAGAAGCTACTAGAAGGCAGGGACCCCGTCTTTGCACTTCTCTGTCCCCATCACCTGGCCCAACACCAGGTGCTAAATAACCATCACTCCAGTGGTTCTTCTGCCACTGAAGCCAAGTTATTGGTCAGGTCCTGAATACGATGAAGCCTGTCTATTTTTAGGCAAAAAAGAGTATCCAGTAACTTCTGCCCACAGCCTTAGTCAGTAGACCAGATAAATGTGCTCATTCCTCATTAGTGTCCCCAAACCTATAAATGTCCCATTTTTGTGACCTGTCCTCTCCATTCCACTTGGCTCTTTCATCAGATTTGCTTTTCTGCACAGCAGGGCGGGGAGACCTGAGGGAACTTTAAAACATGAAGGTCCTCTTTCTGTTCACTGTTCTCTACTGTTTGGTCCAAATGAACTCAGGTAAATGTCTCCTGGTCAGGGTAGAAAGCTGCTCCCAACCAGTATGGTTGAGCTGGGACAGGCTGGGGAAGGCTGTTCAGGAATTCCCCTGATGTGTGTGTCCCTGGTGGGGATGGATGGGAGGTGTCTGTGTGTTGGTGGTGGGTACAGGTGGACCCCTCTGGGACTCAGCTCTGGACCGTTTTGATCTTCCCTACAAAAAGGTTTTGAGAGGCTAAATATGAGTTTTCAGGGTCATAAAACAAGTCATAGAGGCATCTTTGCCCCAATACAAATAGAAAAGATTCATCACAGTCTGAGAAAATTTCGCAGAAAGAAATTACTGTCACCCAAATGTCAAAGCTGGAAGGGAATGAATTTTCTATGGAAGCCCCGCACTTTACAGGGAGAGGAAACCACACTCCCAAGAAAGGCTGCTGTCCTGCAGAGCAATTTACAATCACAGTCACAGCAGCAATTCCTACTGCCAATAGCATTCCTCCAGCTTCCACAGAGAGCCTATTTTACAGAGGAAATACGAGGCTCAAGCAGTTAAATGAGTTATCCAAGGAGAAATCATTAGCTACTGGGAGAAGTGAGGCCAGCTCTGATCTCCAGATTTCTGGGCTGTGGTTCTTTGACCTTCATTAGGTACGTCGCCCATCGCTTCACTGGGCTCCTCTGCAAACCATGGTAGAGCTGAGATGACACAGGCTCAGAGAGTGTACCCCATTTGGATATGAGAGATTGTGCACGGTTTTTTTTAAATCATGTAAGACCAACACTGTGAGTGTTTTGGTTTTGGAATAGTTTTATTTACTTATTTTGGGGTGCACTGAGTCTTCATCGCTGCACATGGGCTTTTCTCTAGTTGCAGTGAGCAGGCGCTCCTTTTCATCACAGCGTGCAGGCCTTTCATTGCGATGGTCTCTCTTGTTGGGGAGCATGGGCTCCAGGCTGCTTGGGCCTCAGTAGTTGCGACATTTGGGCTCAGTAGTTGTGGCTCCCAGGCTCTAGCGCACAGGCTCAATAGTTGTGGCACGTGGATCTAGCTGCTTCCTGGAATATGGGATCTGCCTGGATCAGGGATCGAACCCGTGTCTTCTGCATTGCAGGTGGCTTCTTTACCACTGAGCCACCAACAAAGCTTGTTTGTTTTGTTGTTTTTTTTTTTTTTTTTTTGAGTCATGATAGATTGACTTTTGCAGATCTGATATAAGACCTTTTTTTCGACCATCTCATTCCCAAATAGGAAATGCTGTTTTTTAAAAAATTGAGATATATTCAACATACAATATCAGTTTCAGCTGTACACCATAATTGTTGTATATTTGTATAGACTGAGAAATAACCACCCTCAGTCCAGTCAACATCCATTACCACATGTAGTTCTTCTTTTTTTTTTTTCCTGTGACAAATAGAAAATGCTTTCCTTATGGGAACATTGGGTAGTTCTGCTTGACCTATAAATCCACCAATCATGGTGAGAAGAACTCAGTTTTCTTTTCTTTATTTCATTTCAGGCTGTAAAACTGAAAATCAGGCCACTGACTGAGGATCAGAACACTTTCCTATTTTCCTAAAGACCAAGACTCATCCTTCCAAACATTCCACTCTATTCTCCAAAACTCCGTTTTTCCTTGTTGAATTAGCTCACATCCACCACCAGGAGGCTTGAGAAGCCTGATAGAATACAATAACATACACAAATACATGTATTATATAAACCTTCCCAACAACTTTTAGAAGTATGTACTATTGTCCCTGATGCTGGGAAAGATTGAAGGCAAAAGGAGAAAAGGGCAGCAGAGGATGAGATGGTTAGAGTCATGTTCATTCGTGTTCATAGATTAACCATCGACCCAATGAACATGAATCTGAGCAAACTCTGGGAGATAGTAAAGGACAGAGGAGCCTGGCATGGTACAATCCATGAGGTTGCAAAGAGTCAGACGTGACTTAGCAACTGAGCAACAACAAAAATAGTTATCGTCCCTGTTTTATTGTTCCAGTTGAACTGGAACCTGTCCAGACAATTTTTTAGGAGTATGATAAACATTGTGGAGGTGGCCTATGTTTATCCTTTATTTTTTGCTGTGTGAACTAATTTGTTAATTTGTTCTATCCATAGGGGATATTCCACCTGGAATTAGAAATATTATCTGCCTTATGCAACATGGAACCTGCAGACTTTTTTTCTGCCATTCTGGTGAGAAAAAATCTGAAATCTGCTCTGACCCCTGGAATAGGTGCTGCATACCACATTCAGAGGAAGAAAGAAAATACAGACCAGAGATGGACGGCGGGTCAGGCACCTAGAACTAAGCTTCCAGAAAGCAGGCGGGATCTTAAAGTATGCTAAGCGTTTAGAAGAATGTGTGACTCACAGCAGGTGCTTAACAAACATTTGTTGAATGAATCCAGCTTCAAGGGTGAAGGTCTGATAAAAGATTTTTCCCCAAAAGCTTGCCTACTTTCCTTTTTTCTGTTTTTTTTTTTTTCTTTAAAGACTCTCAGAATTTCATAATATTCACCTCCGTTCCAGGGACTGCCCCCAGTTAGGGGTAGACCAGAAAGCAAAGTACAAATCCAGCTCATCTTCAGAGAGTCAGAAATGCAGCCAGTCTACTGGCCTCTTTTCCACCAAATGACATCTTTCTTCTCATCAAACATGAGCCCAGCCTTGTCCCACTGATTCTCAGACTATTGTGTGCCTGGTCCCCTTTCCATGGCCTCCTCAAGTCACAATAACAATAGGTCACATGTAAATAGGATTAAAATTTTTTTTCAAACAATCTGAGGTTATCTCGGTTGATCAACGCAGTCTTATGGAGTATATGATAAGGTTGAGGCAGTTCCATTTTAGAGATGGGAAGCAGATGAAAATCAGAAGGTTAAGTGAATGTCCCCAGGTTAGCAGTTCACAAGTGGATTCCTGGCACTGGTATCACCAACCCAGTGCTCGCTGCTCTGTGTTCTTTCTAAAGAGCATATTTCTGAGTGAACAAATCAAGGCAGGACTTGATGTTCACAACCCACTGTCCTTTGTTTTTCTCTGAATCTGCTGAAACTTGTCACCCATCCCATATCTTTGAGCAGTCATCCGAAGGGCAGTAAATATTAATTACAGGTAAGAAATGTAAAAGAGTGATAAAAGCAGTGTCTTGATGTATGAGACCATGTGCCAGGCTTTTTCTAGACCAGTTAGAGAGCCTGATAAGGTACCTTCTTTCTATGTTTGTGTTCACTGCCTGAATCCAGTTTGCCCTCCCGTAAGCTGAATTTACTCTAAAGAGTCACAAGGAAGATTTGCCTCTGGGCTCCTGTCTGGATTCCCAGCTCAGGCATCCAGCCACACTGGCCCAGTGCCTTGGCTTCTCCCCAGGTCCTCCTACACTCACTCTTGGTTGATTCCTAAATACCATCAGACAGGCTCATGGGGTTGTGAGGAGTGGAGCCTGTCTTAATCACAGGCATCTCTGCGAAGCCCTTGGTCATCTTCTCAAAGGACTGAGGGTCAGTTCCAGACATGCAGGGACTGTCTGCTTGGGGAGGGAGCTCACTCAGGCTTAGGTCTTTCTCCCAAGTGAAACATGACTTTCTCCACGCTTCAGGGAAGGCCGACAGATATTCTGCCAAGAGTCTTGCCATTCCAAGTCCCACATCTCTGTCCCCTGGAGACTTCACACACACGTGTGCGTGCACAGACACACACACACACACACACACACACACACACACAGGGATGGGCCCATGTCCAGAATACTGGGGAACTGGAGTCTGGTTCTACCTCCTCTCTTGACCTTATTTTCCTCAAAAATAAAATGAGGGAGATGGTTTAGACCTCTGAGAGCCCTCACAGCTTCTCACGTGGGTGTAGAATCAGGGCCCCATCAATGATCAGGGATAGCTGGGAGCAGGGCAGGGGGGGACACCCAGGATTTGGGCAAGTCTCTTCCGTTGGTGGGAATGGAGTTGGGATCATGGACCCTCTACTGACCCAGGAGGGGCTGGACTTCCTGGTGGTGCTCCTGGGCCATAGACAGCCAGGAGAGGACAGAAGGACTTGACTGGGACCAGCAGGGTCCAGCATTTCTACTCGGGAAATCTATATGCCTTCTCCATGGCTCTTTTTTTCTGAGCTAAATATAGTTATCCCCCACCATTCCTCTCAAAGAAGCAGCTTCCTCTTCTGCGATGGCTAATGAGTAACAGGGCAGGCCCTCCCTAGACTCCAAAGGGCTCCAGTGTCCCCCACTCAGGGCCCTCCCCTGACCAGCACAGCGGAATCCATCACTGTGGCTCATGGCCCTCAGGCTCCTTGGTGCCTCCCTCCTCCCCTTTGTTTGACTTCCCTGGTGGCTTAGACGTAAAGCGGAAGATCCCCTGGAGAAGGAAATGGCAACCCACTCCAGTACTCTTGCCTAGAAAATTCCATGGACGGAAGAGCCTGGTAGGCTACAGTCCATGGGGTTGCAAAGAGTCGGACACGGCTGAGCCAGTTCACTCCCTTTAGGACCTGTCCCTGTGCTGCTGTGATTTACACACATGTCTGCTTTTCTCGTTGCACTTGGAAATCCTCAGGACAGGTCTGGGTCTTACTCCTCTGCAGGACTTTAGTGACCGGCCAAGCGCAGTCAATGTGAAACAGATGAAGGAATGAATAATTCAAGCCTCAGACAGATCTCCAGTCTACCGCTGCTGCTGTCCTTTCTGACTTGAGGACAGGACATGGGATGCCTCCCCGTGCTGATCGCCACATCCCTGTCACAGCCTAACGCCTGCCTCCCCTCTTCTCTCTCACAAATGGCCAGAAAGTAGGACAAAGCTCTCAGCAGCTCTGCCCTGTTGTACTGCCTCACAGCTGAGCATGTGACCCTTTCATTTTCAGGGCTCCCTGCTCCCCCTGTGAGCAGCAGGACTAGAGAAGCGAGGCTGGCAGAAGCCCTGAAGAGTCTCCACCACGAATGTTCACCTGCCACCCCCTGCCCGTCAGACACGGAATCTTAGGCCAAAATGGGCCCCGAAAGGTCATTTAACAAAACCACCTGCTCTCCCCACCCCCACATAGGCAACACAGTGTCATGGACTCTTCACTTGATCTTAGCCAAAAGGCCGAGAAGCAATCATGGAAAGACTCTTGAGCAAGGAATCAAAACCCCCGAATTCTAGTCCTGTAACTCATCCCTGTCACGCTCTTCATTTGTGATGTGATCATACGTTTGTATCCGCTGATCTCAAACGGGTCATTAAACTTTTGTTATTTAATGTTGGAATCTTCTTGATTCAAATAAGACACAGGGAGAGTGATTTGAGATTGTTTTTCGATGTGGAAATAGTACACATTATATTTGAATTCCTGTAGGTGGAGCAACTCAGTAATGAAAATAGAGACATGCATATACATGGGCGCATTTACACAAGCTCTTTCTCTGTACAGTTATAACGTAAGAGGGTGTTTGAACCCTTCATGGGTGAAACAGTCCCTCAGCTGAATGTCGATCATCTTTGTCGGGTTCATCTGGACTCTTCAGATGAAGGCACTTGCTCTCCCCACGTCTTGGGGTCTTTGAAGACAGAGCTGAGAGGGGCTTCCCAGGGGGCTCAGTGATAAAGAATCTGCCTGCCAAGCAGGAGACACAAGAGACTTGGATTTGATCCCTGGGTCAGGAAGATCCCCCTCCCTCCCACAGGGAGGAAATGGCAACCCATTCTAGTATTCTTGCTGGGATAATCCCATGTACAGAGGAACCTGGTGTGCTATAGTCCCTGGGTTCGGACACAACTCAGTGACTCAACAACAACCAGCTGGAGAGAAGAGTGAGAAGCTTGCCCCCCCGCCTGCCTCTGAAGATGACCTTTGCCACCAGATCCCACCCGTGAAACCCTGTGCTGGGGAGGTGAGTGTGCTCATCTCATGAAAAATCTCTCAGGCCAGATGCTGCCTGCTTGTTTCCCAGAGCAATTCTGTGCTGTCTGAAAATCAAGCTGTCCCTGGAGGCGACGCAGCAATAAAAGACTGAGATGAAATTTTAACACCACCAGCAACAACAAAAACGAAAATTGTTCAAACTAGCTCTTGTGTGAGGCCACAGGCCGTACAGGCTCACAGTCATGTCGCACTAGCTCAGCCTGTTAACCTTCCTCTTCCGGAACCGCCCGCAGAATCCTCCTCCACAAAATGCCAATATGTCGTCTTCCCAGAAGATGCACAATCGTGTACGTAAAAGCCAGGGAAACCCAGGCCCCTAGAAGCTCAGAAATCCACCGTGGTCCCAGGCTCCACCTGTTACTTGGGGGTGAAGTAAGGAGCCTCCAAACTCAGGAGTCTGCAGTCTGTCTCTGTGTCTGAGAACAAGAGTGAGCCACCAGGCCTTGTCTTCGAGAGCTGTTGACCTCCCTGAGGTCAAGGCCCAGGACTCTAAGTTTCTCCTCGGGGAATGCTCTCTCTCTCTCTCTCTCTCTCTCTGGAATGGGGTGTTGCCCATCTGACATCTCTCCTCAGACCGCTCTGTCTTTCTCCATACAAATGAGCTCACCTCCCCCGGCCCCCAACAGTGAGATATTTCTTCCAGAATATGCCTGTCTGTCTGACATGCAGTGGATCATGTGACCCGTCTCCTCTGAGGGCGCCTTCTCTCTCTCTGAGGAGGAGGGCCAGCCTTTCCTCTCACAGGTTTTTAAGGGTCTGTGGGATCATGTGGTGAAATTATGTTTCTCAGGGTTCACTGCAACTCCTCTGTGTTCCACTCACTCGGAGCCTTCCCCGTTGGGTGGCTGTGGTGCTGCCAGCGGTCATGTGACTGTGGGGAAAGGTAGCGAATTGCTGAGGGGGCTCCCGGGATCCCCAGCTCTCTACCTGAGGCCGTGGTTCTCAGTCTGGATACACAACAGTTTCACTCAGGTGCCATTACAGAGTCAGCTAAGCATCCACCCTAGATAATCCGTCAGACCCTGTAGGTGGTGCCTTGGGGGCCACATGTAATTCTTAAATGCTGCCAAGATGTCCCTGAGGACCACAGGGCTGGAGCAGACGATTCCTGAAGGGGGAGGACACCTGCCTGGACTTGGACTGAGAGCTGGTCCGTCTGAGCTCCCCCAGCTTCCTCCCAGGAGCAACACAGTGACAACAACAAGTGAAATGTGTGGCTTTTCCAGTTTCCTGTGCTGCTCACTGGAACTGTACCACACCTGCAGCAGGCATCACACCTGAACATCTTGTTCCGTGAGTCACCGCGGCGCAGCCGTCAGCTGGTCAGGCCGCAGTGGAGCCAGGGAGCCCCAGGCTGGCTCAGCGTGGGAACCCACATCCCAGGAGCCTGGGCGGCCCTCCCCTCATCCCTGTCATTCAGACATCTCTGCCCTCTGCTCCTGCGTAGGGAGGGCACCGTGAGTCTTGGGAAAGGAATTCGGTAGAGAGACAGCTCCTCTTGAAAAGACGGATGGAACACCAAGATGGCAGAAAGCCTCGTTCTAGGATTTCCCACTCCAGCAGCTTTCCTCTTCAGGTGCCAGACCCTATAGGTGGTGCCTTGGGGGCCACATGTAATTCTTAAATGTTGCCAAGATGTCCCTGAGGACCACAGGGCTGGAGCAGACGACCACCCCACAGTGGGCAAGGGTCCTGTGGTACCTGGTCCTCCCTTTCCTGTGTTGTCCCCTTCCCGGTGGCATAGCTGATGCATCCCTGTGCAAGCCCCGCACCCCCGCTCCAATAACCAACTACGGAAGTGCCATTCGAGAAAAGACTTTAGGCTCTGGTTTTTGACTAGAAACTTTCCGTTGACACCTTCATTTAAGATTAAAAATATATCACCATCAAAATTTTTCTAATGGGTGTTGGCATCCTTGAGAAAAGTCCAAGTTAAACAGTCTTATAAGAATTGCTTCCTTAACATGAACAGTATTCTTGATACAGAAACACTTTAAAAAAAAACTCATATAAAAGCATAAAATAAAATAAGTAATTATGTCTAAACAAATTGCAGAGTTCATTCAATAACTGTAAAGTTAAGAGTCCATGTGATAAAAATACATTGTTCATCATGTATAATATCATGTAAGAATAGAATCGCCAGTCTATGTCCGATGCAGGATATGGCATGCTTGGGGCTGGTACACGGGGATGACCCAGAGAGATGTTGTGGGGAGGGGGGTGGGAGGGGGGTTCATGTTTGGGAACGCATGTACACCCGTGGTGGATTCCTGTCAATGTATGCCAAAACCAATACAGAATTGTTAAGTAAAATAAAAAAATAAATAAATAAAATAAAATAAAGACAGAAAAAAAGAAAAAAAATACATTGTTCATAGTTCAACTTTTTTTAATTAAGGCATTAAAAAATGGTGCATTTTTACATTTGATGGCATCTGTGGAGACAAAAAGAGTGAGAGCAGAGATTTGTGTCTAATAGGAAACCCCCTATTAGACAGCTCAGTAACTGTCTTCCTGGAAATCTCCCCTCTGCCTCTTCCAGATAACTAGGCCCCTGCTAATAGGGGGACATTGACTCAAAGTTAGTTCTTCAGATCCAAACATGAACTGACACCAATTTGCTCAACGTTCATTCCTGCCTGCCAGCAAGTTTGAAAGTCTGAAATCCTTTCCCTATAGACTTCCCAAGATCTCCAGAACCCTAATTACTTGCTTGAGTCTCTAGTTTCCTCAAGAAGATTTCAGGGAACCAATACAGGGTTTTAATCTGGAGGTAAAAGAATTTTTCTGCTGAAAGTGAAAATTCTTGGGGAAAGAAAGGAGATGCGGCCCAATTCACTTCTCCCCAGAATCACTGCGGTCTGAGCAGCTGGTCCTGACTCATTGCCACTCTGGCCAAGTTTGAAATTTGTATTCAAGGTTAGAGAGGGAGACAGGAAACCAGGAAACAGTTTCTCACCCCCACCTCCAAAAAAGAGGATGATCTAGAAATGAGGTGATGAATGTGTTGATTAACTAGATGTGGGGAATTCTTTCAAAATGTGCACATATCTTGAATCATCTTGATGTTAGTATCACATGCATGCTTAGTCACTCAGTCGTGTCCGACTCTTTGTGACCCTTTGGACTATAGCCCACCTGACTTCTCCGTCCATGGGATTCTCCAGACAACAACCCAATGGAGTGGGTTGCCATTTCTTTCTCCAGGGGATCTTCCCAACCCAGGGATGGAAACTGGGTCTCCCGCATTTCAGACAGATTCTTTACCATCTGAATCACATCATGATCTTACAACTTTATTTGTCAACTATCTATACTTCAAATTTAAAAATCAAAAAAATTTTTTTTTAAAGGACACAGTCTGACTGAAAAAGAAAGAAAATGAGAAGAGAAGAAAGGAAGAAAAAGGAAGGGAGGGAGAGATTTTTGAGAACCAGGAACCAAGACAGGAACAATGAGACAAGAGTTGGGGAAGTATATTTTGGCTCAATAAAGAGAAAAATAAAATGATAGACATAGCAGCTGAAAGCAAAATGAGATCCTCTTGGAAACAGTGAGTTTGCCAACATTAGAAGTGTTCAAAAAAGGCAGGATTTAACCATCACATAAAGCATTTTATTACTATGAACTTGAAGATCCCTTTAAATCTGGAGATTTTGTTGCTGTTAATAACAAAGCTAGAAAACAGTCATCTTTAAAAAGTAAAGAAACTCCCCTAAAAGCTTGGCTTTGACTATGTCAACTTGGTCATATTTCCTCATGTAGAGAAAAGAGCCACACATGGTCCTGCACTTGCCTCGTTTGGGATTTGAGAATGGTTAGTCTGAGATGAGCTATGACTCCCACCTGGAGCTCTTCTCCCCACAGAAAATGAGGATTGATTCTTATCTGTTATCTCTTTCCCATGAACCTTCAAGATGCGTCAGTATGGAGCTCTGTGGCCAGGATTATGGACAGGAGGGGTCTGTGTGTTCTCATCACGCTCTCCCACAATCACCGGGCCGGAGAAGGAAACTTCCTGGGCAGGAAATTCCCTTGGGTGCAGAAGAAGGTTCCCAGAGCTGGAAACACTCAGAAGGAGACTTCTGACGTGGAGAGACCCAGGGACCATGGCGCTCTCCTGCAGAGCAGAGGAAGAGAGACCACTCAGGGGGAAGACACACACAAACATGGAGACAAAGAGAAGAAGGGAGGAGACAAGCCGTGACAGATACAAGAACACAGAGGAGAATAGAGGCAGAGAGAAACAAGAGCGAGACACACAGGAGAGGTGAACGAGACTCGGGAACACGTTATGGTTTCCTTTCTCGAGTGAAAAGGTACAGTCTTGCAGGGGCTCTGCAAGCTGGTATCTGGAGCTTCCATACTTCCCCAGGGAAGAGGCAGATCTCAAAAGGGCCCCTGAAGTGAGACTTAAATGGAAACTTCAGGCAGCTGAGCAAGACAGCCTGTGATACTGAGCATCACTGTCTGTAATAAAATCCAGTGCCAAAGAAGCTAGAAAACCACCACCATTGTTCAGTCGCCTAGTCGTGTCTGACTCTTTGTGACCTCGTGGACTGCAGCACACCAGGATTCCCTGTCTTTCACCATCTCCTGGAGTTTGCTCAATCTCATGTCCATTAAGTCAGTGATACTGTTTAACTATCTCATTCTCTGTTGTCCTAGAGGCAAATGTGACCCTTTGGAAAGCGATGCATCCTGCCCTAGGCACCCCAGGGTGTTTTTGCTCAGTGAGCCATCATAGTCACAACAATATAGGACAGTGTGGTGACGCAAAACACCAACCTCCAGGAGAATAAAGTCCAGCCCTTTATCAGTTATTTTTCCTAAAATGTGTACTGTGCTTGAAAATGTCTAGAGATTTCTTTGATTTCCCCCCCCCCCCAGTTTTTGTAGGTTGTCATCTGGAAGACAAGTTCCTTAGTTGGGTGTGCAGGCCTGGATAGGTGTTGTAAGCTCTGCATATGTATACATAACTAGAGAGCTAAACCCGAGATCTGGCCCTGGGCCAGAGTGTTTCCAAAAACAGACATGTCTTGTGAAATGCTTATTACCAAATGCAAAAATACCCCTGAAACAAAACACATTTTAAGACACAGTAATTTAAACAGGTATATGTATACATATATTATATAGACTGTATTTTTCATGAACTGATTCCTAGTGCTCAAAAGAAGATACATGCAAACAGCACAGATAAATAGAAACATGTACCCATGATTGTCAAGTAGAGTGGTGAAAAGGACGGAAGGAGAAAGAATGGGCAGGAAGAAAGAACAGAAACTCTCTTTTCACAGAGATTGTTAGAGGATAAATGACATCATTTAAGAGGAGTGGTAAGGACCTCCCAGAAGTGGGAAGGGGGGACATTTTTCGGGCTCTTATGTATCAGGAGCAGGGGGAATATAAGACACGTGCAGGCTTCATCTGAGCTAGAGTGACTTCCTTCATTCTCTGTGTGTGTTTGGGTGCGTATGTGTCTCCCTGTAAAGGCTGTGGGAGAGAGGAGAGGTCTTCTAGATCTCTGGTGGGGAGAGGCGCTACGGTAGGAAAGGCGCCAACCAGATGCACAACCTGCCGGGTCTCCCTGAGGCCTGGGCAGCAGGACCCGTGGGTGCAGCTATCATGATACAGCTGGATTTCACAAAGTGTAGATGGAGCCATTACATGGGCAATGTCCTGGCCTCAGACATGATCAGAAGGTAAGAGAACACTTGTGCTGTCTTTTTGACTCTCACAGCAAGATGGAATATAATTTAAGCAGCTCCCTAAAGCCCTTCAGAGCCAGGCATTATGACTAAGTAAGACCGGCCAGTGAAAAGTGACTCATGAGGGCCCCACCCTGCTCTGGGGGTCCCATTCTGTATGAAGGGGGAGAGATCTTTGGATACTCCTTGAAGTTACAGTATGAAAATATGACTTAAAATCATTTAATTTTCCTGAAAATGCCAGAAATCTGGGGTTTTCTGTAGAATCTTTAGTCCTTTAAATGTTTGTAATTATATCACAATAATTATATCATAGTATGCTGTGTTTTCGGAGAAGGCAAGGGCAACCCACTCCAGTACTCTTGCCTGGGGAATCCCATGGATGGAGGAGCCTGGTGGGCTGCAGTCCATGGGGTTGCTGGGAGTCAGACATAACTGAGCGACTTCCCTTTCAATTTTCACTTTCATGCATTGGAGAAGGAAATGGCAACCCACTCCAGTGTTCTTGCCTGGAGAATCCTGGGGACAGGGGAGCCTGGTGGGCTTCCATCTATGGGCTCACACAGAGTCAGACACGACTGAAGTGACTTAGCAGCAGCAGCAGCGTGCTGTGTTTTACCCATGGGTTGCCAATGCACAACTCTGGCTCAGAGGCAGAATCAGTTTGACTCAATTAAATGAACTATGAAGATTTAAACCTATAATAACCTCAGAAATGCGTGACTCCTGTTTCTTCAGCAGGCAGAGAGGAAATGGAAGGCCCACACTGGGTCAGCAGCTAACGTAAATTCACACAGTAAGTTTGTCAAAAACCTTGAGACCGAACATCTCGTCTCTAGATCCCATAAAGCATTGCTTGTAGAATGCCTCACCATAGTAGTTAACCATCGCTGCGTAACAAGTGACCTCAAAACTTAATGGCTGAAAGCAGCAAACGTTATCTCACAATTTCTGTGCATTGTGAAAACCATCGCAGCTAAGCTAATGGCTCAGCTGGGTGCTTCTCGATCAAAGCACTCATGGAGTTCCAGTCCGGCCGTCAGCCAGCCTGTGGTTCTGTTAGAAAGCTCTCATCTCTAAGCTCACTCAGGCAGTTGTTGGCAGGAGCTGGTGTGTCCCAGGCTGTTAGACTAAGAGTCTCAGTTCCCACTGGCTGTTCCCACCAAAAGTCTTCTTCAGCTCCTGGCCACATGGGCTTCTCAGGGCAGCTCCAAACATCGCACCTGGCTTCCCTCAATGGCAGCAAGTAAGAGAGCAATAGGCACCCAGAACTGAGCCCACACTCCTCTTATCTCAGGAGTGGCATTCGTCACTTCTGTTTGTTAGAAGTGAGTCAGTGAGGCCAGGCCACAGGCAACAAATGGGGGTTACACAGCTTTAGTAGGATAGGTGTCTTCAGAGGCCACCTACATACTCACTGTCTCACAAATATGTGCCAGGGGCCAGCCCACTGGCTAAACCCAGCTGCTATTTTCATAAATAAAGTTTGATGGAACAAAGCCATGCCCGTGTGTTTATATATTGTTTAGGACTGCTTTTGCACTCTACCTGCAGCAGTGAGTAGCTGCAATAGAAAGCATATGACCAGCAAAGCCTAAAAGTATGTGTTGTCCAGTCTTTTACGGAAAAAGTTTTCTGGGTTTATTTTTTTTTAAATTTTTTGTCCACGCCACATGTCCATGCCATGTGGGATCCGCATCCTCAACCAGGGATTGAACCCATACTCCCTGCAATGGAAGCGCGGAGTCTTAATCACTGAACCACCAGCGAAGTCCCAGTTTTCTGATTTCTGATGTACACAATAATAAGATATTTTTTAAAATATGGAATATTGAGGTGGAGATGCCAAATTCATCATCTGAATTTCTCTCGGGGCTCTGGCATTGTGAATGTCAGGGTGATACTTCCATTTGTGTGCTTGAGGGCTAAGTCACTTCAGTCGTGTCCAACTCTTTTAGACCCCATGGACTGTAGCCATGGCTCCACTCTCCATGGGGTTCTCCAGGCAAGAATACTGGAATGGGTTGCCATCCCCTCCTCCAGGGGATCTTCCTGACCCAGGGATCGAACCTACATCTCTTACAGCTCTTGTATTGGCAGGTAGGTTCTTTACCACTAGCGCCACCTGGAAAGCCCAATACTTCCATAAGAGAGTTAAATGGGAAATCTCAAAGCAACTCTATGGTTTGGGTCCAGTGGGTGAGGTCTAACTTCAACCCCTAGGTCCTTCTCTGCTCATTCTCCACCACATGTGTCATTCACCCTTCCTCTGGGAAACCCCACTCCCAAAACCTTTGACAAAAAGATGGATACAAAACATAGTTGTAATGACCTCAAGTAGTAAAGTAGATATTTAGCATTCTCTGTGACCCTAATGGGGCTTCCCAGGTGGCTCATTGGGTGAAGGATCCACCTGCAATATAGGAGATGTAGGAGACTCGGGCTCAATTCCGGGGTAGGGAAGATCCCTTGGAGAAGGAAATGGCAACCCACTCCAGTCTTCTTGTCTGGAGAATCCCAGAGGAGCCTGGAGGGTTACAGTCCATGGGGTCACAAAGCGTCAGACGTGACACCACGCAGGCCCATGACCCTAATGGGCCTGAACTCCAAACTTGACTTCTACCAACTTCCTTCATTTCTCTCAGCCTTAATTTTCTTATTCTTAAAATCCAGACTGTAACACTGACTTCACAGTTTTCTTTTTTCAATTGCAAAAAGGGCATTATAGCACCAATTACAGTGCTAAGTACATAACAGTTCAGTAGGTGCCGGTCATTATGTGTAAAGTCTCAGATGGTTTCCCATAGCTTATTTTAGCAACAGCCAATAGGTTCATTTCAAGTTTCAGTTCTTATATACTAGTGGCAAAAGCCCTATGTTTTCAAAAGTTTTCCCTGAGGTTCCCTCTCTTCCTCCCCGAGTCCCTACCCATTAATGAGTTCACCACATGTCTTTTTACTAAGAGCCACCTGTAGCCCAGAATTCCTGCTCAAGGAAGCAGCCAGCAGACTGGGCAGGCTAGTGGCAAGAGTTGCTGCCAGTTGAGTTTTCACTGGGGCTGAGGGTGAAATGCAAAGAATCTGATTAAAGTATAAAAGTATAAACAGAAAGTAAAGCGTCCTGCACACTTCATTCTACTTGGAATGAAAACATTGCTGTCAGATGGGTAGGAGGAAGTCTTTCGGGAGACTTACATGAATTTTTGAGGTCCTGCCCTCGATTTTGCCCTCAGGACTCGGGAGAGTAGCCCCACCTTGTTGGGTGTGATTTTAGACTCTGGAAAAATGCACACTGCACCGCATCACTACTAAGCCTTCAGATTCCTCAACAAGCTGGAGCCTGTTAAAGGGTGTCACACCTCCAGTCTGGCTCTCTCCAGAGCGTGTTTTCCTTCAGGCCCACCGGGAGTCACCACCTTGATCATCTCTCCATGTTGATGACAATACCATTTACCTGTCCCCTGTGCAGAACAATGGTGGTCTCCCGAGTCTGCTTTTTGTCTCACTCCTAATTCCTTCTTTCATCCTCAGTCGTACCAACTTCAGATTTTACCTTTTAGATGCTTCTCACTCTCAAGTCTGTCTCTTTATCCCATTGTCTTTTGGGGTAAATAAACAGTCCTCAGTTCAGCTTTTGGTTTCCTGACCTTTAGCCTAATAATCCTCTATCCTGTTTTATATTTGCTGTAAATTTTGTTTGCTAAAACATAAATTTGTTTGGATTGTTGTCCTTTGTAAATCCTTTGTTGACTTTGCATTACCTACTGATAGTCTCTATTTCCTAACTCTTCTGGTATTATTTATCCTTTGTAATAGTTTTTTTCCTAAGTTTCTTGGTTGAAAATACCTCAAATTATTCGAAGGATGAAGGCAATGTAGGACATGAGTATGTACTTTCTCACTAACACAAGGACACAAATAGAAAGGCACTGTCTGTTAAAGGTGATAAGAAAGGTCCACAAACAGTGATAGGCTATGACATTTACTAAGGAGTTTGGCAGTAGCTCCAAGTGTGCTACAAAATATGCCCTGCATGAATGCAGAGTAGGGAGCAAGCACTTTCAGCCAGGGCAGTCAGAATCATGAAGAGTTGGCATTTAGTCTGGGATTTGTATTAATAGATTATGCAAACAAGTGTGGAATGAATTGACTGGACACACAGATTGCATTTGAATAATTGGGAAAAGAGAAGAATCAGAAAGACTTTAATTTCCACCTTCTATTGCCAAGCAATTGAAAAGCCAAGATGATGGAAGGTTACATGCTGAGGTGATGATAGGGTCCCAGGTGGCGGTGCTCTTTAAAAAGATGTAAAGATCAGAAAATTGAGAGAGTGGTCCAGAGTAGTGATAAAGATGGAAGCCATCTGTGTAGAGACATAGATAACCCACATCCCAGGGATTACGTACAGCAGTAAGAAGACCAGAAGTAAAATTTTAATATTCAGTACATAAAGATGACGGGGTACCTTATCTAGCCTCTCTATGTTGTGGCTTCCTCATCTGTGAATGCAGATAATTATATTAACCTTATTGAATTATTGCATGATTCACATGAAATAAATGCATATAGACTGTTCAGTAGAGTGTCTGGCACAAAAAATGTCTGTGCTCAACAAATGTCAGCTATCATAATGATCATCATCATTATTATCATCATATGATAATGATACATTCTTGAAGATACTCTCTCTTAGGGGCTTGGACGTGAAGGTGTTAGTTGTTCAGCCATGTCTGACTCTTTGCAACCCCAAGGACTGTAGCCCACCAGGCTCCTCTGTCCATGGGATTTACCAAGCAAGAGTACTGGAGTGGGGTGCCGTTTCCTTCTCCAGGGGATCTTCCCAACCCAGGGATTGAACCCGGGTCTCCTGCATTGCAGGCAGACATTTTACCCTGTGAGCCACTGGAGTGGTTGCCATGCCCTTCTTCAGTGGTTCTTTCCAACCCAGGGATCGAACCCAGGTCTCCTGCATTACAGGTGGAATCTTTGCAGTCTGAGCCACCAGGGAAGCCCTTTAGAAGCTTAGAGAATAGAAGAAAGAAAAATCCCATAATCAATCAAAAACAACAATCAAAGGAGAGCAGATATGAAAAGTGTATGTCTTTTATCTTTTAAGTCATCATGTCCCAAGGTCCTAATATAGATTTAGTTCAGTTCAGTTCAGTCGCTCAGTCATGTCCGACTCTGCGACCCCATGAATTGCAGCATGCCAGGCCTCCCTGTCCATCACCAACTCCTGGAGTTCACTCAGATTCACGTCCATCGAGTCCATGATGCCATCCAGCCATCTCATCCTCTGTCGTCCCCTTCTCCTCCTACCCCCAATCCCTCCCAGCATCAGAGTCTTTTCCAATGAGTCAACTCTTCCCATGAGGTGGCCAAAGTACTGGAGTTTCAGCTTTAGCATCATTCCTTCCAAAGAACACCCAGGATTAACTATCCACAAAGTTTTCTGGATGTTGAATTGAAGTAGAGGGACAGGTTTCAAAATTGAACATAGTCCCACAAATCACACGTTGAAAAGAGATCTAGTCAAATGACTGCGGACAAAGAAACCGTTGGATTGGGGATGTCAAGGTCATTGTTGAACTTGGAAAGGGTGCCTTTGATGAATTTCTTGAAACAGATATCAGAAAGCAATAAATTTAGGACCAATAGGTTGAGGGAATATATAGTGGTATAGACCACTCTTGGGAAGTTGGATAATGGAGACAAAACAAGCTTCTGCCTCTTCTGTCCTGAGAGGTTCTCTCCCCTATGAATGGCTCTCATTTTTTCTTCTTGTAATATTCTTAGGCAATTTCAAGTAAACACAGTTTTGACTTGAAGCAAAGTCAGTTAGGGTAATTTGAGAGGATTTGGACTTGTGAGTCAAGAAGCACCTAAGAGGAGCTCTCTATGCAGAGCTGATGCAGACTATGGACATGGAATCACTTTGCTAGTTTATTTGCCCTTTCTCAAATCTAACAAGTATCTCTGTGTCTGCTGGACCCATGAATAAAATCCTGAAGATAGTTCATCATCAAGGCAGTGGTGAGGAATCAGTGGATCTGGCTAGCTTACAGTGGTCCACGTTCAGAGGAGTAGGAGATACCTGTATGAAGGTCAGACATGGTGTCTGTGGAGGTAGATGTTGGTGACCTCAGCATGTTAGATAAGTTATATCTTAGATCTACGTCATCATGAATTCTTGTCGCGGTCCCCTTGTCTTCCGAATCAAGGCAGGCTTGCCCCCATGCTGTCCACCTTGCCACAGTAGACTGTTGACTGTTCCCTGACTTGCTCAATGTTTCCCCACATGTGCCCTGGCTCCTGAGGAGAACAGTGTGTCTCTGATTCTGCTCAGCCTCATCAACCAGATCACGAGTCCATGACTCACGGTGATCTAGGCATCCCTCACTCCCACACTTGTTTTTTCTTTTTACTTCCTCCCTTCACCTTCTATTGATCTTTCCTCTTTTTTTTTTTTTTTTTTGGTACAGTGGATGAAGCAAAATGTCAAATAAAATGTTCACAGTTCAAGAGTATTTTCAGGAATCTTAGAGGGTCAACAATGTTTACTCATGCCTGGAATATGCAAGAATGCCACGAATACTTGCTGTCTGAAGATGATATAAAATAATAGTCCACACCCAGGGGGTTTGGTGGATACTAACTGCTCAGTCACGTAGTGTGAGATACAGCCTATTCTCACTGGGTCCACCTCCCCATGTTGAACTGTAGTTCTCTGGTGTGAATTTGAAGGGAAGACAATATCTTTTAAAGCAGGAGTAACAGTTCAGATGCCTTTGGGAGATAGGCAAATATATTAATGCATAAAGCAGGGGGATGGGACAAAGTGCTAAGCAGATTTTTCAACCTGCACACAAGCCAAATCTCCTAACAAAACTAAATACCTCCATAGTCGGCCCCAGACTGAGCACCTACAATTCGCCATTCCTCCAGAAGTAAAAGGTGTCTATACGGCCTTGCATTCTCAGTCGTGTCCGACTCTTTGTGACCCAGTGGACTGTAGTCCGCCAGGCTGCTCTGTCAATGGGCTTTCCCAGGAGAGAATACTGGAGTGGGTGGCCATTTCCCTCAGTGGAGAATCTTCCTGACCCAGGGACTGAGCCCGAGTCTCTTACACCTCCTGCATTTTCAGGCAGATTCTTTACCACTGCACCACCTGGGAAGCCCAAAGGCAGTCTATGATTACATAGTTAAGGAAAGGTTTCATTTCTCCTGTTTTCTTCCTTAGATTCTTTTGGAGAAAAAAATTTGGAAAACTCAGCAGTGGCCACAGGACTGAAAAAGGTCAGTTTTCATTCCAATCCCAAAGAAAGGCAATGCCAAAGAATACTCAAACTATCGCACAATTGCACTCATCTCACATGCTAGTAAAGTAATGCTCAAAATTCTCCAAGCCAGGCTTCAGCAATACATGAACCATGAACTTTCTGATGTTCAAGCTGGTTTTAGAAAAGGCAGAGGAACTAGAGATCAAATTGCCAACATCTGCTGGATCATGGAAAAAGCAAGAGAGTTCCAGAAAAACATCCATTTCTGCTTTATTGACTATGCCAAAGCCTTTGACTGTGTGGCTCACAATAAACTGTGGAAAATTCTGAAACAGATGGGAATACCAGACCACCTAACCTCCCTCTTGAGAAATCTGTATGCATGTCAGGAAGCAACAGTTAGAACTGGACATGGAGCAACAAACTGGTTCCAAATAGGAAAAGGAGTATGTCAAGGCTGTATATTGTCACCCTGCTTATCTAACTTCTATGCAGAGTACATCATGAGAAATGCTGGACTGGAAGAAACACAAGCTAGAATCAAGATGGCCGGGAGAAATATCAATAACCTCAGATATGCAGATGACACCACCCTTATGGCAGAAAGTGAAGAGGAACTAAAAAGCCTCTTGAGGAAAGTGAAAGAGGAGAGTGAAAAAGTTGGCTTAAAGCTCAACATTCAGAAAACAAAGATCATGGCATCTGGTCCCACCACTTCATGGCAAATAGATGGGAAACAGTGGAAACAGTGTCAGACTTTATTTTTTTTGGGCTCCAAAATCACTGCAGATGGTGACTGCAGCCATGAAATTAAAAGACGCTTCCTCCTTGAGAGAAAAGTTATGACCAACCTAGATAGAATATTCAAAAGCAGAGACATTACTTTGCCAACTAAAATCCGTCTAGTCAAGGCTATGGTTTTTCCTCTGGTCATGTATGGATGTGAGAGTTGGACTGTGAAGAAGGCTGAGCACTGAAGAATTGATGCTTTTGAACTGTGGTGTTGGAGAAGACTCTTGAGAGTCCCTTGGACTGCAAGGAGATCCAACCAGTCCATTCTGAAGGAGATCAACTCTGGGATTTCTTTGGAAGGAATGATGCTAAAGCTGAAGCTCCAGCACTTTGGCCACCTCATGCGAAGAGTTGACTCATTGGAAAAGACTCTGATGCTGGAAGGGATTGGGGGCAGGAGAAGAAGGGGATGACCGAGGATGAGATGGCTGGATGGCATCACCCACTCGATGGACGTGAGTCTGAGTGAACTCCGGGAGATGGTGATGGACAGGGAGGGCTGGCATGCTGCGATTCAAGGAGTCGCAAAGAGTCGGACACAACTGAGCAACTGAACTGAACTGAACTGAATTAAGCTAAAATAACAGTGATAAATTGGATTTCTAGAACCTGCCTCACATACATACCTACAACAGGAAGTACACAATTTTGAGATCCTTTAACAAAGGACCACAGTAAGTTGGTAGCAACTGGCAACTCCATATCATTTTCTTGAAGCTCCCACTGGATGCTGAATCTTAAGATGCTGATAAAGTAGATAGGAGGGAGAGTGTAGCCAAGCATCATTCTAGCTATCGACAACATAGTATTGCCACCACAAGGGGAAGAATGAATAGAACTTTAATATTGCTATGATTTAGAGCATGGCTTTGATACAACTCTGCAACACTATGGACTGTAGCCCACCAGGCTCCTCCGTCCATGGGATTCTCCAGGCAAGAATACTGGAGTGCGTAGCCATTTCCTTCTCCAGGGGATCTTCCTGACCCAGGGATCAAACCTGGGTCTCCTGAATTGCAGGTGGATTCTTTACCATCTGAGCCACCAGGGAAGCCCTGTGGTCTTAGAAGATAGTCAAAATCCAACAACTGAAGAAAATATGAGAGGTTGAAGTAAATATACGGACCTCAAAAAGGAGGAGTTTATTCAGCTCAGTTCAGTCGCTCAGTCATGTCCAACTCTTTGCGACCCCATGAACTGCAGCACGCCAGGCCTCCCTGTCCATCACCAGCTCCCAGAGTTCACTCAGACTCACGTCCATCGAGTCAGTGATGCCATCCAGCCATCTCATCCTCTGTCGTCCCCTTCTCTTCCTGCCCCCAATCCTTCCCAGTATCAGTCTTTTCCAATAAGTCAACTCTTTGCATGAGGTGGCCAAAGTACTGGAGTTTCAGCTTCAGCATCATTCCTTCTAGATATCCCAGGGCTGATCTCCTTCAGAATGGACTGGTTGGATCTCCTTGTAGTCCAAGGGACTCTCAAGAGTCTTCTCCAACACCACAGTTCAAAAGTATCAACTTCGGCGCTCAGCCTTCTTCACAGTCCAACTCTCACATCCATACACGACCACTGGAGAAACCATAGCCTTGACTAGATGGACTTTAGTCGGCAAAGTAATGTCTCTGCTTTTGAATATTCTATCTAGGTTGGTCATAACTTTGCTTCCAAGGAGGAAGCGTCTTTTAATTTCATGGCTGCAATCACCATCTGCAGTGATTTTGGAGCCCCCAAAAATAAAGTCTGACACTGTTTCTACTGTTTCCCCATCTATTTCCCATGAAGTGGTGGGACCGGATGCCATGATCTTCGTTTTCTGAATGTTGAGCTTAAGCCAACTTTTTCACTCTCCTCTTTTACTTTCATCAAGAGGCTTTTGAGTTCCTCTTCACTTTTTGCCATAAGGGTGGTGTCATCTGCATATCTGAGGTTATTGATATTTCTCCTGGCAATTAGGCAATTGGTTATAGTGGTGATAGGAGAGCTGAGAAATCAAATAAATGTATGGTGAGTCTCCTCATAATTTGCAACAGCAGGGAAGTCTCTGGTGGTCCAGGGCTTAGGACTCTGAGCTCTCACTTCCCCAGGCTTGGGTTCAATACCTGATTCAGGAACTAATATCCCACAAGCCACATGTTGTGGCCAAAAAATTTTTTTGCAATAGCATAAAGACACTACTATCCCTGGGACCAGAGGGACAGAGGGAGGAAGGAGGTAACCTTCCCAGAGCCTGAGACAGGGAGCATGCCACAGAAGCTGGGGTCGTGGCGAACCTGCCTAATGAAAGCCAGGCCCTTGGATGAAGCAGCATTCTGGCTGAAACTGGAAGTGCAGAGAAGATGCCTTCAGAAGCTCAGGAAGACAATTACCTTGGCTTCTTACCAGTTCCTGCCTTCTCATTTTCTACCAGTGTCTCCGTTTGGCAAATCTACATGGTGCCTGGAGGCAGGAGTGCATGGGAAATGCATGTAGTTCCCTGCAACATTGCCATTAACTAGCTGGGTGGCCCAGGGAAAGTCACTCAACCTCTCTGAACCTCAGTTTCTTCATCTGCAAAACTGGGCTAATACTTATCTTTGCTGATAAACCTTAAATAGCAGTGGTCATGATAAATTTTAAACAGCTGCAGAGTAGAGTGGCTGAGTCCCACTTAGACTGTATTAAGATAAAGAAGGGAAGTCCTAGCTCCCTTGTGAGGAGCCCATGCCACAGTCTTTAAGCTGTCTTGCTATTGCTCACCAGCCCTCACTGGTCATTTCTCCCCAGAACCACATGGGTGATAAATGGGCCAAGTGGTAATTTGCAGTTTACAAGTCAATTTCATATCATTAACTCATAGGGCTTTCCCTGTGGACTAAATAGGACATTTATTACTCTCTGTACTTTATTGTTGAGGTACAGATGGTCAAAGAGTTTATGAAACTTATTTAAGTAAATCCAGATAATGAATGATAGCACTGAGAATTACATGGTATTGCCTTCAGGCCCCAAACTTTTTTTAAATTAAACTTTTAATTTTATATTGGAATATGGTCGATTAACCATGTTGTGATAATTTCAGGTGAACAGCAAAGGGACTCAGTCATACGTATATAGGTATCCATTCTCCCCCAAACTCCCCTCCCATCCATGTGTTATGTTATGCTACATAACATACAGCAGAGTTCCTGTGATATACAGGAACCTTCTTGGTTATCCATTTTACATAGAGCAGGGTGTACATGTCCATCCCAAACTCCTCCACCATCCCTCCGCCATCCTTCCCCCTGGCAACCATATGTTTGTTCTCTAAGTCTATGAGTCTGTTTCTGTTGGACCAAAAACTTTGATCAACCAAAACTCTGCTCCAGATTTTAAAAACAGAGTTAAAAACAAAAAAAGGATTAGAGGAGATTAGGAGAAGTCTGACCTGAGAAAAAATAAGTCTATCCCCTCTCAACCTAATCAACATCAAATTTAAAAAAATGCTGGCTCAGAGTCACCAGGAAGAAACCCAGTGGGTCCTGCAGGAGGGTTGGGAGGGTCTGCATCTCTGAGCCCAATGACTCAAGACCCTGGGCCTGGGGCATGGCCTCAGTTCCTGTTGATGTCAGACTCATAGGTATGTATTAATTATTCAACAGTAAATGTGCACCTATTAATTGAGAGGCCAGAAGTATTTGTGACACATAAAACGGTACAATAAGACAAAAAGGAGGCAAACCAGAGTTAGCAGTGGTTCCCCAGGGTAGAGAAGTGAAGAACAGACTCACTCTTCTGCTGTGTGAATTTTCACCACAAAAAGTTTCACCCAACTTTTATAAACATCTTAATATACAGAAATGTTCCTCAAAATTCATTCTGTGAGTGGGGCAGGTACTACAGCTATAGCCCCCTCCCCAGCACCCACCTTCCAAATTAGCTGACAAGAAAATGTGCCTTCCACTCCCAGAGAACCTCTGATTAAACAGTCGTGTTGCTGTAGAAAGGCCTCCTGTCTTTGAAGGGACAGGTTAGACTCAGGGTTCACGTGGAGGTCTGGTCTCCAAGAAAAGTACATCATTGCAGGTAACCAGAGCTCCAGTGATGCCAGCCCTTAGCATGGGCTGAGCGCTGGTTCTAACTCTCTACAGCACCCCAGTCACCCTCTCTTTTATCTCATGTGAGACCAGGTACGAGACCCCGCCGGCCCCACACTTACCTCCTTCCGTATTTAAATGTGTCTGCACTTGGAACTGCAAATTGGTGCAGCCACCCTGGAAAATGGGATGGAGGTTTCTCAAAAAACTCAAAACAGAAATGCCACATGACCCATCTGGTACATATTCAAAAAACTAAAAACACTATTTGAGAAGATACATGCACCCAGTGTTTGTTATAGCTTTATTTACAAGAGCCAAGACATGGAAGCCACCTAAGTGTCCATGAATAGACAAGGGGAACGTGGCATTTGTATATAATGGAAAGCTACTCAGTCATACAAAATAATGGAGCTTTGCCTTTTGCAGCAATATGAATGGACTGGAAGATATTATGCTCAGTGAAATAAGTCAGACAGAGAAAGACAAATTACATATGAAATTGGGTATACATGGAATCTAAAAAATGTAACAAACTAATAAACATAACCAAAAAAAAAAAAGACTCACAGACATAAGGAACAAAATAGTGGCTACCGTTGTGGTGAGGGAGAGCAGAGGGCAACATAGGCGTAGGGGAGTAAGAGCTGCAAACTATTATGTATAAAATAAGCTACAAAGAAATATTGTACAACATGGGGAGTATAGCCACTATGTTATAGTTTTAAAAGCATGAATCTCAATATTGTACACCTGTAACATATAATATTGTACATCAATTATAGTTCAATTAATTAATTAAAATTAAAATGTCTACTTTGTCTCATATCCTGAACTGATGAGGAAAGTTAGGTTTTAGAGATATGAAGTGTCTATAATTCCAAATTCTTCTTAAACCTTTGATTCAGACTTGCCTTTCTGTATGAATTACATTTCTTCTGCATTTCCGTAGCCCTGTGGTTGAACCCCTATTACAGCCCTTTGTCAAAATCCATTCTCTATGGTTGACTTGGCTCTGTGTCAGTCTACATGAGGAAAGTTAGGTTTTAGAGATATGAAGTGTCTATAATTCCAAATTCTTCTTAAACCTTTGATTCAGACTTGCCTTTCTGTATGAATTACGTTTCTTCTGCATTTCCATAGCCCTATGGTTGAACCCCTATTACAGCCCTTTGTCAAAATCCATTCTTTATGGTTGATTTGGCTCTGTGTCAGTCTACATGGGAGTTCCCTAAGAGAAAGAGGCAGAACTGGGCCCTCTGTATTTCACCTTTCTATCCCCTCACCTACCCAAAGCCCATGGTACTTTATCTGTGGTAGGAGTTCAGAGTTTGCTTACAGAATCCAATAGGTACAACAGGAGGCTGAACCTACAGTCCTAGACCCTGGGCTTCACCCCAGAACCCTGGTGGATCTGTTACAACTGCTTTCACACAAAGTAATAGCCAACCACCGCCATGGGGACTTCAGTTTCCAAGAAAATAACCTCTCAAGTATAACCCCGTTCTTAGATTCCATAACATTTAATTAAGCCTAATAATTTTTTTAAAAGGCAGTTGGCTTCCTAAACATTGAATCTGTATCTAGTGGAAATCCCCGATCCTCAACTTCCTTGTATGTCACAAGCCAGCTGTAACTGGGTGTCGTAAAAATATCTTCCGAAGCCCCTCTTTTGTAGAGAGAGTGACACCATCAGTGAGGAAATACCAGCCTATAAATTACATCATCCGTCTCTCTCTGATGAGGGAAAATGAGACACCTTCCTGACTCACGAATTTGGTGGTTTTCAGAACGCAGCGAAGTGTAAGCTGTGTTTGTCCTGAGATGTCGCACTCCATCACAAGCCAAGGACACAGGGCAGGGTCTCTGGAATGCAGCCCGTTTTCCCTCCCTTCCCACACTGCTTAAAAGCTGATCCCATTTTGGGCGTATCCATGCAGGCTCAGGGCGTGACCCAGCCCCAGTTTGCACCTAGATTTTTTTTTTTTAATTTATTTATACATTTTTATTTTTTATTTTACTTTACAATTCTGTATTGGTTTTGCCACACATTGACTTGAATACACCAGCCTTTGACTGGTGGGGCTCAGGCTTTCTCAGGAAGAAGGCAAAAGCTTAGAAGGACCACAGTGGGCACAGATGAGCTTCCAGCTCTACGCCCCAGGACAGCATCCAGGAGTGGGCAGGTCTTTCCGTCGCAGACAGCTAGACATGAGCCAGCCCTACAGGAGCACCCAGAGCTCAGAGGCATCAGAATAGCCCTGTGTTCCCATCAAGCTCTGAATCTACCTTAAGTTTGTAATTAACTCCTGGGGGGGATGGGCGTGGTCTGCTTTGTAAGGAACCTTGGCATGAAGCATCAGGAAATATGTCATATTGTCATCAATGTAATATTACAGGAATTGCCGCTGCTGAATGCTTCTCCCCATGGCTGTGGACCTGGAGCCTTTATAAAGTGAGCGAGCACACTGTCCTGTCCAGTCTCAGCTGGGAAGCCAGCCAGCCATGAGGCTCTACTACCTTCTCTTTGCGTTGCTCTTCTTGTTCTTGCTGCCTGTTCCAGGTAAGATGTGCTGGGAAATGAGAGGGCTGAATGGATTGAGAATTTGTCACTCAGAGTCAGCCCTCTTCATTCATTTG
The DNA here is from genome assembly GCF_014754425.2 of Oryx dammah. Taxonomy (NCBI): domain Eukaryota; kingdom Metazoa; phylum Chordata; class Mammalia; order Artiodactyla; family Bovidae; genus Oryx; species Oryx dammah. Next base: position 6,308,802 of record NW_024070191.1, read on the forward strand.
GGAATTTTAGATAAAGTAGATTTATTGTCTGGGAACTAGACATTACCAGTTTTTGTTTTTCTTGACAAAGATCATCAAGAACCTCAAAGCAGGGTCTCCATCCCTTCTGATTCACTCTTAAGAGACTAATCAGCTCACAAACCATCCCTCCATGGGAGAATTGTTATACCTGTTCATGAGACAGGAAGAAAGTGACATCATTTAATGCCAACAGGTATTAATCTAACCAACATCTTTAATACCAACAGGAAAAATGAACTTAATCTGAGGACAGAAGCACAGATTCCCTTTTATTAGCTTAGCGGTTGGAGGTACAGTCTTTCGGCCTCTTAAGGGCCCGGGGGACCATCGCGGCCCCTGCCTCCCAGGGGTCAGTTCACAAGGGGGCTGCCACGGTCACGCCACTTTCTCAGCTGAGCCGAACCCACAGACACATTGTTAGTAGCTAGCCCACCTTCTTCTTTACTCCAGATGGTAAAGAAAAAGGAAAAAGACATAAAAGAATAAAAAATGGCACGAGATAACTTATTAGAGGGATTCCAAAAGCCTTGGATTTGTACCACGGCCTTCCTGAAACCTTCCCGTGTGCTCCGTTTCTTTCCTGCAGGCAATGGCGGCATCATAAGCGGGTTACGAAAGTATTATTGCAAAATAAGAAGCGGCCGGTGTGCTCTGATTGGCTGCCTTCCAAAGGAGGAAGAGATAGGCCGCTGTTCCCTGACTGGCCGAAAATGCTGCCGGAAGAAGAAATGAAAACTCCAGAAACACAAGGAGAATGTTGAAAAGCGTGAAAATGCCTCCTTGAAGACTCCAGAAGCCAAATCAAAGACTTTTTACAAAAAATTAGAAGCTTGATTATTATCATTATTATTATTTTTAACATTCTGTTTATTGTGCTAGTTGTTACCAAACAGGCAACTTAGAAAGTGTTAATGACTCACCTTTAATTCAAATAAAGTATAATTCCTAGTGAAGCCACAAGAGGGTCCAAACTGATGTTCCAAAGATTGTCAGATTTTATTCCTCTTTTGCAGCTTTCACCCGCCAGTGACACTGGACCGCTTGTTCTTTCTAAAACACTTCCTTTGCCTTCTGTCACCCATCTGAGCTTCGCAGTCTGTCCATCTGTCATAGCATCTCCCCACCAAATCCATCTCTGAAACTTCAGGGCATCC